>NC_081273.1:1817500-2117500 GCF_030490865.1 Poecile atricapillus | reverse complement strand
CTTTTCTCACTATCTCTGTTCTAAAAGGGAATCAGGGCTGGAGGTTTGTGACTGGGGAGAGCTGCTTCAGGGCTTGACTCCTGTCTCTTCCCTTTGCTCAGGACTGTGCTGCTCCACATTAACATTCCCAGTAGCTTTTTGCAGGGATTCTTGTTCTCATTTGTCGCACACTGTGCGTCCCAGAGAGTGCCCGTGCCAGGGATGAAAAGCAAGGCGAGAAATCTGGGGGAGCCCCAGAGGTTCCTTTTTCCAGGACATGGTGTCCTGAAGCAGACTGGGGCTGTGACAGGATGGGAATTTCGTGTTTCTCTTCCCTGCAGATCGTGGACACCTTCCTCATTGGCCGCTTCATCCTCCTGGCTGTGATGAGCCTGGTCTTCCTCGGCTGCCTGTTCCTGTTCCTGATTTATCACCTCATGGAGCCCGTGTACGCCAAGCCACTCCACAGCAGCTAGAGACAGCAGTCTCTGCAAAGAGGAAATCCTGATTTCATGGCAATAAACCAGGAAGAGACACCAGCTGGAGGTGACCATGATGTTCTTTCTGAGCTCAGAAAGAGCCAGGGAAGCAAGTGGAGGCTTTGCTTTATCTTAAAAAGCAAAGTTTGGTCTGAGCAAGATCCTCTTCCTCCCCAGGGGGTTGAAACCTCTGCACCTGCAAAGGTGTGTGAACCTCTGAATCCTGCTCTCATTTACAGGAGAGCTGAGATCCAGGCACTTGGTGCTGCTCCTCATTCAGTGCATTGAACTGAGATGGTTTGTTACTGTTCCTTTTTCACTATAAAACTCTTTTTTTCATTTTAATAAAACTCTTTGAGGAATCCCCGACTCAGGCTTTATTTATTCCACAGGGATGTCACATTTGGCCACACTGTGGTGACAGCTCCCATGAGAACTGCCTTTTTCTAGGGTGGATGTGGGGGTTTGAAGAAAAAAAAAACCTGAACAAACATCATTGTGTGGCTGTGGATTGTTTGGGATGGTCCCTTGGACTGGAAATCAGGAGTGGGGAGTGAATAAGATGCAAAGTGATGGCAGAACAGCAAATGGAAAGCTGCTCTCCCCAGGAGTGAGGGAAAAGCTGTGTCTGACCTCCCTTGTGCTGAGCCATGGAAAATCCCCCTGCTGATACCTGAGTGTTCCCTGCCTGCTGCCAAAGGCTCGTAGCTGCTGCTACCCTAAAACTTCAATTCTAGCACAGATCTTGCTGAAGCTGCTGGTCAACTCCAAACCTTCCCTGTCCCTCTCTTCCCCTTGTGGGGGAGAAAACACTTTCTATGTCTTGCAGGAGCAGCAGTGGGGTGGAATCCCATTTTTGTCCCTATTTTGGGAGGGAAGCCAGGGGAACAATCCTGCTGAAGCAGAGCCAAGCCATCAGCCTGTGCTGAGATGAACCTGTGGGCAGCAGTGGCACGAGCTGCACAGCCAGTGGCAGCAGTTTGTTTTCTTGCATGAACACTCAAAAGGTTCCTAGATTGCAGGAGCAGAGCATTTTTGGTGGCCTGGAGCATCCTGTGACGTTTCTGCAGCAGGGAAGAAGCCTTTACCCTCCCTGCTGCCCTGGGGAGAGGTTCCCACAGGTCACAGGGTGAGGTGGGTTCTATGGTCCGTGTTTTCCAGCCCCACAGGGATGGAGCTGCTCATCCTCCCATGGTTGAGCAGGCAGTGAGTGTTGCAGCCCTGAGCAGTGGTCAGGGTCAATACAGCCAAAAACTTGGGGGCAGAAACTCAGATTTAATTTTTTTTTTCCCGTTTTGGAGATTTTTATTTTTCATTTTTTACTGAAGACAGTAAATTAAATAACTGACTGGCTTTTTCCAGCTCTGTCCTGACAGCTGTCAGTCACCAAGCAGAGCTTTCAGGACATGAAAGATTGATAAGGCAGAGCCAGTGGGTGTGGAGGTGATGCTTCCCTGGCAGAAAATGCCCCAGCACCCCAGAGCACTGACTCAGTCAGCTAAAAAATATAAGTACAGTCCCAAAAAAAGCAGAGAAGAGGCATCTCTGCTTTCCAAACTGCTGCCTTCCTGTCCTGCTGCCCATGTCCAAGGGAGCTGAAGGAGCTTGTTGAGGAAATGCTGGGCATTTATGCAACACAAGCGCTTTGGGGTCTCTTGGTGATTTTGATGTTATGCCTGAAACAAAATTCATATTTAATTCATCGTCTTAATAACATTTATGAATGTGGAGTTTGTCTGGCAGCTCTGTGCCTATGGTGGTGTTATCTCTGTGTTTGTGGGATGATTTGGGGAGCCTCAGTGAGGCCATGGTGGTGTTTCACCAGGGCTTCAGTCCAGCACATGGGAGGGAAACCACGACAAAAGCAGCTGGGGCAGTAAAAACCCAGCCCTGAAAGCAGAAATGTGAAACTTTTCCCCATTTTGCACTGTAATTAAACCCAAATAAGGGCTTTTCTGTCCCCTTAAACTGTCTGTGACTAAAACAGATGGAAAGGCTGATAGTGCAGCAGGTTTTTTGGGGACAGCAGAAAGCCATGCTGCAAGAGTAGCTCCTGCTCAAGGAGGCCATTCCAGCATTTCCCCAAAACCCCATTAACTGGGGAAAGAGCTTCATGTGCTCTCACCCCCACTGAGACATTTTGAGCTTCATCCTCCTCCTGAGCAACCCTTGGCAGTGGGGAACAACCAGCTGGATGAACTCAACCCGGGCTCTCTGTGTATTTATTTATTCTGGGGAGTTCTGCTCCTCCTCACACAGGGGCTTTCCAAACGGTTCCTGTTTATTTCTGGAAAAGGAAAGACCACGTCAAGGAATTGGTATGAGCCAGAGCTGCTTCCCAACCAGCCCCAAATGGGGATTTTTTGCTTCCATCCCCATCCCAAAGCTCCAGTTCCTGGAGGATAACTTCTGCCCCCACCTAGCAGCCTGATCCTTTGGTTTGGAATTAATGTGCCACAGGAGGGCAGGTTTGTCTTAAACCCCAACCTCTCAGTTGCTGGTGAGGATTTGGGGACTTCAGAAGATGTTCTAGCCAAGGAGCCCTGCTCCAGCCCAAACTGATCCAGATTTCCTCTTGCAGAATGAGAGAACCACATCTGCCATGTCCCGAGGTGCAACCCCCATGCAGGCAAAAACTCAGGCTGAATCTCAGCGCAAGAAAGCTGTTGTTCTAAAAGATCCCAGGTGTGCCAGGATGAGGGCAGGCTGGCTGCTTTCAGGTCAGCTGGAAAAGCAGCCCCTTTTCCCCCCGAAATTCTGTGCCTGGCTCGTTAGGACCGAGCAGGGATGCCCCTGCAGCAGGATGTGTGCCCAGGTAGTGCCAGCCTGAGGGCAGCTGCTCCCTCCTGCCCGAGGGAACAGTGCCAAAGCAGAGATGGAAGGAGCAGGAGTGTCTGCAGGGGAAACTCCTCTCCTTGATTTAAGGTCCTTGAATGACGGTAATTCCTCATGTCTCACGCTGCTCTCTGCTGGCACTTAATTACCCTCGCTGGAAAAACTGCCCTCAGATTTCCACCTTGACTTTGCTGACTTCAGCTTCCCTGCTGTTGGATCCTGATTTGCCTTTGGCTGCTAATTAAAAAGCCCTTCAGCCTTTGCCAGCTGCTCCTTGCATAGGTAATTACAGACCGTGCCCCAGCCACCTCTCCACCTTCCCAGCAGCATTCCTCCAAAATCTGTGCAGCCTTTTCCCCCTCTGCCTCCTGGTGAGTGGCATTGCTGTGGTCACCTAGAGAAAAACCCGAGTGCTGCACTTACCAAACCTAAAGAACCTGAGAGTTTGAGGTGGGATTTTTCCCATCACAGACAGAGGTGGACACGTGTTTGTTCTCTCAGTGCCAAAGGGGATGGTGGCAGAGGAAAAGCAGCAGCCCCTTATCCAGCAGAGGAACAAGGCAAGTTGTCTTCCTGACTCCTCCCAGAGGAGCTCAGCTCCATTTAAACAATTTTTTTGGCTAAGGTGAACCCAGGGGATCCCCTCCCTGCCTTCCCACTCACCCTTCACTTCCAAAACTCAGCGAGATCTGGAGTTTTCTTTGGCATTTGGATCTTTTTTATTTGAAGTTTAAAACTGCCATGGGCTGTGTGCCCTTTCTCCTCACTCCTGGCAGCAGAGCCAAGGCTGTTCAGACTTTCCAGTCCTAAGTGGGACATGACCCAGGCCTAAATTTGTCCCAGAAAAATTGTAAGCAGATGAAAGAACGAACAGGAGGGGGGAAAGGTGATAAAAATAAAAAGGAAGAAATGAGGGGAGGGGGTGGAACCCCCAAACCAACTTGCTGTTGCAATAATCCTCCATGTGTGTCAGGACTTACGGGACTTTTTGCTTGAAAACGTATTTTGAGCCCCCCACCTCCACAAAATTTGCTCATTAAGCATCATTAAGAGCTCCCTGTGCCCACAGAGGCCACCTGTGCCACGAGCCAGTGGCCTGGGGACACTGCAGGGTCAGTCCTGTGGCTCTGCAGAGGACAGATCCTCTTGTGACACCTCTCCCCATCAGGGTTTAGCCCAGCAGGATTGGGTTTTATCCTGGGAAAAATGGAAATTGGGGTTTGTGTTTTACTCTGCCTGCTCCATCATTTTTCTCGCTTTTTTCCTCAGGAAACCAGTGAATTTCCAAGGCCCACTGGGCATCACTGGTCAGAGTGGAGGGGATTGAAAGCCATCGGTGTTTGGCCACCTCAAACCTGCAGCTGCCACTCTCCAAGCTGCCTGCTCCCCTGGGCCCCTCCATCACCTTCAGAGCTTTACAGGGAGCTGGTCCAACTGGCCAAAAAGTTTCCTCCTTTTTTTCCTCCCCCACCCTTTTTTACCTCTTTGCTGATGAAATCAGCACTTAATAAAATCACATCAGGCCCAGATGTTTTCTTCTCGGGTCAAGATCGAAGGAGGAGAAGTCAATTTGAATTGCAATTTATCCCAGGCTTACACAGAACCCCCAGCCTTGGGCAGAGAGCCGGAGCCTGCCCGGGTGTGACCCCAGGGTGGAGAAGGGATGGAATCACATCCCGGGGGATGGAAACACATCCCGGGGGATAAAAACACATCCCGGGGGGATGGAAACACATCCCGGGGGATGCAGTCACATCCCGGGGGATGGAAACACATCCCGGGGGATAAAAACACATCCCGGGGGATGGAAAAACATCCCAGGGGGATGCAGTCACATCCCGGGGGATGGAAACACATCCCGGGGGGATGGAAACACATCCCGGGGGGATGGAAACACATCCCGGGGGATGGAAACACATCCCGGGGGATAAAAACACATCCAGGGGGATAAAAACACATCCCGGGGGATAAAAACACATCCCGGGGGGATGGAAACACATCCCGGGGGATAAAAACACATCCCGGGGGATGGAAACACATCCCGGGGGGTGCAAACACATCCCGGGGGATGGAAACACATCCCGGGGGATAAAAACACATCCAGGAGGATGCAAACACATCCCGGGGAGTGAAAACACATCCCGGGGGATGGAAACACATCCCGGGGGATAAAAACACATCCCGGGGGATGGAAACACATCCCGGGGGGATGGAAACACATCCCGGGGGATAAAAACACATCCCGGGGGATAAAAACACATCCCGGGGGATGGAAACACATCCCGGGGGGATGGAAACACATCCCCGGGGATAAAAACACATCCCGGGGGATGGAAACACATCCTGGGGGATGGAAACACATCCCGGGGGATGCAGTCACATCCCGGGGGGATGGAAACACATCCCGGGGAATAAAAACACATCCAGGGGGGTGCAAACACATCCCGGGGGATAGAAACACATCCCGGGGGATGGAATCACATCCCGGGGGATAAAAACACATCCCGGGGGGTGCAAACACATCCCGGGAAGTGAAAACACATCCCGGGGGATGGAATCACATCCCGGGGGGATGGAAACACATCCCCGGGGATAAAAACACATCCCGGGGGATGGAAACACATCCTGGGGGATGGAAACACATCCCGGGGGATGCAGTCACAACCCGGGGGATGGAAACACATCCCAGGGGATGCAAACACATCCCGTGGGGTCCCAGCGCCCCACACCCCCCGGCCCCGGAGCACACAGCTGGCTGCACAGCTGGTCCTGCCTTCAGTCATCTGACACCGTGGGGGCTCCAGAGCCCCATCCCTGCCCGGGGAGCCTGCAGGGCTGGCAGCCAGCGGCACCTCCTGGGGTCCTCCCTAATTAGGAAGCGTCTAATGAAGATCAGCAGCTGCCTGCACTGGACCAAGAGCAGGCAGAGTGTGTCAGCAGCTCACCGTGGTGTGGTGCTCTTCTTTTGGAGCTAAATGATATGATTTTGGAATATTAATAATCAGGAAAAACATTGGGATTTGTCTTGTTTTGCAGTGGGATGAGTAAACCCAGCTTAATTTGGGCTCAGCCCAGGGATGTTCCCTGTGTAGAATAAGCAGTGCTTTGTTGGAAGGCAGTGCCTGAAGTGATTTGGCATCATCCTCCTGATCCAGATCCTGGAATACCAAGCATCTGGATGGGGCAGGCTCACAAACAAGAGACTGCACATGGAGGAAAGCAAGAGGAGGGGTGTGATCACTGCCCCCAAGTATTCACAGACTCAGCTGAGCCCCGTCAGGACATGGCATGGAGTGGCCACACAGTTTTTGCATGTTTTTATTAATAAAACGGCCGATGGTGGAGAATTGACCCAGAAAACCGTTTGGCCAGGGCCCTTTGACTACTCCTCGCCCCTGCCTCCGTTGGAAGCAAACCCATGGTGGCAGTGAGCCCGTGGGGCCGTGCCCGAGGCTGGGCTGCAGCTTTGCCGAGACGCCCGCGCTCCGGTGTGTGTGCCCCAGCCTCTCTCCTCCCTCTGGGCTTGGGGCAGCTCGCAGGGGGCGCATCAAAACTCCTTAAACCTGCGGGGAGAGAAGCCAGCGGCTCAGGGCGGAGGGAATCATCCTGCAGCTGTTGGGATGGATGGTGGACACTGCGACGCTGCTGGAGATGGAAAGGGAAAACAGCTCTGCCGGGAAAGCCCAGCCCCATCCGCACCACAAGGAGGAGAAGCAGGTGCAAGGAGATCCAGCCACTCTTTTGTCTGGCCAAAGATGAAATGTCCCCAAAAATCCTACAGCGTTTGTGCCTCTTCTCTGCAAGCTGCTCCGGAGACACTCCCCAAAGCCCTCAAGACATTGCAGTATTGCCACAAACTGAGCCAGCTCCTTCCCCCAGCAGAAACCAGGCAGCACTTGGTGCAAACACGGGTGCTGTCAACCCCTAGGACAGCCATCACCCTAACCAGCCCCGGCACAAGAGAGCAGAGCCTGGCAGCCCTCCACCGGCAGCCGGAGAAGGAGATTTGGGCTGCACTTACCGCAGCACGAGGCCCAGACTATTGGTCTTTCACCTGCAAACACAAGACATAAGGGACGAAATGTTCGCAGGGGGTCGGGGTCTGGCAGCCCCACTGCCAGCACTGGCTGTGGCCCCTTCCTCTAGATGTCACATGGGGATGGTGGTGGCAATCAGAGCCAGGCCAGCACTGATCTGGAGATTATTTATACACTCACTGCAGTGATTCTGCTACAGGTTTGATTAGTGAGCCCTGGCTGTGTGTAATCAAGCTCAGTAGCACAGGTGGGCAAAGCCTATAAATTCACTTGTTTCAAGTGCATTAATCAATCCCAATCGATTGGGCACCTGGGCCAGTACCTCCTAAGTCAGACAGAGACAAGGATGCACTGCCCATCCACATCTCCCTCTCCCCCCTTCCTCCCATCCCCTCCCACCATCCCACACTCTTCATTTGACCTCTTGATTCCCAAATCTTGATCTCGGCCCTAAATGATTGGGGGAGTGGCTATTTGGAGGCTGAGCCTGCGAAGCGAAACTCGGAATCAGAACGAATCAAGCTTGTGTTTGCATTTAATCCTCAGGGCTCAAGTGAAGATACTTACACCGAGCTACTTCCCATCCATCACTGACTCTGTTAGCTGCACACTAGAGCTACAAAGACACAAGGATGCTGTGTTTAGAACCCCATGTGCTTTTTGAGGTGCAGATGGCTAAAATCCCCCAGGTGCTGCCTCAGCTGGAGGTGGAAATGTCTCTGTGGCCACAGGAGCGAGACGTCGGGCAGACGGCCTCGCGATGCCCGCGCGAAGATGCAGCAGCGACAGCAAGGGATAACAAACATCTTTCTGGAGCAGCACTGACACCGTGTTTGGGCATTGTGGGACCAGAGGCTGCCCCAGGGTGGCAACTACGTACCCTCTCTGCCTCGCCATGTAGCCGCACCAGCCACGGGCCTCTTTGACCACCACACGAACAAGGAGCTGCAAGAGGAAGGGCGGAGGATCATTGCAAAGCTGGTGGCACTGCAGCCTCCAGCCTTGGCATGAGTATTTCCATCACCAGGAGATTGATTTTACAGCTCTTCTTAGCAAAGATCATATGAACTAAACCTGTGCAAGGAGGAGGTTGTTGGGGAAAGCCAAGTGGAAGCAGAGGCTTGCAGTCAATACAGGCCTTTGCAGTTTGCCCAGTGCCTGGCTGTCTTCTGAGAACCATCTGTGCCCTCCACCAGTGAGCAGGTGACACCCCAGGGTGAGGAGTGTCCTACCAAGGTGAGACCTACCAGACAAGCCAGGACATCAGCTGCTATCAGCATGTAAAAGACATTATTCCAGCCTGTGGGAGAGATGAGCCCCGCGAGCAGCGGCCCCAGCGCAGCACCTGCAGGGGCACACGAGCCACGTCAGCCCCTGCTCACACAGGAGGGCACCAGGACAGCCAGCACCCCCAGCCATACCCACCAACAGATCCTGTGCCATCGATGATGGCCGTGACAGTCGAAAGGGCTTTGGCATTTCCTTTCAGAGATTCATGGGTGCCCTGTAAGGATGGAGGAATAAAACATAAGGAGCAAAAGCCGTTTTGGGGTGCATGGCTGGCATATCCCAGAGTGAGGCTGATGTCCCAGGCTGCAGTTTCCATGTGTCAGATGTAGCCATGGATGGGAGGATCAAACTCAAATGCTGTCTGCAGCCAAACCATGGCAAAACCTGGATCACCAACAGCAGGCAGAAATTCACAGGGGATTTGCCACCGAATATTTCCACTCTGCTTGTGCTCAGAGGGAGACACAGCAAAGCTGAAACTCAGCCATGTGGCCAAGGGTAAAAAACAACAGGAAAATCCCCTGTGTTCAGGGGAGAGTGGGGAGCACAGCACCAGGTGTGACAGCTCTGCCCTTCTCCACTGGGCTTTGGAGGTATTGGAAAACAAAGGCAAAGTGCAAAAATCCCAGCAAAACATCCTGAAGAGCCTCTGGGTGTGCAAGGGCAGCGTGGTGGGGTCTGAAGTGCACCTCTTACCAAATCTGCCGACACCGCTGTTGTGATGAGCGCGTAGGGCCCGTTAACCAGAGCACCACAGATGATCAGCATCCCTGCACAGGTACCCAGGGAGAGATCAGATCTTTAGGTGCAGGGAGCAGCAGGACATTGGACCCATCATCCCCAGCCCACGTGTGGACATTGCTGTCCCATGCATCCATCTCCTGTGCATCTCCATTTTCCCATGATGATCCCACCCAGTGAACACTCATCCAACACCACCCTCCCCCAAATTCAGGAGCCTGGCTCAAGAGGAGGAATAAATGCAGGTGAATGCACAGTGTCTTCCATCACCACTTCAGTGACAGGAGCTGGCTGCACCATGGAGCTCCTCACCTATTGATATGCCAATGCCATTCTGACCCACGTGGTTATACAGGAACAGCTGGAAAAGAGACACAAGGTGAACCAGTTATGGCTATTCCAGCTGTTTTACCAAGTGTTTTCCTTGCAGCAGTACCCTGAGGATAGGATGGAGAATGTGGGGACCTGAATTACTGCTCATGCCGAGCACCAGCTGGGATGGGGGGCTGAGTGCACCCCTGACCTCTGCATCCCCCTGGCAGGATGAAATACCTGGCAGCTGGCAAACAGGGGTGCTGTCACAATTTATGGCCAGTGAAGAAGCTCTGCTGCCTCCCAAGACTGCAGCCAGACATAATTTGCCCCAGTGGTGTCTCAGGGCCGAGGATGTGACACAGCCCCTCTGCTTCCCTGCTCCTTCAGCGGGAGAGGCTCCCATCCTGGAGCCAGCCAGGATTGGATTACAGCTAATTAGCCATGTTGTGGAAGCAAAGCCAAATGAGCTCTGTGCAGGTGCTTGGGAAGGATGTCCAAGCCAAGCTCCAGCAGAGCATGAGGCTGTTGGCATGGGGGCTTTTGGGATGAAAATCAAAGAGACAAAAGCTGGACCGGCTCGGTGGGACTCTTAAGGCTTTGAGCAGAGTTATGGAAGGATGGAAAAACCTACAGGGTTTTTTTAGTCTCTGCAATCCCTTCCCAGCCCCTAGAGCTGGACATCCTTCCCAGGAACATCTGGGCACGTGAATCAATCCCAGCTCTCATCTCAGCCAAACGCGTGACCAGCTTATCCCGGGCACTTGGGAAGAGGAAGGCAGCCGTGACTCAAAGGAGCCAGAGCAGAGGAAAGCCTCGTGACAGGGTTCTGAGCCCGTGTGACAGCTCACCATGGGAGCAGCAATGATCAGCATCACGCAGCACGTGGTGGCTCTGCCGCCAGTGTAGTCAGAGATGAGGCCGGCGAAGATCCCCCCTACAAGAAAGAGTCGCAGGTGTCAGTCACACCACCCCAAAGGCACAGCTTTGCCCTGGCTCAGCCCAAAATCCAACATGATGCTCTTTTATCCCTCATCTTCTGACCAGTATGCCCCCCAAGGTTAAACATAATATTATCAGAGTGAAAAGCTTTGATTTATCCCTTCCACTTCCTCCCTGCAGATGGTTTCTCAGCACTTCCATGCCACTCTGGTCTCTTCCATGCTTGAAAACTGTAGGAAAAGGAGAGCCTGAGCAAGTGAGACCTGAGGAAAGAGGCTGTGATGGTCATCAAAACAAATGGATGCCAAAATAAAATGGAGGGGTGTTTGCTGCCTGCTGAGTGCTGTGAATACTGAATAAACCTCCCAGGGGAAAGAGATTGGTGTTGCCTGTGGGGGGACCAGCCAAGGCTGGTCAAGGCCAGGACTGTCCCTAAATCATCCCTGATCCACTCCCTCCACCCCTGTTTGGTAACAAACCTAAAATACCCCCGACATCAAAGAGGGTCGACAGGTCCCCGGCTTCCTTGGCACCGAAATGAGCTGTGGGGGAGAGGAGAGGGGTGAGAAGATGTTTCCTTTGCAAGGCTCACTCCTGCCTCGCTGTCCCCAAAACTCACCGACGTTGACAATGTAGAGGGGCAGCCAGTAGAGGAAGGTGTAGCTCACCAGCTTGGCAAAGAGCAGGCACAGGGAGAACTCCACCACGCCCTGGGAGGAGAGGAGGGGACATCAGAGGAGCCTCCTCCCTCTCACCTCCTCTGGATAGTGGGTTTTTTCCCATTTTCTGCCCTGTGGATGCTCTGAGTTGCTCTGGCTTTGCTCTTTCCTCAATCCCCGCACTCACAGGTATCCGAAGTGCCCCAAGGAAGCTGATGGCTTCAGGCTCCTCAGCTGGCTCCTTGGGGTTGTGGGAGTGATCCACACTGCTCTGGCCTGAGAGGCTGAGTGGGCCCTCTTTGGAGGTGACTGCTTCAGGATCCTTCTCACTGATGGTCACTCCTCCAGGATTATCATCAGAGGCCATCTAAAATCAAGTCAAAACAGCAGATGTGGCTCTCACAGCTGGAGGAGGCTGCAGCATTGGCTCTGCTGCTGGGGAGGATGCTCCCAGTGCAAAATCAACAACCATCCCCTGTGACAACTGAACATTGCTCTAATTCCTGCCATCACAGCCTGATGACCCAGTTGTTGTTTCACTGTGCCCTGAGCGACACCCAGCCCAGGCCAGGCCCGCTGGGAACCAGCGCGACTCACGTGGTGCAGAGGTGGATCACAGTCAACATCCTCAGGGTCTGCAGGGACAAAGAACATCCTGTGAGGAGAGCCTGGACCAAGCCCACTCCACCTGCTCTCCCTCCAGCATCTCACAGGGGCTGGGAACCCCCAGGTCTAGGCTGCATCTCTGGGTACCCTCTTCCCCAGTAAAAACCCAAGGGACTTCCCTGACATTCCTAGAAAGACAGGCTCAGAGGAGTGACTGGGATGGTGGATGAGCCTGCCTGGACAACCCCAATGATGCCAACCATCCCCATGGTGGTCAGATCCACATCTCTGCCAGCCACAGGCTGGAAATAAGTATTGGGGATTGCCAAAAATGCTTAGAGCTGGGCAAGGTGGAAAATTGTATATTTTACACAGGTTGTCTGCTGTGCTCCAGATCACAACACTCACACTCCACAAGGAAGAAGAAGCAGATGATGCCTGCAACGGTGATGATGATGCCGGGCACAACAAAGGACAGGCCCCAGGCAGAGGAAACCCAGACACCGGCGATGAGCGACCCTAAGATGTTGCCAACGGAGGTGTGCGAGTTCCAGATGCCCATGATCAAACCTCTCCTGGTGGGGACACAGCCGGGTCAGTGGCACTGAGGTGGCTGCCAGGGTCAACAGGGACCAGGACTGGCATGGGACACATCAGACAAAAACTCACTTTCCTTTGCCAAACCAGTTTCCAACACACGCCACGACAGCAGGCCAGCCGGTCGTCTGCACCAGCCCATTGCAGACCTGGCAAGAGATGGGGAGCATCACCCAGCAAGCACCGACCACAGCCATGGAGCCCCTGCACTGTTTTGGGCAACTGGCCTTGAAAATAGCCACCCCTATTCCAAAGCTGTTAAGAAAACACTTGGTTTGTTTGTTTTTTTCCCTGCTGGGGCAATCCTGGAGCCGTTTGCGTCGCTGCCATGGCTAAACTGGGAGTGGCTGGTGTTGCCAAACCAGCTGCCTGCAGTGCTTGGAGACGGGCACACCCGGTGGTTTCGACGCCCACACCACGCACAACCAGGCTTTGCGGGGAATGGACGTACTCAGTGCTCCCCTGCTCAGAAACTGGGCCACCCCAATCCATGAAGGTCACTGAAAAACTGGGATGAGGCCGTGGTGATAAAGCCTGGGCATCCCCCAGCACAACACACCTGCACGACAATGAAGTACCAGAGGACGTGGATGTTCCAGAAGTAGCCAAGGCCAAAAAGGGCAGTGAAGAACCCGCTCAGCAACATTCCCCCTGACAGGTAGTAGCGCAGAGGGAGGCGCTCCCCAAAAATGCCGCTGCAGAGAGAGGGAAGAGCACAACCAGAGCTGTCACAGGTGATGCCACCAATGGGCATTATCACACTGAGCCAGTACCCGAATCCTGAGCGGATCCTTGGCTGCTTTCCTGTTAGCATGACCCCATCCCAATGGAAACCAGCTTCTGCCAGACTGGTGCAAACTGGTGAGAGGAGGGAAAGGCCCTGTGTACCTGATAAACATCCCGATGGCGTAGGCCACCAGGAAGGCATTATCCAGCGCCCCAAAAAGTTCCTTGTAGTTGTCCCCATCTGGAAAACAAATATTAGGGCCACCTCAGCCTGGCTCCCATCCTGTGCCCCCTCCCCGTGGCTGCTGGCTCAGCCTTGTCCCCCATTCCCAAAAGCCTGGTCTCCATGGCGGCTTCTGGGGGCATGGCCGGGTGCCACCTGCACTGGGACCTGGTCCTGTCCTGTCCTGGACTTCACCACCCACTGCTGCCCTTCGGCCCAGGGGCATGGGACAGACTTTTATCACTTAATTACCTCCGGGTGCCTAATGAGCAGGTGGCCCCCGGCCAAACCCTGGCCACGACCTGGTCTTAGGGGATGGGGGAGCCCAGTTCAGCTGCCACGAGCGTGGGTTTTGGGGTGCCTTGGGGGGCTCAGCCTTACCAAAGGGGGCCCAGCTGCACCATGTGGTGCTGTTGGAGTCATTGTGGGGGTTTGGGCCCAAGGCCGAGCAGTTGGGGTGCAGCTGGCTCTGCAGGGAGAGAGAGAGGGGGTGAAATCGAGGTGCTGTCAGCACCCCCCTCCCCATATGGAAACCTCCAGGTTCCCTGTCCCCACAGCAGTGGTGAGGCTGGAGCTCACCTTGACGATGCTGATGGGTTTTCGGGAGAGGTGGTAGCTGCTGTAGGAGAGGAAGGTCAGTACCAGAGTCAGTCCCCGATAGCTGTGGGAGGGAGGAAGCAGAGGTCAGGGTTTGTGGGACAGGGGTGGGTGGCCTCAGAAACCAATGGGACTCTTCTGCTGGATTGGTGACCTGAACCAGCTCAGCAGAGCTGGTCAGGAAGTGAGCAGACCCCCCCAAAAAGCCCAGGATGCAGCTTAAAAAGATCAGCTGAGTTTTGTGGGGAGCATCAAGCAGTATTTCCACCTCCTCAAGCAGTTACATCCCACCGAAACACAGGGTGAGCAAGTGCCTTCCTGGTGTCACAAGTGGAAACTGCACTGATTCATCATCACTCCCAGGGTTAATCAAAGATAAACTGGAAAAAAAAGCAGGGGGCAATACCAGCTGCCCTTCCTCCACCTAAAAGCTATCTCATCCTCTCTGCTTGGATTAAATGTAGGGAAATGGGGGAGTCTGGGCTCAGGAAATGGGGATGCCGCACCCATCAAAGCTGACAGATAAAGCCTGGAGAATCCCAGGTAGGATCTAGCACTTTGGAGCAAGATGAGTATCTCTGAAGGATCTCTGAGAATCCTGCCTTCAGGAAGGGTTTTATGGCTGCACAGAGGATGCAAGTGGGCAGGCTGCAGCACACAGACATGTCACGGGGTTGCTTCAAGTTCAGAAAAAAACAACAGCCTTTTTTCCAGTGGTTTGGGCCCATTCCGCTCCTCTTTGCAGTTTCACTTCTCCCTGGAGCTGCAGCAATGATGGGTGCCCTGCAAATCCAGGGCAGCTCCCTGTGCTGTGGTGCCGGCTCCAAGCTGTGGCTGAGAAACTGCTCCTTTCCACCCCAAAAAATGAATAAATCACCCAAAATCACTGCTAGTGAGTGCAGGGCTGATCCACGAGGAACAGAGAGGCCACAGTAGGAAAGGGAAAGATAAACTTCATATGTAGTGCCCCTCTGGGCCAGACACTTGGGTGTCAGGCTTTTTCGTTTTACCCTAAGTGTTCTGGCAGGGAAAATTCCAGCAGATGGAAAAGCAGGGGGAGTGTCTGGCAATAGGCTTCCAAAAAATCCAAATATTAATTGAAATTAAATGGGCAGCAGTCCCAACACCTCATCAAAAGAGAAGGCAGCAGGCGAAGTCTCTGTGCTGGCCACATCCCACTGAATTTTCAGTGTGAAGGCCTGAGACATCTGGAGGCTGCTGGGTGCCTTCCCCGTCCCGAGGTTCCCCCTCCCCAGGCCGAGCCCGAAGCCCGGGGCTGTTGGGATGGCTGATCCCATCCCACAGTGGCTCCAGTGCCTGAGGGCGATGCTGGGCCCCTGCGGACCCTTCATCTCTGTCCCCAGCCCAGGTCTGTCCCAGTGACAGTCCCCAGACAAGTCAAGTGGTTTCCAGTCTGGCGCTGCTCCCAGTGCTGGTCCCCATGCTGGTCTGGGATCAGTCTCCATCCCAGGGCCAGTCTCTATCCCGTTCCACTCCCAGTGTTATGACACCCCCTCCTCCCTAACCCAGGCTGCTCCCTGCACCAGCTCCGCTCCCATCCTGCTGCCGCCTCCAGGGCCAACCTCAGTCCCAGTGCTGCCCCAGTAAAGAGTGAGCCCCGTTCCACAGCCCGTCCCTCTGCCGTGCCGATACCCTCCCTGCCCGGTGTCCGTCCCTGTCCCAGCTCCAGCCCCGGTGCCGGTCCCTGTGTGCAGCTGCAGTCCGGTCCCGGTGCGGTCCCCCCCGTCCCGCTCACCGGCTGTCCCGGGGGAGGGCGCGGAGCAGGCGAACCCCGGGGGCGAGCGCTGCCCTCATGGCGGCGGCGGCGGCACCCGGGCACCCCCCGGCTCCTTTTCACCGCCCCCGGGGCCGCCGCTCCCGCCCCGCCGGCCCCGGTCCCGCCCCGGCCCGGCCACAGCCCCGGCTCCTCGGCAGCGAGGGGTGAAGCGGGCTGTCCTCGCTCCCTCTAAAGCAAAAATCCACTTCAAATCCGGCTGGAACGAGGGAGCAGCCGCGCTGGGCAGTGGGAGGCGGCAGAGCCCTGAAGGGACCGACCAGCCCTTTTCATATCCCCCCGGGGCTCGGTGAGCTTCCCCAGATGCTGCATGTCCCAGCAGAAAAAAACTGGATTGAACTTTTCCAGATTGAACATTCCCAGCAATCCCCGAACAGGCATCACTGCCCTGATGGTGACAGCTACGCCAGACACGCTTTGGGGTTATTGCCCGGGGTTCTGGGAGTCCTCTCCCCCCACCCCCTTTCAAATATCCCGTTTATTCTGCTAGGGACAGATTGAGGCTGAGAAGCAGCAACAGATTTATTTATTTATTCCTTTAACTAAGCCCCAAATCAGCCCACAGCCCCTTTGGGGATCACTCCAGAGAGGTGGGAGCAGGGTTCCTCGGGGCCTGAGCAAGTTCCTTGGGGACTTGCCAAGGAACTGCTTGTCCTCAGCTGCCCGAGAGCTGAAATCAGTTACAAAAACCCATTTGCAGCTTTAGCCCTTTGCTTCCTTGCCCCCTCACGGGGCAGAGCCTGCCCTTTCCAAACCCACTCCAATTCCCTGAATTAGGGCTGCAGCACCTTCCCCTGACGCAAGCAGCTGTTAATAAACAGCATCAGGCACCACGGATGTCTCAGTGAATGATTCTCCAGGGGAAACCGAGCAGCAGTCCTGGCTCTGTGACTCTGTGCTACCTCTGGACCAGGGGTGGGTTTGCTTTGTGCCCAATGGGATGGAAACAGGGAAAAGAAATGATCCGGCACACTCGGCCACCCATCCTTCCTGCCATAGTTAATATTAGAGAGGGCGGCCAGCAAGGAGCAAATATTAATGACAGGGTACGGAGTAACCTCTGCCCAGGACGTTATCTCACCACAGGCAGCTTTGGGAAAACCCATCTTGCTCCAGTCACTCCTGCAAAGGCCTGCACATTTTTTTTACTAGAAAAATGCTCCTTCCTTTCAGGAGCAAAGTAGAGGCTATGGGAGCATGGGTCAGGTAGGAAGCTGTGTGGGTGTTACTGGAAGAAAGGTCCTCACACAGAAAAGAAGGAGGGAACAATAAATACCTGGCTCTGGAAGGTGATCCTAGTGGCAGGGGCTGGCAGAAGCCCTAGGAAAAGGAGAGAAGGGAGCAGGGAAAGGTTAGAAATCCTCCCTGAAGAGGTACTGACCCCTGGCACCTCATTTCTCCTCCTTTCACACTTCAAATGAGACAAAGAATCTTTGAAAACAGTTTATTCCACAGTCAAATGCTGGAATGCAAGTGCCTGTCATAAACCAGCCCCACAGAGCAATTGCCTCCTTCACCTCGACCATCGCCCCGGCCAACCGCGCACCTGGAGCAGAGTGGGAGAGGCATTCACAAACCGGAGCGCACAAGCCGGGAGAGCAAAGGTGACACCGTCCTGGCAGCTGGCGTGGAAGAGCAGGCAGGACACGGCACAGCCCCACTCCCTGCTCACACCAGGGGCTGGGACACGGAGCTGCCTGGCTCACAGATGCTTCCCCGCGCGGGCACAGAGAGCAGCCAGGTCCTGGAGAGGCCGTGTGGCTGCGTGGGCACAGGAGGAGATCACCGAGTGCAGCGCCTGGCTGTAGGCTGAGCGGGATGGGGACACAGAAACACTATCAGGGCACGAGGGTTGCCCTTACGGCCCGAAACTGGGCTTGGCTCTAGCCTTTCACCAGAGCAGAGAAACAATGATTGGGGTTTAAGGTAAATCGACATGCCTGTAGTTTTCCACACACCCATTTGCACACTCCCGAACATAAAGCAGTACTAAAGCCAAAGATTATTTTATGAACCCAAATTTCTCTATTTTCCCTCCCAGATGACTCCCAGTTGCCCAGCCAGGTATTTTCCTAAGGTGTGCTCAAGGTCAGAGCACTCCATCATCTAAGGCAGGCCCTTTCCACACCTTTGTGCATCCTCCCAGCAGAAGATTCAGCATTTAAGGCAGAGGGCTCTGTGTCCCTAATGAGATGCTTTTGCAGCACTTTTGTCATGGTTGTGTCCATAGTCACACGTGGCTGTGTCACAGCTGTGTTATTTAACACATTGTAGGGGCTGGTGCCTTACTGAGGATGCCACTACACTCCCTAAGGGACAGAGGTTGGGTCAAGCAGCAAAGCCCTGACTTGCCTTGTTCAGAGTATATTTGGAGGAGAATCTCTGCACAGCAGCCCAGGAGGATGGAAACACCTATCCTGGTTTGATTTCTCCCTTAATAATCAGGCCCAGATGTCTCCTCTCTGAAAGCAGGAGCTCCTACCTTTGTGGTTTTTGTAGAAGACACAGTTATTGGCACAGGTATCCGGGTGGGAATCCCAGAAATCAGAGCCACAGGAACACAGTGGGGGCAAGTCGATGTTACAGAGTTTGACTTTCTCCCTCATCTGGGCTCTCAGAGCTTCAACATACCTGCAAGGGATCAAACATTCACCTCTGCCAGAGACACCTGGCTCTGCACAAGGAGCACAGACTGGCTGTACCTCATGTGCTCCTTATCCCGCTGCTGTCTGTCCCTCACTCTCCTCTCCTCCAGCTGGAGCTGGGCCAGGGCTTCCCAGGTTCCCTCTCCCAGGGAGGGCTCTCGCTGCTCAGCCATGTCTCGCATCCTCTGCTCCTCTGCCCGGCGCTGATTCTCCGTCTGCCTCTTAATCCTGCAGGAACACACGTGCTTAGAGAAGGAGCTTCCCCATCCCAGCCTCCATTCCTGGCTGGTCCCCGGCTGTGAGGGCACAGGAATCTGGGTGATGCTGCTGCTTTCAACGGCAAAAATCATTCTGCACTAGTCACAGCATTAAATATAAATAAATATAAACCAATATATTAACTTTAAACATTGAATGGTCAAAAAGGCTTCCTGAGTCTCCATTCTTCCTCCCATATGGCAACACCAGCCTGTGAATGCTCTCCTGCCCTCAAACTCTTCCTGCTGGCCCGTTTCTCACCATCATGGACTTCCTCTTCCAGCTCCTTCCTGTATCACATCCACACGTGCTCCAGCCACCCACAGTTCTCCAAAGCTGTGCTTCTGTCCTTAAACAAAGCATGTAGGCTGGGCTCTTTAATACCCCCCAGAAAGTACCAACACCTTGGCTTCCCAGCTTCCCCACCTCCCACTGTTTCTGGTTATCAGGCAGTCATAATCCTTGGATCCTTCTGTAAGCACCTTCCAGGACAGGGAAGCGTGACAGGGCTGGGTACAGCAGAGACATTCCAGGGATCCCACCTTTACTCTCAAACAAGCTTTAAGATGTATTTTCAACCAACTTTTCCTCTATTTCCTCAGTCTCCCTTGCACCTACATGGCCCTCCAGCCCTTTAGTGGGACCTGGGTTGTGTAAGTCCCACCAAATACAACACACGTTCCTCTGACAAGCAGCAACTGCAAAACACAAAGACTTTACACCAAAGTATCTGACATTTTATTCCCAAATGCATCAATGTGTCCCAAGCCACTCCTTGCCAGAGGGCATTGAAACCAAAATCAAGGCTGGGAAGAAGCCAGAACAAGACATTTTGGACCTTACTTCACATAGGGAGTCAAATCTTTACATCCAGAAGGAAAGTGCTGAAGTCAAACTTCTCTGAGTTATAAACTCAGAAATGTTTTTAAATTAAATGTAGAACTTTAAGTATAGCACCATAAATCTGCTCCAGAAATTGAGGCCAAGGCCAGCTTGGGGCTTTACACCCCATAATTACAAACCCAGCTCCTCTCTGCACACACTTCAAGGGAAAAAAATAATAATAAAAAAGGTATCGCAGTAACTAGGAAGTCCCTGGGGCCTTGCCAGCTTTCACAGGGTGGGACAAGCTCTCCCAAACTCCCAAGTGCCATTGGAATGACAGGATGTGGATCAAGGAGCACTGCTTTAGACTGGCAGTTCTTCCCCAAAAATGTCCACTCAAATCCTGTCCTGTGGTGCCTGTCCCACTCCCCCAAAGCCGGATCACAAAAGCCAGGATGGTTGGATTTAGGTCAGTTCATTCAAAGAAAAGCCAGGGAAAAACAAAAATTAGAGGATCTTTCCTATTCTGCTGTGAATTTGCAGAGCTTCTCCTTAGTGAACACTCCTTCACAGCAGAAGCTGAGAAAACTCCACCACAATTGATACTTTTACACAGATACCAAGTGTTCAGCTCTGGAACAAATGCCTGGAAATCATTTTATTACACCATGTAAGTTTTTATGACTGTGAGGGTGAAGGGTCTGATACTAAAAATGCCACAGGATATCACAGCTTAGCACAATGTGACCTCACCCCAAAGTTTCTAAACACAGGCTTAGGTTCCCAGAGTCATTGTTTGGGAAGTTGCACCTCTCCATGATTTGGCTCCCAACTCCTAAACAAGCTGCACAGGGACTTCAAAAGCAGATGGGGAAGTGCTAAAGGGCTCATCATGGCCCAAGGGTCTCTACTGGGCTGTGTGAGTCCCACCCCAGAGGGTCACACACCAGTACCTGCTTTACACCAGACAAACTCACAAGACTTCTCCAACCTCCTGAAGGACCCTGATGGAGGAGGTGACCCCAGCACCTGCACAGACTCACTGGGCAACTCTCTGCTGCCTCTCTCGCTGCCGCTGCTGTTCCCTCACTCGCTCCCGCTCCAGGGCCATGAAGAGGCGCCGGCACCGCAGGAACTCGCTCTGCCGCTTCAGGGAAGAGAAGGACATTTGGGAAGGATGTCTGGGATAAATATCGAGCTGTATCAGTGCTCAGCTTAATTTCTGGAGGATGGAACATTGCTCTTTCCCCAAAAGACCCTCAAAGATCTCTGAGTGCACATGACCCAGGACTGGGAAGCTGGAGAGATGGCACTGAGGTAGGAAAGACCAAGTCATCTCAAAGCATTGGAGAGCTTTGTACCAGCATCCCTCCACTGAAGCTGCCTATGAGCTGGCAAATTCCTAAAGTCTCACTTTGCTGAGGGGAAAAGAGCCAATTCCAACTTCAGCCTACTTGAATTTGGATCCACCTGGACACTGGGGCTCCCCTGCAGTGCACTGGAACCCTGTATCTCCTCCAAAAGATGAACATATGACACCAAGCTGGGTTCTCTACATGCAGGGGAACCACAGACGTGGCAAAACCACTGCTGAGACAAACCCAGGGGCCCCACAGCGAAGAACTCCCATATGAATTCTGAGGGTTCATTGTCTGGGCTTTGGCTGATCCCACTGATGCAGCAAGAGCAGGGAAACCTCCTGGCTAAAGCTCACATCAAAAGCCTTCCTGCCGTGGGGTAGAGAGAGAGTTTGAGCTCCACGACTCCCAAAAGTTTAATACATAGATTTTTCCTCATGAATGCCAAAACCTTTGGGCTGAGTTTGTCCACCTCACTTGGTGGAGAGAGCCCAGCACAGCTGGAGATAAAGGAGGAGGAGAAGAGATCAGCGACCAGGCTGCCAATGAAGAAAACCGGATGGAAAAAACCCAGGCAGAGGAGAGGGCTGCAAAACCAGTTATCTTGGATGGATCAGAGCCAAGGAGATTAAAAGCAAGGGGAAAGGGAATGGCAGGGTTAGGAGGAGCAGCCTGAGAAGCCCCAGCTGTTGTCACACTGGTGAGAAACCACAACCATATTTGGGATCAGTTGGTTGGAAAACACTTGTAAGAAACAAAAAACATGCAAATTGTTCAGAGTTTTAGTTGCAAGCTGCAAGAAAGGTGACAAAAGGAGAGAAAAATGTTCCTCTCCATGGCAGGAGGAAGCAGGAAAATAAAAGTCATTTGCTTTAGGCATCCAAGACAAACATCATCACTCTGTATCACTCAGATTAGCGTGAGCCAAACTGTCCAGGACACAGGCTGTAAACCATCACTGTGAAATCATCCACTTGGCCGCAGGCTGGGCTTGAGGCTATTCCCAAAATCAGAGAAACCTTTATATTCCAGCCTTGTATTTAAACAAGATAAAGTTGGCTTTGTTCTTTCTTTCTTTCTTTCTTCTTTTTTTTTTTTTAAGCATTTTTGGCAGCTTCTTGGACTCCCTGCAACTACAGCAAGTACCCCTTGGTTTTGCCAGGCAGAATGAAAGGAGCCTGCTTCTCCTTCAAACTTCTGGTATTATTGAGATCCCAGATTTTGTAGGAGGAGTAGTTAACTGTTGCACTTAATAGCAGAGATTTTAAAAAATAACCTGGTAGCTTTGCCCAAGACCTGAGACACCATCAAAGCTGACAAACTAAACCCAGTACGGGTTTCATATTGAGGTTTCTTATTTGAGCCAGCAGCATTCCCAACACCCAATCCCTTTCAAACAAAACCACAAGGGCTTGGCTGTCCTGGACAGACCTGCTTCCTGGTTTCCTCTTGGTCAACACCAGCCCAGAGTTTGAGGGGAGATTGGTATTCACTGTGTGGCCTCCCAGGCAGGCTTGAGTCCTTCACTGACCCATCACAGACCTGAGAGACAATGGAAGAGAGCAGCATCAGCATCACCACACTTCTTTCTCATCTTCCCCCAGCAAAATGCTCTTTATTGAAGGCACAGCCTCTGTGTGATCCCTCCAGGCCTCAATGGGATTCTCCACCTCGGAAATCTGCTTTATCTGGGGTACAGGTTGGCCATGAACGGGAGAGATGTGCCACATCTCAGCACTGAGCACCAAAGCTTTGTCAAAACATCTCTAGAAATAGCCTTGGAGGAGGGTTCTGTTTTAATTTAAATATGGATACACATCTCCCCATCCCAAACTTCTATTATGAACATCTGGAAGTGTGAGTGAAATATCTAAATATAAGGGGAATTCTACAGCCAACATCTCCCAAAACCTCAGTGTAAACCTCAGCATAAACTTCCGCTGTGCCTCTATCTGCCCAGCAGTATTTCTGCTCCAAACTGGACTAATCCCCAGCCAAGGCTGGGCACACACTGCCACAGCCATAAAGCCTTTGCCACCACCCCAGATAATCGGGATCAACCATTTCCACCCCTGAGATGCTCAAAAAAAGCTGCCTGAAAACAAAAGAGGAAGAATAAGTACATCAAGCCCCCCTCAACTCCTCCTAGGGCAGGGCCTGCCACCCCTAGGCACCAGGATTGCCACAGCCATCTCCTTCCACTGATACAAAGCTTTTTTTCTTTTCCCCTCCTTTTCAACGAGTTTCTGACTGATTTGATCTCTTTTGATCTCTTCCACCCTCGGGTCTTTTGGTGTGGTCTGAGCATGGCTCTGGGTATGATGTGACTGCATGCCCTCAGTTTCAGCTTTCACCTGGGCAACTGCCAAATGGCAGCACAAGCAGGCAGGAATCCAAGGCCACAACTGTACATGAAAGCAGGGAATGGCAGGGCTGACCTCACTGAGCTCCAGTACTGCTCCCGAGCCCACTTTGAGGATGATAGGCTTAAGAGTTAAGCAGCCCTGAGGGAGCAAGTACTCTACTTCAAGAGCAGCCTCTTCCAGACATCAAAATAAATCTAATGAGCCAAACCTCTTAAGACCAACTTTGCACGAGCCTTACTTTTTTAAATTCAATTTTGATGCAGAAGTCATCATCCTGCCCAGTGCTGTTTGTGGCTGTGCCCTGCTCCAGCAGCTCAGCAGGCAGATCGTGGTGTCCTGCCAGCAGCAGCTCCTCACTCTCCTCCATGGCCACTGCAGCTGCCAGGCAAGGGTCTGGTTTCTGGAGAAGGGAGGACATGGGTGTAAACATGGAATTGAAATCTGGCTGCTTTGGTGCCAAAGGAAAACTGAACACCCTTGGAGCAGCTTTAACACACAGGAGGCTGTGTGTGCTGTCACTTGAATGTGATCTGGCAGCACCATGTGTTCAGCAGCACCATGGGCCACCAGAGCTGGGAAACAGGAATGTAGCAGGGTGACTGTGACTGTGCCCTCCCCAACTGCAGAAGCAGTGGGACAGACGTGTGGGGTGAAGAGAAGACAAGGCAAAAACCTCTCCAGGCACTATTTCACAGTGGCAAGGAGCTGGGATCTCTGAGTGACACCCGAGTACAGAGTACACTCCTTCAGATGGGAAGTGGGCAGGCTCCCCAGTGGCAATCCACAATATTTTGAGAGGCAGCAGATTGTTTCCTACAAACTAAAGAATCAAAATGCCAGAAGCAAGCTTGAAGCCAGGATAAATCTTTTTCCCTTGCTTTCTTTTTTTCCTTCCGCATGGTGGGAAGGGAAGTGCAGGACTGCTGACAGAGGGAAAGGATGGATCAGTAGAACAGGTGATGCCAAGAATTCCTTGATATGGCTCTGCTGCTGTTTGGGAAGGACAGAGAATAGTCTGGAGTCAGTCTGAACATGGAATTATTTGATAGGCACAGGAATTACTCCATCAACCCCATTATGACAGAAACATGACAGAACAGCTGCTTTGGTAAGGGTAAGGGAATAGAGGGGAAGGGTTATTGCTTTGGAAGGTTGCTCTGGAGCACTGAAGGTAGAAAGACATGAAACTGTGGAAAAACACCACCAACTTGGTGGAATGGTGCCATGCTGGGGAGCTACAGATGTCCATCAAAGCCTGAAGGCAAAGACTCAGTAACAGGATGAGCTGGAACACTGGACAGGTCATTTCCAGGCAATTACCATTCCTGTATCTGCTTGGGAAAGCAGGCAATTAACTCTTTGCTTTTAACCTGAAAAGAAATCTTGAGGGGAGAGAAAGAGCAACAATTTTAGGAACATGGACTACTGATCACAGGGAATGCAACACTTTACAGGGAGAAAGGAAAAAGAAGAAAAATTCAGAAAACAGGACTGAAGGGAAAAAAAAAAAACATTTCAGCCAAAGACTTGCTTAGAGTTAGCCGCAGCAGGGAGAGAAATGCTGGGACTATTATTGGGAAGAAAAAGTCAGGTTATTCCTAAAACTGAGGATTTTAAGGAGGATGGACCTGTCATGGGCTGCTGCCAGGAGTAGCAGCTAAGGTGCAAACAGCTCCTCCAAAATCTATGAAGGTCCAGATTATCAGAAAAGGGCAAAAGGAGTGTATTTCTTTATTTAAAGGAGAGGAAAAGGAAATACCAAATAGAAGATTTTAGCCTCAAGAGTTTAACTGTGACTGTTACTGTTGACAAAACTAGAGGAAATCACCTTGCAAACTGCCTGTAAGCCACGAGAAAACAAGATAAGCAGCAACCAGCATAAATTTGTCAAGACTGAGTCAGGTCAGGCTAAACTGAATGTCTCCTATAATAGAAGGAAAAGGCCTCAGGCAAAGAGCAGCAGAAGACTCTGGGGTTCAGCTGAGCTCTTGACGTGGCCTAATTCAGCACTGGGGTTAAGCAAAACCTCTTAGATGGAAGTCTGATGTGGGATGTGCAAAACTGATTAAAAACGTGGCCCACATTTGGTCTCAGGAGAACAGAAGGTTTCTGTGCAGAACCCTGCACAGAAACAGGGTAAGAACGAGGTGGGCTCTGCTCTTTGATTTCATTACCAGCCTGGATGAAGGAAGAAGCATTTTGATTAAGCTACTTAACCCCATTTGCACTGTAGAAATATTGGGTGAAAAAACCCATGGGTTCAAACAGACGAAATGAGCTGGAATACAAAGCACAAGGAAATCCAGGGAGCACAAAAGCAGAGGCAGCACTACCAAGGGGGTTAAGTCCATGGTTATATCTGTGGCAGCCTTTTGCACCTGATGGGAACACGTTGCTGTCCTGGCAGGCTGGAAACATGCCTAACCTTCATACCGGGAGAGATTCAGATTAATACGGGAGCTTTTTTCTCCTCATATATCATGGAGTAATAAAACAGAGCAATGAAATAAATCAATATATTCTTCCTAGAATTAATCAGGGAAGCTGTTAAACTTCCTTATGTAGATTAACTGTAGCTGCAGTGAGGCTGGGATGGGAGGATGGTCCCAAATCCCTCCCAGTGCTTCTCACTGCTGTGGATGACTTGCCCAGGACTCCCACAGATCTCCTGTAACTCTCTGGCTCACCTGGGAAGTGGCTTTATTATTTATGTGAGGTCATGAATCAGCTCATCTCACTGAATGCATCAATGGCTCAAACAAGAAGGATGTTTGCTGGAAACACATAACGAGGATTTTCAGACCATAATTAATGTGTTTCTCTGAGTCCTATTTGCAGAGCTGTCTTCATCAGAAATCCAAGAGTACAAAGAAGAGGAAGAGCCAGACCAGCCCTTCTATAAAAGGTAGTTTCTAGATAATCAGCAAAGATCTATTTCACCTTTGGTGAACCTGAGAAATAGAAGGGAATGAAGATTTACAGGATGGGCAGGAAACTGGCTCCAGAGCCAATAACAAAAAACACCAGGCTGGGCTGCTCCTGGTGTTCTCCAAAGTACATCAGTTTAAGAAAGGTCTTGGCATAGAGACTGGGAAAATAGCTACAACACAAAGGTGTTCTTGAGAACTGAAGGAGCAAAAGCAGGATGAAATTCAGCAGAACAAAAGGTGGGACTGACCTCCTTCCACACATTGCTTTGAGAAAAGCATGCCAACCATTCTCCAGCAGAAGTCAGCCCCGGGTGAGGAAAAACTCTCCAGATCTTTGCCACCCACACAAAACAAGGGACTGATGTAATGGGAAGAGTTGTTGAGGTTTGAAGAAATAAAGGCACCTGAAGGGAGGGCTGGTCATCACATTCCTCCCAGATACCCAGATCACAATCTCAACTTTTAAAAGTATTTTTGCATTCTTGAGTTCATCTCAGAGATGTTTTCACACACTTTATCCTGTTGCCTTCTCTGAAATGAGTTACCCATGAGGTGTGTCAGGAAAGCACAGTTTATTTCATTCCTGCTGGAGAAACTTCCTGAATTTTGTTTTGGATTTGCTAGTCAGAGCCAAACCTTCAGCAGTTTTCAAGGTGATTTCTCTGCCCTCAGCCCAGACAGCTCTTGCTCACCTCCTGCCTCCAGGCACCGGGGGACATGTGGGCCACGGTCCTGCGGGACGCCAGCCTGCGCCGCACCTGCTGCACAGCCCTGCTGAGCTGCACCCAGAGGAGAGGCAAAGGAAACACAGGACAAGTTCAGCTGCATGGAGACATCTCCCAGCCAGTCTGCTCCAGCCAAGAAGCTCAGTCAAGGCAGCACGACCCAACACACAATTATCCAAGGGTCTTTTAGAGCTGCCCAAGGTACCAAAATCCTGACCCAGACAACTCATCTGCTCCCAAAACATTATTTCTGAGATACCAGATCCCAAATTTTCTTGCTTGGTATCCAGCCAGAAGTGATTTTCCAGCCCAAGGTACTTCAGCTGGAATGCATCCCATGGTGCTTCACCTGGATTCACTCCAGTTCCTAGGTGAGCACACAGGCTTTCTAAAACACCAAAGGCACCACAAATATCACTATTAAAAAAACCCAAAAAAACAAAAAACAACCTAAACAATCCTGAAGGCAGGTTTTCCCAGATTTTGGTCTACACAAGACAAGCTGCAATGAGGTGGCACCACCTAGTGCCACCTCTGCGCCAGGACACGGCTGGGAACACACCGTGCCTGCCAGCAGCCAGAGCAGCTCAGCTACAGCACCTGGGGCAAGCCACCCAGCTGGATGCTCTGAGGAGCATGACAGCATTCAGGGTGACAATATGAGCCAACCTTTCATTCAATATCTAAACCCAAACACTAGGGATGTGCTGTAGAAGAAAAAAAAAGAAAACATGGCCCATTCCCCACTCCAAACACGAAGGATCCAAAACACGGAAGCAGTGATGGAAGGGCAGGGCTCACCTTGGCAGCTTGTTGCTGGAATGGCTCCCCATGCTCCTCTTCTGTCTGGGCTGGATCCAAGCCAGCAGCAGGACCACAGATGATGGGAGCAGGGAGACCCTGGAACAGGCACGTGTTCTTCCAGGGGGCCGAGTACTGCACAGCAACACAGCTCTCCCTCTCCGCCTGCCAGGAAAAAGCCAGTGGGATCTCCAACCATGATCCAGCAAGATGTCAACTGTGGTGACATTTCACCACCCTTGGATGAAATTTCTTGGGAGGGAGGTTTTGGTTTTCCATGCTGAGAGAATACAAAGAACCATCAGGCTCTTTGGGGTTGAGGGCATTTGCTGCTTCCTGCTTGGAGCTGGCAGAGTTACATGAGGACATCCCTAGTCAGCCATGGAAACAGCCCAAACACCCCAAGGGTGGCCAAAGCTGGTGACATGTCAGTGCATTCTCTTTTCTGCCACAGTCAGATCCTGGCAAGTCTCCCCAGTACTTGTTTGAGAATAGAAAGAATTAAATATATTCACAGGATAATCCAAAACAAGCCCATGGGGAAAAACGGAATGTGGAGACAGAGGGGAAGTGTTGTTTGAAAACTTTGGCTGCTCTGGAAAAGGGATGGAAAAAGAGACAGCAGAAAAACTGCTTCACTTCAAATGCAGCCAGGACATCCACATCATTCCCAACTCCTGCCTGGGTGTTTAACTCCAGGCAATTCCACAGAGAGCTTCAGAACTCTGTTCTGCTGTTGCCTGAGGGAGCCAGTAACCTTCCCCTGAGGAGGCTTCAAAGCACCTCCAGCACCAGCCAAAGTGTCACGGTGACCCAGCCTGCTTGGACACTGTTTGCCACCACAGGGTCTGGAACCTCAGATTTTCTCATTTTTTCTCATTAACACCTTGACTTAAGGTGTTGACTTAAGCTCCAGTGTTTGGATTTTTCCCAATTTATGTTGGGTTTGGAGGAGTTTCTCCCGACAGAGCCTCACTTACTGCTTCGTAGGCCTTCTGCAGCTCCTGCCTCCGGCGCAGCCTGACCTGCCGGTTCACCCGCTGCCTCACCTCGCCCTGGAACCTCCTCAGCCTGGCTGCCTTCTGCTGCTGCTGCTCCTTCAGCTCCTCCTCCACCTGGAATACTGAAGCCTGGGAGAGGTGGAAGCAGATTTCATCAGGGTTTGGCTCCACTGTGGCATTAGAGAAGCCTGTATTCCTGTATTTCCCTTTCCCCCACAGCAAATGTTTTGTTCCAAAATATGTGGAATAACAGCTTGGACAATATCTACTGGGTAATTATGGACTGGATTGGGTCTGATTAGAGATACAGAGCATGCACACCTCTGCCTTTACCTCTCTGCAACACACAGGGAAGGAAAGGAAAAGGAGACCCTCAGAGCAGCTCCTGCTCCCATGAATGGATGCTCAAACATCCAAGGCCTGGATCCAAAAGGAACAGGGCAGCCCCTGATCCTGTTAATTTTCTGCAAGGCTGGAAGCACATCAGGGAAGCAGTTCACAAAGCACAGGACTGCTTGGGAATGTTGTTACCATCTGAAGTGAAAGATTAAGAGCAATGACCTGAAAACCCCCAAAAATCCCATTTTAGTCTCCTTGCAATTCTGCCAAGCAACTCTGCAACACCATCATGGCTTAAATAAAAACAGCATTGCTCTCCTTGCTGCCTACACAGCAAGAGAAACCAGAGACTGAAGGGATGGAGGAAAGGGGTGAGGCCAAAGATGAATTTGGAACAGCAGGGTCAGCACAGGCAACAGGTCAGGATGGGGAGAAATCTGCACTGTTAGGGATGGAACCAAGACAGTGCCCCAGGGAACAGCCCAGTGCCAGCTCACCACTGCCCACCTCAGCAGCAACTGATGCATTAGGCATTACTATGGATTAATTAGAAGTGTATTAAATAAGCTCAGATAACCCTGGGCAGCTCCATTCACCTCTGGAAGCCTCACATGGGGGGCCCCAGGAGCATCCAGGCCCCCTGAAGCTGTCAGGAAAAGTTCAGCTCCCCCAGAAGTTTCACAGTACCAAAATGAAAGTCCTGTGGAATATGGAGATGATTGATTTCCATAAATCATCTCAACCTTTCAGGATTTAAATTACAATATAGAAATAAATCATCTCAGAAGGGCAGGAGCTTCTATAATGTTCAGACATTAATTACAGGGGACTGAATTCATCATCCAATATTTAATGCACTTTTAGACCTCTTAGAATAACCCTCAAAACAGAAATCCCTCAGATAACCCTCCATGAAGATTTCCTTATGTGTTTCTAACAGGGTACAGTGGAGATTGGCTACAGACCCTGGAACACTCAGTTTATTTTTATTTTTATTTTTTAATCATCAGCACAGAATAAAATCTCAACTCCCTGACATCTTTTAGGGATGAGTGGGAAAGCGAGAAGCAGCACTGGCTGGGCTCCCCACCTGATTGATGCTTAAAATAGATGCATTTCTCCCCTAAAAAACACAGTTTACTCAAGGGGGATCAACTCAGAGACGTTGTGGGCTTGTGCAAAGGGGAGGCCAGACTACATGGACACCATAGCAGCTTCTGACCCTGCTAAATCACATTAAAACAAATTATTATTTCCAGGAGACATGTTCCTGGCTGCCCTCAGGCTGTGAAAAGGATCACTTTTGGCTCTGACCCCCCCTTGGGGGGTTTTACGGGCACTTTGAAGGATCCGAAATGCCCCAGCAGATGGTGCCCTCGGTGCACTCACAAAGGCCGGGCTTTGCTGTCCGGGCGCACTCTCCACCCAGGCTCCCACGGGCATCACGCTCTGGTTCCTCTGGGCCAGCACTCGCCATCCGCGGGGTCCCGCCTGCTGCCGCCCCGGGGACCGCCCGGGCCCCCGCCGCTGCTCCTTTGAGGGGAGCCCCATGCCGGCACCCCTGCGGAGGGGGAGCCGAGGTGAGGGTGTCTCGCCGGGCACCCCAACCCGCAGCCGGCCCCATCTCCTGCCCCCAGCACCCCGGAGCCCTCCCAGCTCTGCAGCCCACCTGCAGCTCCCCGCTCTGACCGCGGGCCCCCAGCCCTTCTCTACCCCATCACTGCACCCTCTCTCCCCGCTGCCCCCCGTTATCCAACCCCACGGCACCCCGCCTTCAGCTCCGCCTTCCCCCGAGGGCACTCAACCCTTCGTGCTCAAATCTCCCCGCGCCCCCCATCCCAACCAGCCCCTCCCCAAGCACCTCATCGCCCCCCCGGGGACTCCCCTGTGCCCCCGTACCCTCATCACCTCATCCAGCCCCGGGCAGTGCTGCACCGCCTCGGGCCCATCCTCCCGTATCCCGCCCCCCAATCCCCCCCCGTAGGCCTCTGCACCTTCACTCCCCATAACCCCCTGGCCGAGCCCCGCGGAGCCCCCTCAGGCCGCACCAACCGCCGCTTCCGCCGCCACCGGAGCTTTGAATCCCGGCGCCACTTCCGCCGCACGGCCGCGCCCCGGCCACGCCCCCGGGGGACCCAGCCACGCCCCCGGGAGCCCCGGCCACGCCCCCGGGAGCCCCGGCCACGCCCCCGGGGGCCCCGGCCACGCCCCCGGGAGCCCCAGACACGCCCCCGGGAGCCCCGGACACGCCCATCTGGCCCCGCCTCTCCTCAAGCCCCGCCCCTCCCGCATAGCCAACTCCCGGCCACGCCCAGCCGCAGCCCCTCAGGGTTCTGAGGTCCCCGGTTCGAGTCCCGCCTCCGGTGGAAATGGGGTGGAGGAACTGTGTGCCTCAGAGCATCCCTGAAACTGCCCCCTGAGCATCCCTGGAACACCCCACACAGAGGATCCCCGTGCGAGTCACTCCCAGATATCCTTATAGTGTCTCACCACAGCATCCCTGACCCCCTCCGAGTATCCCCTTACATCTCCACACAGCATCCACCCAAAGCACCTCCCCACAGAGTGACCCCAAAGCATCTGCCTTACGAGTCTTCCCCCCTTAATGTCTCCGCAAAACTCCCTGAAAGCCTCTTCCTGTAGCACCCCCCACACCCCTCCTTGTAGCGTGTCCCTATAGCGCCCTCCCCAAAGTCCCCCAAGCCCCAGCCCTGTCCCATCTCCCCATAACGCATCTCCCCCAAAGCATCTCCCTCTCTCTGGGACTGGATCCTTGGAGGCATCGACCCCCTTGGGGGGCCAGAGAACCTCCGGGGGTGTGGACGGTGGCTCACTGGGGTGATGAGCTCGGCAGGCCTCGGGAGGGGGGTGGGAAGTGGCTCCGGGCATCCTGCCTCACATCCCGCTGCCCTATTCAGCGATGCCCGGGGAACCAGTGCTAATTGGCATGGAGTTGGAATGAAGCCTGCATGCCACCGACCTTCGTTTTAGAGCCTGGGAAGAGGGGGGAAAAAAAGCGAGGGGGAGCTCCTTTGGGGGTGGGGGTTCAGCTTTGCAAATTATCTCTCCTAAAGAAAACCTCGGTTTAGCTTAATGGGATGTTCAGAGCCCAAAACCCCATTGGATTGTCCGCAGAGGGGATGGCAAATCTTAGTTGTGCTCCATGAGGATGCCCCCCACCCCAAGCGTGTCCCGGGGACTGGCAAAGCATTGAACTGGGGGTCTGTAACCGGGGAAAAAATTGCAAATCTGAGTGGTTTTTCCTCAAATAAATGTCAGCTCGAGGCCGCCGAGGAGGCGAAAGCCACCAGGACACAGGGCTCTATTGAGAAGGGACAGAACAGAAAAGAAAAAGAAAAAAAAAAAAAAAAAAAAAAAAAAAAGAAGGGAAAAAAATAAATTAGCCGGGCGAAGCGCCAAGCCGGGAGCTCCGAGGGACGTGCCCAGAGTGGGGAAGCGGAGCAATTCGGGGGGCGAGCCTGCCCGAAATGTGGGGAGCGCCGGCTGCCCCGCGGGGCCACCCCGCTCCCCCCTGCTTGCTGCCGGTGACCTGGCTTCTGGCGCTGCACGCAGGTAGGGAATTTTCCCATTTTTCCACACTTTTCCCGTTTTTTCCATGGGTCTTGGGGGTATCCAGATGGAGGACGAAGGCCGGGGGGGGTGATGAGGGTGGTGATACCCTACGGGGGGGGTTGGAGGGAGGGTTGTTGCACTGTCGAGCGTACCCTCTGCTCGGGAGCTGGGAAAAAAGGGGGCAAAATTGGAATAGAAAACTGGGGAAAACAATTTTCTGGAGCCAAGCAGGTCCTGATGTGGGGGAGGATTTGGCACCGCCCCCACCCTGAGCTTCTCCCCATTTTTTTTCTTTCCCATATCCCATTTTTTCCTCATTTTTTAGCATCTCCAAATATTTTCCCTTACCCATTCTTCACCTTTCCTTAAAACGTCATTTTTCACCCCATTTCTAGGCTTGCCTCATCCCACTACAACCCCAGTTTTCTCCATCATTTTTTCTCTAAATTCTCACATTTTGGAATTCAATGAGTCCCAAACTCCCCTATCCCAGGTCTGGCAAGACTGAAAATAACCTTCAGCAATTTTGTTCCACTTTACCAAAGTTTGCACCCAAAAGCAGCCCTGGGGAGGCCCCATTTCCCTTCAGATGAGGTGAAGGATGAAAAACAAAACCATCTGGGTTCTTTGCTGGCTTTGATTAAGACTCTAAAAAACAGGGCTGTGGCCAGGGCACCCCAAAAATGCTGCTGGGTTTTTTTGTTGTTTGGGTTTTGTTGTTTTTTTTTTTTTAAAAAAAAGGGATTGTGCTACGAAATAGTGTGAAAATGAGGATTTTTGGTGGGCTTTTTTCAACAAAAGCCACTGAAAGGGGCTGGGAGATCTCCATCCCTAAGCCAAGGATGCTGTAGGAAAACGGAACGTTTCCCGATTTATTAATGAACTCCCAATTTTTTTATCCCAAGTGGAGGAAAAATTAGGAATAGGGTTAAATAAAGGGAAGAAACAGTTAAAGAGCAGCGATTTGGTGGTGCACAGGGAGGGGGCAAGGATGCATAGAAGGCCACATCCCCTTCCCATGCCTTGGCCTTCCCCCTGGGGTGAGGGTTCCCCTAAATTTGGCGAGTCAGGACATGTTTGTGGGGCCGAGCGCGGCGCTGCCGGGGAGGACGGACGGACGGATGCTGCATACCAATAGGTCCCATGACTTTTCGGGCTTGTTTAAGGCCTTTCTTGCTCCTGCTTCACCCTGCCCAGCTGGTTTTCCCACTCTCCCCTCCTCTTCAATATGGGGTTTGTTCACTGCTGATGATGGTATCCATATGGGGGGCTCACGAATGGGACCTCTGGGATGTCAGGAGGGTGATGCTATGGTATTTTGGGGAGGGAGAGTGTTTTGGGGAGTTCCCTCCCCCAGAAAATCATGTTTTTACATTCTTCCCTGCCTTTTTTGGCTTAAAACCAGCGATGAGGAGCAATGCACGTGCACAGACTCTCGTGATGCGGTTTTGCATCTGAGGGGGCTTTGTCTAGACAGGAACATCCAACGTAGATGGGGGTGGGACAAAATCCTTCCCCCCACCATTTTTGGGGGAATTAAGGTATCTTTGCAAAACACTGCACTGATCCAAGCACTGGCGTCTCTCACTCCCCAGGCAGCTTTTGCAGGGCAATGACACAGCTTAGCCAAGAGCTGCCTTGACCTGCCTCCCACCCCCTGCATTTCTGCAAGTGAAGTCTGCATTTTTGCATCGACCTAGCTGCAGGAGCACTCCCCCTGCATGTTTGGGGGTGATAGACGAATTTCTGCCAAGGGTTGCATTGACACAGGTGCAGGAGAGCTCCTACCCAAGGCCTGCACATTTTGGGGGCACCCACATGCATTTTTGCAGAACCCAGCAACAGGATGTATGCCGTCCACACCTCTCCCTTGCATTTTTGGGGTGATGCATGCCTTTTTGCAAAGGTTTGGTTACATTAACCTGGCTGCAGGAGCACTCCCATCCCTAATGCAGCTTTGAGGGGTGATAATGCATCTTCACAGGAGGTTGCATTGACCCACCTCCCATGCCCAAAGCCGTTTTGGGGGTGATTCCTTCATTTTTACATGTTGCACTGATCTGAGTGTAGGAAGGCTCCTACCACTCATGCACTTTTGGGGTCACGCGTGCATCTTTGCAAAGGTTCCAGAACCAAGTTGGGCACCTTGGGGGTGCTCAGCACAGCTCCAGCTTGGGGTTTCCCTGTTTTCTCCATGCTCGGCACTCCACTGTCTCTCCCCACACCCCAAGGTCTGCTGGCAGGGGTGAACATCACCAGCCCCACGCCACTCGTCCGTGGCACGGCGGGCAAAGCGGCGCTGCTGTCAGTGCGCTACGCCAGCGCCAGCGCTGACAAGCCAGTGGTCAAGTGGCAGCTGAAGAGGGACAAACCTGTCACCGTCGTCCAGTCCATCGGCACCGAGATCATTGGCAACCTCCGACCCGACTACCGCGACCGCATCCGGGTGCTGGAGAACGGCTCGCTGCTCATCAGCCCCTTGCAGTTGGCTGATGAAGGCGCTTACGAGGTGGAGGTGTCCATCACTGACGACACTTTCACTGGCGAGAAGACCATCAACCTCACCGTGGACAGTAAGGGCAAGAAGGACACCCAGTGGAGACTGAGTTATCCATGGGATGTCTTCCCTGACCACATACTGGGAGGGCTTTTTCCAACTGGGAGGTGGTTTGGGGGGTTTCAACCACCCTATGTAGTCAAGCTGGTGCGATTTTGATGTCTCTCTTCCTGTCCCCTGAGCCCATCTGTCCCCTGAGACATGGCATCACCGTGGTTCCTCTACTTGCCCACAGTTCCAATCTCAAAACCACAAGTGCTGGTGGCCTCCTCAACGGTGCTGGAGCTCAGTGAGTTCTTCACCCTCAACTGCTCACATGAGAATGGCACCAAGCCCACCTACACCTGGCTGAAGGACGGGCGGCCGCTGAGCAACGACTCCCGCCTGCTCCTCTCCCCTGACCAGAAGATCCTCACCATCACCCGTGTTCTCATGGCTGACGATGACGTCTACAGCTGCCTGGTGGAGAACCCCATCAGCCATGGCCGCAGTATCCCCGTGAAGCTCACAGTTTACCGTAAGCCACCCTTTCTCCCCTCCTGCACTCCCAGGTTTGGCCATCCCTTGCAGATGCTTTCAGCTAAAATTTCTGGGGGGTTGTCCGCCCTCATTCCTCTCCTGCAGGCCGGAGCTCTCTCTATATCATCCTGTCCACAGGCGGCATCTTCCTCCTTGTCACCCTGGTGACAGTTTGTGCCTGCTGGAAACCCTCCAAAAAGTACGTGTGGGGATAACATGGGAGACAAGAGGGGTTGTACAATCTTGTCCCATCCTGCCTTGTCCCATCCCATTTTGTCCCATTTCATCTCTTCCCATCCTATCTTGTGCCGTCCCATACCATCCTATCTCATCTCATCTCATCTCATCTCGACACATCCTACCCCATGTCATACCGTGCTGTGCCGTCCCATCCCATCCCATCCCATCCCATCCCATCCCATCCCATCCCATCCCATCCCATCCCATCCCATCCCATCCCATCCCATCCCATCCCATCCCATCCCATCCCATCCCATCCCATCCCATCCCACCTTGATCCATCTCTCCTGTACTAATCTATTCTATTCTATCCCATCATCTCATCCCATCTTGTCCTATTCTGTTCCATCTCATCCTTTTCTATCCCATGCCATGCCATCCTGTCCCTTCCTGTCCCATCTCTCTCTCCCTGCAGCACTTGACCCTTCCCTGGATGAGCCATAGGCAGCTCCCCCATCGCCTCTAACACAAAGCCACTGCTGCCCCATCCCCTATCCCTTTCCAGGGAGAAGCGACAAGCGGAGACACAACCAACCTCTGACTACGCAGAGCAGGATGAGGAGCGCCTGAAGCACGAGGGTGAGTGCTGTCCTCAGCGAGGCGGTGGTGGGTTGGGGGATCACCAGTGCTCCTGGCATGGTGAGCAGCACCTTGCTTCCACACAGCCGAAGGCATCCCACGGAGCGGCGAGCACGAGCGCAAGAACCCAGTGGCTTTGTACATCCTTAAAGATAAGGTGAGAGCCAGTAGCACCAGTAGCACCAGTAGCACATCAGCAGTGTCCCAGCACTGGGTCTTGCACATGTCCCACGTTCTTCTGCTCTTGGCTTTTGGCAGGACTCGCCAGAGGCAGAGGAGGATTCATTGCCTGAACCCCGCAGCACAGTTGAACCAGGCTACACCAGTTCTCCAGTACCAGCAGCCGGACGCTCGCCAGGACCAGTGGGGCGTTCGACTCGCCGTTACCATCGCTCGCCAGCCCGCTCGCCCGCCTCGACGCGGACCCACAGGTCACCACCGGGTTCGCCGGCACGTTCCCGCGGCGCCCCACGGCTGCTGCGGACTGCCGGCGTCCACGTTATCCGGGAGCAGGAGGAGGCCAACGCCGTGGAGATCAGTGCCTGAGCAGGGGGGACTGTGCGCGCTTTGGTGGCAGCGTGCAAGTGAGCAGGGACACCAGCACGGCCACATTTCCGCCACCGAGCAAGCGGGGACACCGGCACAGCCCTGCTCCCACCACTGGGCGTCATTCTGCTCGGCGTAAAGTCACTAATTTCCTATTGATCCCACCCAGAGCCCCCCTCTTCCGTCCCCCATCTTCCTGGGGCATCGCTTTAATGGCTTTCTCGCCGGGACGAGTGTGCAGGGAGCGTGCAGAAAGCACACATGTGTGTGCAGAGAGAACATGCAATCATTGCACGGAGAGAGTGTGCCAGAGGGTGTGCATGGAGCATGCAGAGAGAGCGTTGGAGCGCTGCACAGAGGAAGCATGCATGGAGCGTGCAGGAGGGCGCATGGACTGTGCACACACGGTGCGTGGGGGCAGGCACGTGTGCAGCAAGTGTGCACACAGCGTGCAAAGAGGATGCACAGAGCATGCAAGAGAACACGTGGAGCCCGCAGAGAGAGCACACACTGCACAGAGTGTGCACAGAGTGTGCATGGAGTGTGCAGTGTCCACTGAACCAGCGTGGCCTTTGTGAGCGTGCCAGCACTGGTGTGTGTTCCAAGTGTGCACAGAGTGTGCAGAGAGAGTCCATGCAGAGAGCACCTGTGCAGAGTGTGCACGGAGCACGTGGAGTGAACATGCACACAGCATTTGCACAGGACATGCATGCAGCACGTGGTGAGTGTGCAAAGAGCGGGAGCAGGGAGGCTGTGTGCAGTGCTTGCACCAAGCACACGCAGAGCGTGCATGGTGCGTGTGGAAAGTGTGCACAAAGCGAGCAGCTGAGTGTGCTCAGAGCATGTGCAAGAATGAGTCTGCAGTGCTGGCACAGGGCATGCGTGGAGCCTGCAGTGAGCGTGCAGAGTGTGTGTGCTGCGCTTGCACAGAGTGTGTGTGGTGGATGTGGAGAGAGCGAGCACAAAGAGCTGAGCATGACTGGAGCGTGCACGAGGAGCACACACACTGCACGCCCAGCAGCCACATGTGCACACCTGTGTGAAAGAACACGGTGCCCACCCGCCGTGGCACACCCCCCATGCATGGAGCAGGACATGCACTGGCACAAGCTCGCCCAAGGGTGCAACATGCATCAGGTGGTCTAAACAGGGGGCTCCCTCCTGCCCCCCAGCTCCCCAGCTGCAATGTCCCCTAAACGTGGGCTGGAAGCCCAGGCCCAAGCATTGCCCCTTTGCCACGGTAGGATTTTCTGTGAAAATCCCCCAGTTTTGGGGCACACAACGCTGTCTCTCCCCAAGCCTTCATGGGAAATAGGTTTAGGATGAAAAGCACAGAGTGGCTGGCCAAGCCGGGCCCTGGGGCACCCGGGGTGGGTGCCGGGGCACCCCGGAGTGCTCGGGGTGCACTACTAACCAATAAACTAAACGTACTACCCGTCTGGTGGTGGCACCCTTGGGTGTCTTTGTGGGACAGGGGTCCCCCAGGGTGGGGGGACACATGAGAAGTGGCTGACAGGCAAGACCACACAAACCCCATGTACCTGGGTGGCACTCAAACCAGCACTTGAAGTGTTTGGGAGACCTTAGACTGTTTCCCTCTGGTGCCTACTGATGGTGTCCTCAGCTGAGAGCCCATTTCTTATTAATTTGTCTTCCTCTGAACATGGCGAAGGAGAAAGGGAATTTATTCTGACTAATTAAATTCATTAACCGCCGGTGTCCCCCACTCTACTGTCTCCGGGTGCTGCCAGTGCCACCGTGGCCAGGCACTCCCACTGCCACAGGACGGCTGAGCTGTTTGTGGCCACCGTCACCTTCCCCCCTTCGGCATTTCCTGGCCCCCACATCCGGCTATTGTACCCCCCCATCCGGAGCCGGATCCAGCCCCGGTGCTGGCAGGGAGGAACCGGGATTTCGGGAGGAAACGGGAAGGCTGGCCAGGGCCGGCATGGCGGGCGGCTGGGAGACAGCACTGGGCCTGGGGCTCTGCCTCGCTGCCCTGCACCACGGAGGTGAGTGCAGCCCATGGGGGCCAAAACCCACTCAGCTCTTCCCTCTGCCCTACCCCGGATCTGAGACCATGCCCACTTGGGGCACCTATTGGCATTCCCCCACCTCCTTGTCACCCGACAGGCTGCCACCTCCCCAGCATGGCCACGGCACCCCAAACTCCAGCTGGTAAGAACACCTGGTGGGTGACTGATGCAGAAGACACCAGAAAATCCTGTTCCCCCCACCCACAATGTGTCCTCCCCACCGCAGTGCTGCGGGACAATTTCCGCCTGCAGCCAGGTGATTTGGTGACCACGGCGGGGCAAGCATTGGAGCTGGATTGTGTCCCCCCCTTGGGGTACCCCGAACCCTACGTTACCTGGAAGAAGGACGGGGTGACCTTGGACTTGGTAGGTGGCAGGTACGTGGTCACCAAGGGGAAGTTGCAGGTGGCATCGGCGCAACGGAGCGACTCCGGTCTCTACATCTGTGTGGCAGCCAATGCGGCAGGCAAGAGGGAGAGCCGGGGTGCCCGTGTCTCCGTGCTGGGTAAGCCAAGGGTCTCCCACGGGCGGTGGGCACGTCACACCCAGCCACGGTGTCACGTGCGTGATTTCCCCCGCAGAGAAGCCGAGCATTGTGCGGCACCCAAGCGACGCCGTGGCGGCGGCTGGCAGCACTGTGGAGCTGGGTTGCAGTGCCCGAGGTGACCCAGCGCCACAGGTGCAGTGGCACAAGGAGCATGGAGACCTGCCCTGGGGCAGGTAGGTGGTGGCAGGGGGGAGGTGGCCCATCCCTGGTGTGAGGATGAGGCTGATGGAGAGCTGGTGACCTGCAGGCACGAGGTGGACCGGGAGCACACTCTGCGCCTCTATGCCGTGACGTCTGCCGATGCCGGCGCGTACGTGTGTACAGCACAGAGCCAGCTGGGCACCGCCGCCGCCACCACCTTCCTTCACGTGGAGGGTCAGTGGTGGGACCTCCGTGGCCTCCACCATCACAGGCACCCAGGGCCATCTTGGGGTTCATGCAAGGGGATCCATCTAATGGGGTTCATCCAAGGGGGCTATCCAAGGGTGGTCTGTCCAGGGGATCCATCCAAGGCCATCCATCACCCATCAGATGAAAGTCCATCCAGCTGAGTCATTTGAGGTGATCCATCAGAGGGGGCATTTCCAAAGGCAGGTCCATCTAAACACATCCATCCAACAGGATCCATCCAAGAGTTTCATCCAAGAAGGTTCATGTAAGGGGATCCATCTAAGGAAATGCATTGAGGTGGGAGTCTGTCCAAGATTCAAGATCACCCACCTAAAGGGGATCCAGCCAACCTGGTTCCTCCAAGAGGATCCATTTAAGGGGATCTATGCAAGGTGGAAGTACATTAAAGGGGGATAGAACAAGAAATATCCATCCAAAGTGTCCATCTAAGAGGGACATATCATGGGGGTGTATCATGGGATCCCATCCCATGTCCCCAGGGACAACACATCAAAAGGAGCCCATCCAAGAGGGGTCCATTCAAGACAGACCCATCAAAGGGTGTCTGTCCAAAATAGTTCATTTGAGTAAGTCCATCCAGGTAGACATCAGGATCTCCATGTGCAGGTATCTGAGGTAGGTGTCTGGGCAGCTGCCAGGAGACCTTGGTCCTGCCTGGTGCTGCCATTCACCTTCTTCTGCCTCACAGACCGGCTGGCAACGGGCCAGCAGGAGGCTGCACCACGGGACCTGCTGGCTGTGCGGCTGCACCTGGACAACGGCACTGCACTGCCCACTGCTGCTGTCCAGCTCCGCTGGCAGGTTGGTGTGACGCTCAGCTGCCCCCAGGGGAGGGGGAATGGGATATGGGAAATGGGAATATCCCCATGTGCCACCTCGACTTGGAATTCTTCCCATCTCCCTCAGCTGCTGATGCCGGTGCCAGTGCCTGTGGGCTACGTGGTGCTGTACCGCAGCCTGCTCCCGGTCACCACCTCCTGGCTCCAACATGACGCAGGCAGGGAGCTCAGCGCCATCATCCCTGCGCTCCGCAGGGGCTACAAGTACGAGTTCAAGGTCCGACCCTACACTGGAGGGACCCAGGGCTCAGACAGCAACAGCAGGCACCTCTGGATACCTGAGGAAGGTGTGTTGTGTGTCCCCCAGGATGTCTGGGTGGAGGATGGGGAGGTCAGCTGGGGTCTCAGCATCCCTGTCCCGGCAGTGCCCAGTGCAGCGCCCCAGCGTGTCACCGTCAGCCAGACTGAGACTGGGAACGGCACTGTGGTCGTGAGCTGGGAGCCACCTCCTCCTGAAGCACACAATGGCGTCATCCGGGGATACCAGGTCTGGGGCAATGGGGCAGGGGGGCAGGGCTGGGGTCTTCTGGCCAAGCAGGGTCAGTCCAAGGAGATCCATCCAAAAAGGGAGCCTGTCAAAGGCGGGGGTCTACCCAAGGGGGGAACCATCCAAGGAGTCTATCCAGTCTATCCAGTCTAACCTCCATCTCAACATAAGGGGTCATCCAAAAGGTTCATCTAACCAGGGTGGAGGTCCATCCCAGGGCATCTGTCTAGTGGCATCCAAGGGAATTCATCCAAAGGAGTCCAGCCTAGGGGATTCAGCCAAGGGGGTCCATCCAAAGAGGGATGCATCAATGGGGGTCCATCCAAGAAGTATTCACCCAAGGAGGTTCATCCTAGGAGCATGCAGGGGAGCATCCAAAGGGGAGTCCATCAAGGAAATTCATCTAAGGGCACCCATCCAAGTGAATCTATCCATGGGGGAACCAATGGGGGTCTATCAAGGGATGTTCATCTGAAGGGGTCCATCCCAGGGTGTCCATCCACAGGGGGCCATCAAAGCTAATCATCTAAGGGGACACATCCTCTTGGTGTCTGCCAGGTCTGGTCAATGGGTGAGGGCTGGCAGCATCCCACCAACAGGACAGTGGATGGAGCCACCCGCCGCCTGGAAAACCTCCTCCCACACCCCGGGACCGAATTCTGTGTCCAGGTGGCAGCTTTCAACAGCGCAGGGCTGGGGGTTCCCAGCAATGCCACGTGTGGAGTCCTGGGTAGGAGATGGAGAGCGAGGTGGGGTGCGGGTGGGGGTCCAAGTGGTGATGTGAAGTGACACTGATGGAACCCTTGCAGGGCTGACAGCAGGGAGCAGCAGGGTGGTCCAGGCACTGCGGCAGCCTGCTGTCATCGCAGCCGCTGGTTCCATGCTCTGGCTGGCCTTACTTGCCCTCCTCCTCCTCCTCTGCCAGCGCCGTGCCAGCCAGGACGCCGCAGCCCGCCACAGGTGAGAGGCCATGGGGTGGGGGACACGGCAGACCCCTGGTGTGGTGGGGATTGATGCACTGACAGCACCTCTCACCCTGCAGACTGATGGCTGGTGACTCGCCGTGGCTTGGTGGTCCCTGGAAACCCAGCTGTGCCCCTCGAAACCTCAGCAGCAGCAGCAGCCTCAGCAGCCGACTCCTGGGCAGTGATGGCAGGGACCCCCACCCCTCCAGTGAGCCCCATGGGGACTGGGATCCCCACCCACTGCCATGGGAACCCCACCCCTCCAGTGAACACTAGCCTTGGGACCCCCACCTAGAGCCATAGAGCCTCCACTCTCTGCCATGGAACCCCCACCAGCACTGTGGGACCCCCATCCATCCTATGTGATGCCATTGGATGCCCACCCAGTTCCATGGAACCCAGACCTGCTGCAACAGGGCCCCCAGACCAGGCCTAAGACCCTCACAGAGTGCCATGGGACCAGCAAAGTGTACCCAAGACCCCCCACCCTATGCCTGGGGGTGCTATGGCACCCTCATCTTGGTGTCCCTCATTGTTTGTCTGCAGGCAGCAAGGACTTGAGGACACACAGAGCCAAGGACAGAGGGGACAGGGGACACGTGGCCCCATGGGTGCCCTGACCTCTCTTACTCTTCCAGCTCTCTCCTTGGAGCCGCCGAGCCTTGGCCCCCCCACGCCCCCCATCCACAGCAGCCTCCATGGGGGACGCCCACCGCCCCTTGGGGACATGGGGTGCTGTGGTGGGGGGCACCCCGGGGTGCATTCCTCACCCAGCACCCCAAACCCAGCACCCTGGGAGCGTGTACGCAAGAGAGGTGGGTGTGGGGGGCACATGGGGGGACATGGGGGACACCAGGGTAATGGCCCATGGCTCTGTGTCCCTCATTCCCCTCGCAGAGCTGCATCAAGTGCACAGCACCCCGCTGCTCATAGCTGGCCCCAGCCACATCCCTGTCACTGGAAGTGGAGGCGAGTGGGGGACAGATTTTGGGCTGGCAGCCAGGCAGCCTCAGCAAAGGGGACATGAGGGTGACACCGCCGCTGCCGTGATGAACAGCAGGGACCCACGGCTGCCGGTCTTCAGCTCTCCAAAACCACATCGGGGCAGCACTTCACTGGCCTCTGGTGTAACCAGGTCACCGGTGACACCCCCGAGACCACCCCATGCCTGGCACCCACCAGTGACACGGTGAGTTTGAGTGCCCCCATCCAAGATGGGCGCCCTGCAACCCAACCCTTTGCTTCAAAACCCAACATGTCCCTTGCACCTGCAGGTCCCCGGCCTCCATGTGCCCCAGGGACACATCTCTGGTCACCAGGCGTCCCAAGGACACATCCCCAGTCACTGAGATCCCCAGGGACACATCTCCAGTCATGCGATGCCCCAGGGACACATCCCCAATCACTGAAAGCCCCAGGGGTGTGTCACTGGCCACCAGGAACCCTAGGGACATGTCCTTGGTCACTGAGCACCCCAAGGACATGTTCCTGGACAGCAGACATCCTAGAGATGTGTTGCCAGTCACCAGGACCCCCAGGGACATGTCACCAGCCACCAGGCACCACAAGGATCCATCACCAGCAACCAAGCAGCAGAGTGACACAGTCTTGGCCACCGGGCACCCTGAGGACACCTCCCTGGTCACCAGGTGCCCCAGAGACCCATTACCCGTGGCCAAGTGCCAGAGGGACACCTCACTGTCCACCAGGCACCCCAAGAACCCGTCCCCAGCCAGCAGGCACCCAGAGGACACATCCCCAGGCACTGGGCACTGCAGGGACAAGTTCCTGGCCTCCAGGTATGCCAAGGACATGTCCCCAGCCAATGATTACCCCAGGGAGCCATCACTGGTGACCATGCACACAAGGGACATGTCCCTGTGCAGCAGGTTCCCTGAAAACATCTCACCAGCCTTGAGGCATCCCAACGACACAGTGCCAGCCACTGGGAACCCCAGGGACACATCTCCAGCCACCAGGCACCCCAGGGACACATCCCCACTCACCAGACACCCTGAGAAGATGTCACCAGTCTCCGAACACCACAGGGACAAGTTCTTGGGAACCAGGTATTCTAAGGACATGTCTCAGGCCACCAGGAACCCCAGGGAGCCATCACTGGTGACCACGCAGACAAGGGACTTGTCCCTGTGCAGCAGGTACCCTGAAAACATCTCACCAGCCTTGAGGCACCCCAGGGAGACATCTCCAGCCACCAGGCACCCCAGGGACACATCTCCAGCCACCAGGCACCCCAGGGAGACATCTCCAGCCACCAGGCACCCCAGGGACACATCTCCAGCCACCAGGCACCCCAGGGACACATCTCCAGCCACCAGGCACCCCAGGGACACATCTCCAGCCACCAGGCATCCTGAAGAGGCGTCTCCAGTCACTGGTCACCAGGACATGCTCTCAGGCACCAGGTACCCCAAGGACATGTCCCTGGCCACCAGGCACACCAGGAACATGTCACTGGAGACCAGGCACCCAAGGGACATATTCCTGGCTACCAGGTACCCCAAGGACATGTCCCTGGCCACCGGGCGCCTCTCGCTAGCATTCAGTGATGGGGTCCTCACACAACAGCAGGTGGCTGAGGTCCTGGAGATGGACCAGGACACTGCCTGCTGCAGGTATTCCCCATCCCCCTGGGACACTCCCATGGTTGCAGCATCCCCTGGTGCCAGCAGTACCCTCACTGTGTTCCCCACAGACCCCCGGCACCAACCACACCACGGTCCTTCTCACCACTGCACACCTACGGCTACATCTATGGGCCACCAGCCTCTGAGCTAGGTGAGGAGGAGGAGGAGGAGGAAGAAGAGGAGGAGGAGGAGCGTACAGCAACGAGGGGCTCTCCAGGAGGGTCGCTGCTGAACGGCTGGGGCTCTGTCTCAGAGGACAACTTTGCCAGCACCCGCTGCAGCTTGGTGAGCTCCTGTGACGGCTCCTTCCTCCTGGATGCCAGCTTTGCCCGGGCGCTGGCTGTGGCTGTCGATGGCCTCTACTGCAGCCTTGAGGACACCGATGGAGCCTACGGGGGTGAGTGAAGGGTCCCTGGATCCCCTCTCTGACCCTGAGCATTGTCACCTCCCCAAGGAAGACAGCTCCATCATGACACCATGGTGATGCCACCATCTCTTGTCTTCTTCCCTGCAGGTCCCTCACCACCACCATCGCCCTTGGAGCAGGTCTTCTCACCCAGAGTCCACTCCAGCACCTGGGACTGGTGGAAAGTGCTGGAGGTCCCACAGAGATCCAGGACAGAGACAGCCATGAACAGTAGCTCACAGAACGGTGTGTAGTGTCCCAATGCCAGGGTGGTGGGCACTGCGGGTGGTGAGGTGTTGGCAGGGTGTTGGAAAATGTTTCCTTTGCTTTCCAGGTGGCCAGGGGTCAGGGATTGGCAGCCCCTGGGCCAGGGAAGACGGTGAGCTGGGGACAGGAGGGACAGGAGCGAGGCGGTCCCCAGGGCGCAGGACACGGCAAGGCCAGAGTTCCCTTGGCTCAGCTAAAATCCAACTTTATTAGGCAGTTCCCCAAAAAGGGGCTCTTTACTAGGAAAAGCCACCCACGGAGGGTGGGTGGCACCAAGGTGGTGGGTGTCCCTCCTTATTCACTGTTCTTGTCCTCCTTCTTCCACAGTGTCCCCATCCCTCCTCAGCAGCTCCACCCCTCCCAAAATTCTTCATTCCTCTCCAGCATCCTCATCCTCCCCAAGAGTTTGCATCCCTCTAAGTGTCTTTGTCCTTCCTCAGTGTCCTCCTTGTTCCCCAGCATCCTCATCCCCCCTAACTATCCTTCTCTAGCCCAAGCACTGCTGTCCACCCTGTGCCCTTATCTTTCCCTAGGGTTGTTGGCCCCCTGACCATTCCCATTCCTGCTGACTATCCCCATTCCTTCCACCTGTCCTTGTGCTTTCTGATAGTTCATGTCCTTCCTCAGCATCCTTGTCCTACCTTGTCCATCCTTGTCTCTCCCAAGTGTTCTCATCCTTCCCAAGCCACCTGAGTGGCCTTGTGCTCCTTCTAAATGTCCTTGTCCCTCCTAATCATCCTCATTCCCAGGTTTCTCAGCCCTCCTGAGTGTCTTCATCCTTCATCAGTTGTTTTGTCCTCATGCCAAGTGTCCTTTTCCTTCCCCACTGTCCTCATCCCCCTGCAACCATCCTCCTTGTCCCTTACTACTGTCCTTGTCCCTCCCAAGCAATCTTGTTTTTCCCAAGTGTTCTCTTCCCTCAGCAATCCTCAATCCCCTGGAAATCCTTGTCCTTCCTCCATATCCTCTTCCCTCCAGGCATCATTGTCACCCAGCTTTCCTTGCCCGTCTCCAGCACCCTCATCCATCTGCTGTGTCCTTGTGCCCCCCATGTAATCGTGTCCCCCGCCAGCTGTCCCCTTCCCTTTCAATCGCCTCATTTCTCCCAGACATCCTTGTCCTTTCCCAGCATCCTTGTTCCTCCCAACTGTCTTTGTTTCCAGGATCTTTGCCCCACTTAGGCATCCTCCTCACCCCTCCCCAGCGCCCTCATCCCTCTTTTTCCTCATCTGTCCCAAGTGTTTCTGTCCCCAGGGTTCATGTCCTTCCCTGAGCACCTTCCTTGTCCCTCCCCAGGGTCTCATTCCTTGTGAATTCCTTGTCCCACCCCAAGATTCCCTGTCCCCCCTCACGCTGACGCCCACTGGCCGCGACCTCTGTGCAACCCCATTTCCATGGAGCCGCTCAGAAATTAAAGAACATCCCTCCGTGTCCCCTGTGTTCCCATCCCCGTGTCCCCAGCTCTGTCACCGACTCGCCCTCCCTTTTATCGCTTTTCCTGCGGCGGGCAGGGAATCGGGGCCCCCGGGCGGCGGCAGTGGCCGGTGCCCTCGCCGCGGTCCCCGGGGGTCCGGCTGCGCCCCGAGCCGTGGCCGCGGGAGCTGCTGGAGCCGCGGGACGAGACGCTGCCCGTGGTGGAGCAGCTGCCGGACACCTGCCCGCGGGGCACGCAGGAGGCTTTGCTGTAGGGGATGACCTCATCTGCAGGGGAGGGGACAAGGTTGGGGCTCGGCAGTGACACCCGCAGCCGTTTTGTGGCGCAGCCGGTGGCTCTGCCTTACCCCCGCGGGCCGGGCGGGCCGGGACCCTGCGCTCAGCCCCGCTCGGCTCCAGCTCCGCAGCGGGGCCGGGGCTCTCGCCGGGCGGCGGCAGCGGCGGCGGCGGCAGCTCTGCGGCAGAGAGGGTGGAGAGGGCTGAGCTCCCCTGAGCCCCCTGAACTCCCTATTTTTGCCCTCCCACTCACCTCCCATCTGCTTTTCCCGGCGGTAGCGGCTGCATTTGGGCTTCAGGCGACTTTTGGAGATCACCCCGCGGGTTTTCCCTGGGGAGGCGGGGATGGCAGCGTCAGCTCCCCCAGCAGCCATTGAGGCTCCCACGCACCCAAACTGGCCCCTCGGGGCTCACCTGTGCCAGGAGGGCAGCGGGCTCGGGGTGGGTGGCCCTCGCTGGCATCCGGAGTCACCGAGGGGCTGGGTGCCTGTGGGGGGGTGCTGACGCCGGGGGGGTGTCTCCTGGCAAAGAGGGGTGTGGAGTGAAGGCAGGGTGGGGGGAGTGGGATGGGGGCTCAGTGGCCACCACAGTGCCGGCACAAGTCCTCTAGAGCTGTGCAGAGCAGGAAGAAGCCATGGGCTATTGTCACAGCTGGATGGCACTGATGTAGGTGGGCTGAAGTGCCACAGCTGGATCACAGCCACATAGCTGGGGTGGCAAAGGGGAGCTGGATGGTACAGCTAGGGTGGAGGACCACAGGCCTGAGAAGGTTGTGATAGTATGGCTGGCCTGCAATGGCACATCTGGAGCACAGCTGGATAGGGGCTGCTCGGCTGGATTACAGCCACACATCTGGATTGCAGCAGCACAGCTGGATCACCACACATCTGGATTGCAGGCACACTGGCAGATTGCAGCTGTACAGCTAAATCCACATGGCTAAGATCATGGCACAACTGAATTGCAACCGTGCAGCTTGATTGCAGCTGCACAGCTGGGTCATAGCACAGCTGGATTGCAGCCACAGAGCTTGGCTGCAGCTGCACAGCTGGGTCATAGCACAGCGGGATTGCAGCCACAGAGCTTGGCTGCAGCTGCACAGCTGGGTCATAGCACAGCTGGATTGCAGCCACAGAGCTTGGCTGCAGCTGCACAGCTGGGTCATAGCACAGCTGGATTGCAGCCACAGAGCTTGGCTGCAGCTGCACAGCTGGAGTGCAGTGACATGCCAGCATTGTGATGGCACAGGTGGATCGTGGCAGAGCTGGATCACGACAGCACAGCTGTGTGATGGTGGCTCACCTGTCTCATGCAGCTGTATTGCAATGCCCCAGTCAGCCCACAACGTCATGGATGTGTCATGACAGCATGGCCAGAGCACAGCTGGAGAGCAGGGGTGCATGGTGACACCATGGATGGATCATAAAGAGATGCCTGGACCATGGTAGGACATCCAGACCCCAATGGTATGGTCAGACCGTGGTGGCACAGCAGGACCAGATCACGATAGCGTGGCTGGGTTGTGATGGGCCAGGCCATGGTGGGACATCCAGAGCCTGGTCCAGAGTCCAGTGGCAAGGCCAGACTATGGTGGAACAGTGGAACTGGATCATGAAAGCATGACTGGGCACGACATCCAGACCTCAGTGGGACACCTGGACCTCAGATGACATATCTGGACCTCAGTGGCATGGCTGGACTGTGACAGCACAGGTGACACATCTGGACCATGACAGCACGGCAGAGCCAAATAGTGACAAAATGGCTGAGTTGTGATGGAACATCTGGACCGTGGTGAGGCCTCTTGACCCCAAAAGAACACCTGGACCCCAATGAGACACCTGGACCCTAATGACACAGTTGGATCATGATGGCATGGCAGGGCTGGGTAGTGACAACATGGCTGAATCACGATGGAACGCCCAGGCCATGGTGGGACATCTGGACCTTGATGGGACATCTGGACCCCAATGGGACATCCAGACCCCAATGGCACGGCCATACCAAGCAAGGCCCATCTCCTACCAGGACAGGAGGGAGCTATCGAAGTCGCGGAGGCGAGGGATGTCCTCCGTGGTGCGAGGCGATGGTGTCAGCGTGGCGGTGGAACGGCAGCCGGACGAGGTGGTGGGTGAGGATGCAGCAGTGGCACAGGGCATGTCCTCACCACGGTACCACACCTCCATCCCCAACCTGCAGGGTGGAGACCACAGGGTAGGTGCTGGGGGCAGCATGCCCAGCCCCCAAGCCCCCATACTCACCCTCCAGCTGCATCTTCCTCTTCATCCTCCTCTTCCTCCTCCTTCTCCTCCTCCTGGGCGCACTGGCTGAGCTCACTGGCTGAGGGTGGTGGGGGCAGCAGCTCTGTCCAGCTCACCACCGGTGGTTTCACTGCTTGCCCCAGCTTTGCTTTGGTCCCTGTGCCAAGGAGGGATGCTGGGGGGGCTGTGGGGAGGGCACCGCACCACGAGCACCCATGTGTGCCCCCACCCATCCGACCACCCTACCGTGCTCAGCCCGGCCACGGGGCACCTGGGAGGCTGCAGCATCCATTGGCTGGGAACTCCCCCCAGGGTAGGGGGTCCCATACTGTGAGAAGGGACGGGGGAATGTGCAGAGCTCCTCACTGTCAACGTCGATGGTGCTGTAAACCGGCCCCTCGCCAGCCCCCGCTCCGAACTGCTCCGTCTGAGCGATGTACCGAGTGATGCCGGCATCTGCAGAGGGTGGGGAGCATCATCAGGGCTGATCATGATCCCCTCAATCAGAGCCACCCAGCCCCATGCTGACCCCTCACCATTGTAGTATCTTTCAGTGGCCCCCAAACAACCGGCAGCACTGGCTGTGCTGCCGCCACGCCACGCATCCACCAGCCACGGGTAACCACCACTGGCAGCTGCCCTGCAAGAGGATGGGGTGAAGGAATGCTGGTGGGCAGCCCTGGGGCTCCTGGGGAGGGCAGGGGATGCCGGGGGGGTTACCTGGGGTTGCTGCGCACTGGAGCCGGGAAGGCAACTGTGGAAAGAGATGGGGGTGAGGGCAGCGAGAGGCCGTACTGGGACCCCGCAGCACTTAGGGGCTTACCGGTGGGTGTGTAGGCAAAGGATGCTGTAAAGAGAAGGACAGTGGGTGGCTTATGGGAGAGGGGTGAGGGGTGAGGGGTCCCAGGGGTAGCACCCTCCTGTACCGGTGAAGTGGCTGAGCTCCTTCTTCCTCCGGCGGCGGCTGTAGAGCCAAGCAGCAAAGGCAGCGAGAATGACCCAGCAAGCACCACCAACGCCGGCAATGAAGGCTGGCTGCCTGGCTACCTCTGCTAAATGCTCAGCCAAGCTGCTCCCGCCCGCTGGCCTCGCATCTCGCTCCACCAGGGGGGCTGCAAGTGACACGGGAGAGAGGGACACACGGGCGAGGTGCCAAGGAGCCATCCCCAGCACTGCAGGGTGACCCCACCCTGCCCCACCCATGGGAGGAACTTGTGACAATGAGGAACTCACCGATGTGGATGGGGACAGGGGCACTGCGGGTGCCCACACCAGCACTGGTGGCAGCGGCAACTTCAGCACGGTAAGGGACACCAGGGACGAGTCCCTGCAGCACTGTCGCCAGCACCGTCCCCTCCACGCTCTGGTTGATGTGGAAGCGGCTCTCATTGCCCAAGCACCAAATCTGGTGGGGACCAGGAGGAAAAGATGGGGAACACCCATAAGGACACCATGGCATGGTGTCATGAGTGGACAGAGTGGACCTGCCACGTCCCTGCTGCTGTCCACACTTACCCGGTAATCACGGATGACACCATTCTGCTCTGCCAGAGGAGGTGGCTGCCACGAGATGCGGACACTGGTACCATTCCCAGCCACACTGACAGCTCGTGGCGGGGCACTGGGGGCTGCCGGTGGAGGACACATGGGGTATCACCGCCAGGCTGTCCCCAGGGACCCACACCATCCCCTCCATCCCTACACTCACCCGCTTCGGGGGTGCGCAAAGCTCGCACAGCACTGTCAGGACCATGGAGGTGTTGAAAATAGGGTCGAACCTTAACCTCGTAGTCCTGGCCCCGGAGCAGCTCGGTGAGCAGGGCCCCCCGCTCCCCCGGTGCCCACACCATCCGTGCCTCCTCCCAGCGCCCGCCGCGCTGCCGGTACAGCACCCGGTAGCCCTGAAGGAACGGTGCCTGGTGCTCCACCTGAGGACCCGAGGGAAGGGTGGGATGGGGGATGATCAACACCGAGAGCCCTGTACCAGTAGGGAGGCTCAGCACTCACGGTCCAGGAGAGGTGGACGGTGCCCAGTGGCAGCACCACAGGTTCCTTCAGGTGCACAGCCACTTGTGCCAGCTCCTGCTGCACCTGCTCAGGATCCAGCCCTTGCTGCATGGGATTGGCATCTGCTGGAAACATGAGAGGGTGGAGGGTCCATGCATATCTCCACTGGTGTCACCAAGTGAAGGAGCCATGGTGACAGCACATACCCATGGCAGGTCCATGGGAAACTCCATTGGCATCACGGGGCAAGGATGGACCCAAAGATTTTGGGTGCACAGGCACCTCCATTGGTGTCACCAAGTGGAGATGGACCCAAGGGTGGGGGGTTTGTGGGCACCTCCACTGATGTCACTGCTGGGTCTCACCTTGGGTGCGCACAGGCTCTGAGATGCCGCTGGGGTCACTGAGCCCGTAGGCATTGACCGCCCGCACCAAGAACAGGTAGACAGTGTCAGGGACAAGGCCGGTCACTGTGTGGCTCTCACCCTCCACATCGGCTGCCACTGTCTGCCACGGGCCACCCGCTGCCTGGCTGCCAGGGGACAGGGGTGACTCGTGACAGGGTGCTATCAGGCCACCACATCATCCCTGCAGCCAGAGAAGAGGCTTGTGTGATACCTGAAAGCCTCCACTATGTAAGAGGTGACATCGGTGGCACCACTGTCCTTGCTCCCTTTCCAGCTCAGGGTGACACTGCTTTTGGTAACGTTGGTGACCACAGGGGTGGAGGGTGGCCCAGGGAGGAGACCGGGTGCAGGGGAAGGCAGGGAGAGGTCGGATTCATCACCTGCAGGGAGATGCATGGAGGTCTGGGGTGGCTTTGTTCCCAGTGCCATGGTGTTCCCGCTGCAGTGGCATCTCCATGACCCACCTTGTACCTCCAAGGAGATGCCCCAGCGTGTCTCGCCCGCTGGGCTGCTGGCCACGCACTCGTAGAGCCCGGAGTCTTTCACCTGCAGGGGGAAGAGCTCCTGCCCCATCACCCTGAGCACCCATCACCTCGGCACCCCCCACCCTGAGCACCCCCCACGCTTTGTACCCACCACCCTGAGCCCCAGCACTGCTTGTACCACCACCATGATCATCCATCTCCCTTTGCTCCACCCCTCGCAGCCACCGCCCCTCCCTCCCTGCGGTGTCCCACGGGTGCCCCTGCCGGGGCCGGCTCACCCGGAGGCCGGTGATCTGCAGGGTGCCGTTCTCCAGCAGGCTGGCACGGGGCTGGGCACCTACCAGGGCACTGCCATCCTTCAGCCACCCCACGCTGCCTGGGGGGTCATGGGCCCCCTCTCCACACGGCAGCCGCACTGTGGCCCCCACTGGCAGCACTGTCTGGTTAGCGGGAAGCAGGCTGATCACCGGTGGGTGGAGTCCAGTGGGTGCTACAGGGAGGAAAGTGGGAAATTCTGGGTGGTGGGGTGGGTGTCACTCATGCACTGACTGTGTCAGCTCTCCACTGGCCCTGGACTTACCCCCTGTCACCTCCAGGCCGGCCCTGGCCAGGACACTGCCGGCCACGCTGATAGCCTGGCACAGGTAGTGGCCACCATCACTGGGCTGGACGTTGACGATGGTCAAAGCACCACTGGAGCTCACCCAAACACGGCCCAAAGGGATTGGGGGCTGGCCCGGGAACAGCAGGGTCTGAGAGGGAGCGGGATTAGTGAGGGGATGAAGGAAGGGGAGGATGGGAAGCAGGGGTTGAGATGAGGGTTAGGGGTGGGAGTGGGAATGAGATTGGGGACAGGGATGAGGATGGGGATGGGAAGGGATGAAATATGATGGGGACTGTGATGGGAAAGGAATGGGGACAGGGATGTAATAGGGACTCTGATGGGATGGTGATGAGGACAGGTAGGGAGGAGGATTGGTACTGGTGTGAGGTTGAGATGGGATGAGATTGGGATGGAGATGAGATGGGGATGGGGATGGGGTGGGAATTGGAATGGGGATTATGATGATAATGGGGACAAGATGGAATGGAAATGGTGATGGGATTGGAATGAGGATGGGGCTATGATTGGGCCTGGGATCAAGGATGATGGAAGGAGACAGACCTGGCTCCCCTCCTTCTGCCAAAAGACAGCGGGTGGTGGGTTGCCCTTGCTCTGGCACTGGAAAGTCACACTCTGGCCAGGGGTGACAGCTTGGTCATGGGGTCCGATGACAAGCTGGGGGGGCACTGCAGCAGTGTGGGGAGAGACAAGGGCTTGTCTGGGCACCCCACCAGCACCCAAGGGGGCTCCCCAGGGTCCCCCTTACCATGCACAGTGAGGGTGCCCGATGCCTCCGACCTGCCCACGCTGTTATCAGCCACGCAGGTGTAGGTGCCCTCATCCTCCACCTGCAGCCGGCTGATCCGCAGGGTGTTGTCTGGCAGCACCTCCCACCTGGGGGGAACCCCGCGAGGCTCTGGCACCAGCAGTGTGCTGGGGCACCAGGGAGGTGCCATGGGGTTGGGATGTAGTGAGGATGCAGGATGTGACGGGAATGTGGGATGTGATGAGTACAGTGGAAATCTGGGCTGCAGGAAAATGGAAGATGCGATGGGGATGTGAAAGGTGAGGGAGATGTGGAATGTGATTGGGATTTGGGATGCAATAAGAATGTGGGATGCAAAGAAGATGCAGGACGCAATGAGGATTAGAGATGCAAAGGGGGATGTGGAATGTGATGGGGTTGTGACACAATGGGAATGTGGAATGCAATAGGGATGCAGGATGTGCTGAGGATGAAGGATGCTCCAGGGTTATGGGATGCAATTACTTGATGCCATGAGGATGTCAGGTGCTCCAAGCACACCAGGCTGGCACACGCTGATGCCTCCCAGCTGCACCACAGAACCCTGGCTGGCCTTGGCAGCCCTGAGCCACCCCCTTCACCCCTACTCACCTTCCCAGTGGCATTTCACCCTCCTCCTTGCGCCAGCGTGCCGCCGGCTGCGGATCCCCCACCGCTTCACAGGCAAACACCGCCGTCCCCTCCACCAGCACCACCTGGTTCTGGGGCCTCTGGACAAATGCTGGGCGCTCTGCAGGGTGGCCATCAGTCTCACCAGGAGAGCACCCACCTCCCCAAAAATTGGGTGTCACACCCCAAAAATTAAATCTCCACGCACCAAAGACGACCAGCTCGGCCGGCTCGCTGTCCCTCTCCCCCACCACGTTGGTGGCCACGCAGACATAGACGCCAGCATCGCTCTTGTGAGTGCTGGCCACCATCAGCTTCCCACCACGGATCTGCAGGAGGGAGAGCTCATCCCACATCCCCATCACATTCCACATCCACACTGTATCCCACATTCACACTGTATCCTGCATCCTCACCACATCCTATATCCCCACTGCATCCTACCCCCCATTGCATCCTGTATCTCCTTGACATCCCAAATCCTCATTGCATACATGCACACATCACCTCCCCCACCCCCTCATATTCTGCATCACCATTGCATCTCTGTTGCATCTCATATCCCACTGCATCCCAAATCCTCATTGCATCTCTCACCCTGACTGCATTCTGCATCCCCATCACATCCTGTATCCTCATTGCATCTCACATCCCCATTGCACCCACACTGTCATCACATCCCATCTTTCCATTACATCCCAAATCTCTGCTGCATCCCATATCCGTATCCCATCCTACATCCCCATCTCATTCCAGATCCTCACTGAATCCCTCACCCTCGCTGCACCCACACCCACATCACACCCCCATCCCCATCGCATCCCGTATCCCTACAGCATTCCCCATCTCCCGTGCATCCAGCCCAGCTCTGAGTCCCCACCCCTCACCGTCAGGCGCTCGTCCTTGTCGCTGACCCGGACTCCGTTTTTCTTCCACGAGACGCTGGGCTCGGGGTGCCCTCGGGGTGGGACACACTCCAGCACTGCCGGTTCTCCCGCGGCCACCACCACATCCCCCGGGGGCTGCCGAAAATCGTCCCGCAGCACTGCGGGGACACCGCGGCCTCAGCTCCCCAACCCCGCACCCCCGGGCTGGGCACAGCACCTGCGGCAGCTTCTGGATTGGCTTTAACAGATTTGAATTGATCTTCATTGATTTGATTTGATTTGACTAGATTTCATTTGTTCTCATTTATTTCCATTTTTCAAATTCACTTCTTTTCATTTCTTTTACCGTGTTTTCACTTGTTTTCACTCATTTTCAGTAATTTTCACTTCTTTTATGTACAATTCTTTTCAGTTTCTTCATAATTTCTCTTCACTAATTTGCACTTACTTTATTTTTTCATTGATTTTCACTTACTTTCAGTTATTTTCACTTTTGTTATTTAATTTATCTTTTTTCCATTTCTTAATTTATTTTCTTTTATTTACATCCATTTTCTCTCATTTCAGTAATTTTCACTTCTTTTTCACTAATTTGCACTTACTTTATTTTTTCATTGATTTTCACTTACTTTCAGTTATTCTCACTTTTATTATTTAATTTGTCTTTTTTTTCCATTTCTTAATTTATTTTCTGTTATTTACATGCATTTTCTTTCATTTCAGTAATTTTCACTTCTTTTCATTTATTTCCAATTATTTTCACTTTTTTTCATAATTTCTTTTCACTAATTTGCACTTACTTTATTTTTTCATTGATTTTCACTTACTTTCCATTATTTTCACTTTATTTAATCTTTTTTTCTGTGTTTTAATTTCTTTTCTGCTATTTACATTCATTTTCACTTACTTCCTCACTTTTACTTTCATTTATTTTCACTTGTTTCCTTTTTTAATTTGTTTCCACTTAGTTTCATTAATTTTCAATATTTCTCATTTTTTTGAATTTATTTTCATTTCTTTTCACTTTACTTATTTCTATTTTCCCCTTATTTTCATTTATTTCCCTCTCTTCCTTTGGCAGCAGAGGCTTGGGAATGTGAAAGCCGGTGGAGGAGCCACTGGAGCAGGCTGGGCTCAGGGATGATACCAGAACCCCAAATTTCCACCCCCTCAAATCCTCCCAGCCCTCTCAGGACTCACCAGCCACCTCCAGGGAAGCATTCCGGCTGGTGGCCTCGCCCAGGTAATTCCTGGCCACGCAGACATAAACCCCCTCGTCGGGCTTTCCCCTCCTCCCGTGCAGGATCCGGAGGAAGAAGAGGGATCCCCCCGGGAGGAGGGTGCGGTGCGAGCGGGGATCCTCCCGGTCCGTCTCCACCCGCTCCCCGTCCTTGTACCACTCCACCTCCGGGGCCGGGCGCCCCTCGGCCTTGCAGCTCAGCGTGGCCGGTTCCCCCTTGGAGACCAGGACATCCGTGGGGTGCTCCACGATGCGGGGAGCCGTGTCCTCCAGCTGGCCGTGGGATCCTGAAGGAAAATCAGCAGGGATGGGGACTGGGGGCTGAGCATCCTTGGATTGTGTGGTGCTTTCCTGGTTCCACACCTGCTTTGCTTGGAAGGCAAGAGGTGAGAGATGAAGTGTGGCCAGGTCCCAGCCCAGGGTATCCCAGGGTGGGTGCCCTGGGGAGGGAGCAGCACCACAGGATCACAGGATCACACAATCACAGGATCACAGAACCACAGAGCCACAGAACCACAGAACCACAGAACCACAGAACCACAGAACCACAGAATCACAGGATCACAGAACCACAGAGCCACAGAACCACAGAACCACAGAACCACAGAACCACAGAATCACAGAACCACAGAATCACAGGATCACAGAACCACAGAGCCACAGAACCACAGAGCCACAGAATCACAGAATCACAGAACCACAGAGCCACAGAACCACAGAATCACAGGATCACAGAACCACAGAATCACAGAATCACAGAATCACAGAATCACAGGATCACAGGATCACAGAGCTGCAGAGCCACAGAGCCACAGAACCACAGAATCACAGAACCACAGAACCACAGAGCCACAGAATCACAGAACCACAGAATCACAGAATCACAGGATCACAGAACCACAGAATCACAGGATCACAGAACCACAGAACCACAGAACCACAGAACCACAGAACCACAGAACCACAGAGCCACAGAACCACAAAACCACAGGATCACAGAACCACAGAGCCACAGAACCACAGGATCACAGAACCACAGAGCCACAGAATCACAGAACCACAGAACCACAGAGCCACAGAGCCACAGAGCCACAGAATCACAGAATCACAGAGCCACAGAATCACGGAACCACAGAATCACAGAATCACAGGATCACAGAACCACAGAGCCACAGAACCACAGAATCACAGAATCACAGAATCACAGAGCCACAGAGCCACAGAACCACAGAATCACCAGGCTGGAAGACACCTTTAAGATCATCGAGTCCAACCCATGCCCTAACACCACCTCAACTAGACCATGGCACTGAGTGCCACATCCAATCTTTATTTAAACACATCCAGGGATGGTGATTCCACCACCTCCCCAGGCAGAACATTCCAGTACTTTATCACTCTTTCAGTAAAAAACTTTTTCCTAACATCCAACCTAAATTTCCCTTGGCACAGCTTAAGATGGGATCGGGAGGGTGTCAGGCAAGGCCAGTGGGATAAAGCAGCTTAGCCCCCAGTAAAGACCTTTTCCACCCAGTTTCCACCTGGGCATCCCTGAGGAAATGGGGTTGAGGTTAAATTCTCCCCAAACAGGGATTTTTCCATCAGCTGCAAGGGCTGACTTTCTGTAGCAGAGCTGGTCATTCTGGGCAGCAGAAAATGCACAATTTTAAGTTTTAAAAAGCCCCAATGCATGTGCATTACACACACGTGCATTGCACATGTAGGTGCATGTACAAGTGTGGGCAGTCATGCAGGGGTGCACACACACACACATGCAGCCACACAGGTGTGCTTGCACTTTTACACACACACACATGCACACGTGTGCATTCAGGCAGGGGGGTGCATGCCCTGAGATGCACAGATGCATTCACGTGTGTGTGAGTTCATGCAGGGTGTGCATGCACACACACACACCTGCACAGGTGCATGCATTCAGGTGGGGGGTGTCCTTACACACACATGCACACACATGCAGACAATACAGATGTGCAAACACCTGCACAGTGTACAGATATGCACATGCATGCACACATGCACACTGCCCATAAATGCACACATACATGCACACTGCCCATAAATGCACACACACATGCACATACACAGCACACACGTGCATCTCCCACTCGCACACGCCCTCCCCCTGTTCCCCACACTCTGGGGCAGGATATGGGCATAAGGGGGCTGCAATTTGGGGTGCCCAAGGGGTTGCCATGGGGATGGGATGTGGCTGCCATGGGGACAGAAGCGATGCTGCAGGGTACTGGGTACCCCCGGGGGGCACAGCAGGGACTGAGGGGGCCGCAGCTGGCCCGGTGACTAATTGGGACAAGCAGGGGGTCAGGGCAGGCCCCTTCCTGTGCCCGGCTGGCTACACAGGGGCAGGGGGTCCCATGAGCTTTGGGAACACCCCCACCCCCTCACCAGCCACCCAGGGCCAGCTGGAGCGGGGACAGAATGAAAAAGAGAGGAGAAGCTCAAAATGAGGACAAAATTCAGCAGACACCCTCTCCCTCACCCCTCCTTCACCCCCACTCTGTCCCAGTTAGGGGTCATGGGGAGGATAAAGGCGCACAGAGCTGTTTGGAGGACACTGGGATGGTTTAGGAATGTTTGGGTACACGGAATCAGTTCCAGCTCCAGAGGACTGGCTTGGGGACACAGGTTTGGAGACATAGAGTCTCTTCTAGTTGTGTCTGGGAGTTGGTTTGGACACACAGGGACAGCTTTAGGACACAGGGCTGGTCCTGATTTGGAGACTGGGGATGGATGTGGGGACATGAAGGCTGTTTGAGGACACTGGGCTGCCCCTGCTTTGGGGTCTGGGGACTGGTATGGGGACATGTGGATAATTTGGGGTTGCTGTGTCTGTCCCAGCTCGTGGTCTGGCAATCGATGTAGGAACACAGGACAGTTTGGGAACAGGGAGCTGCTTGCAGTTCAGGATTTGGGAACACAAGACTGGTTTGGGAACACCGGGACAGTCCTGACTGAGAGTGAGCTGGTCTCAGTTTGGGGTCGTGGAGACGATCTAAGGACACCACATCACTCCCGGGAGTTGGTCTGGGGACAGGGAGCTGGTCCCAGGACGGGGACACGGGTGTGGGGACATTGGGTCAGTTCCGGAGCTGGGACACGGGGCAGGTCCCGGTTTGGGGACAAGGGGACAGGCTGGGTACCCAGTGTCGGTGCTGGTGGCGTCCCAGCTGGGGCTGGGGTCTGCGGGCTAATTCCAGCATCCCGGCTGGACCAGGAGCAGGAACTGCGGGACGGGGGGACAGAAAGACCGGGAGCCACGTACCGTTACCGGGGGCGAGATCGGGCAGGTGGAGCGCGGCGATGGAGCGATTGATGCCGAGCAGCAGCGAGGAGGAGTTGGAGCCTTCGGCTCCCAGCGAGTCGGCGAACAGGTTCATCTGCAGCAGCGTCTTCAGCAGGTACCGCAGCATCCTGCCCCGGCTCTGCTCGGCTGAGATCCGCTTGGCTCGGCTCGGCTCTGCACGACACTGCCCGGCACGGCAAAGCCTGGCTTAGCTCAGCCCGGTCCGGCTCAGCCCGATCGGCTCAGCCTGATGCGGCTCAGCCCAGTCTGACTCAGCCCGGTCCGGCTCAGCTCAGCTCGGCTCGGCTCAGTTCAGCCAGTCTGGTTCAGATCAGCCCAGTCCGGCCCGGCTCAGCCCAGTCCGACTCAGCCCGGTCCGGCTCAGCCCGATCCGGCTCAGCCCGATCCGGCTCAGCCCAGTCCGACTCAGCCCAGTCCGACTCAGCCCGGTCCGGCTCAGCCCGGTCCGGCTCAGCCAGATGCGGCTCAGCCCAGTGCGACTCAGCCCGGTCCGGCTCAGCCCGATCCGGCTCAGCCCGAGCGGCTCAGCCTGATGCGGCTCAGCCCAGTGCGACTCGGCCCGGTCCGGCTCAGCTCAGTTCTGCTCTGCTCGGCTGGGCTCTGCTCGGCTCAGTTCAGCCAGTCCGGCCCGGTTCAGCCCAGTCCGGCCCGGTTCAGCCCAGTCCGGCTCAGCCCGGCTCGACTCGGTTCAGTCCAGCGCGGCTCAGCAGAGCCCGACTCAGTCCGGCTCAGCTGAGCTCGGCTCGGCTCAGGCTGCAGCACCGCCCCCGGGTGGGGGACGGGCCAGGGCGGTGTGGGGCGGGGTGATGGGGGTGTCCCTGTGCTCCCTCCCTGAGAAGCGGGATGGGGACGAAGGCGGGGGTGTCCGGTATGGGGAGGGGGCTCCACGGTGGAGTGGAGCTGGGATGACTTTTGGAGGGGGCAGAGGAAAAGGGTGGTCCTAGAGCTGGAGGGAGGAGAAGGAAGAGACTCAGCAGCTCCCTGGCTTCACCCCAAATTACGTGACACCACATGGGGCTGTGCCACCCCCCACTCGGGACCCCTCCTCAGTGAACCCTGAAAGGCAGCATCACCCCAATACTGGGGTGTGCTGGTAGGGATAGGGGCACTTTGGGGGTGCTGGGATCACCAGTGGGCTTGAATTTGCGGGGTCGGGGGGGGAAACACGAAGGAATCAGCACATGGTGCCATTGAATCCGTAAGTAGCAATTGGCCACTTAATTATTGTGTTGGGGCTGATGTGGAAAGCAATGAGCCTCCTCCAGCGAGCACCCGGCGTGGGGGGGTTGGGGGTATTCGTTAGGGAGGTTCATTATGGGGGGCTGCTGGGGGGGCTCGTTACGAGATTTTGTTATAGTGGCACTTGGAATAGGGAAAAAGTGGGGGAAAAGGGGGAATTTGGGAGTGTGGGGAACCTGGAGGGGGCTCAGGGGAAAAGGGGAGGTGGGGAGGAGAAGGGGCAGAGGGAAGGAGTGGGGGCACTTGCACAGCAGCGGGTGAAATGTGCCCACACGTGTTTGCACATCTGGGTGCCCAAGGGCATTCACATCTGGAGGACTCTTGGGGCACAGCTGGGGAGGGGGGAGGCTTTTCCACATACATCTGGAGCACCAAGGGTCTCCAGAATGTTCACATCTGGGAGGGTGGAGTGGTCTGGGGGATGCAGCTGCATTCAGACCAACAGCTGGAGAAGTCCCTGGTGTCACAGCTGGGCACACAGCTGAAGGCACAGGGATGCTCAAGCACATCTGGAGAGCCAGGTGGTTTCCATTTGTGCACATCTGGAGGCACAAGGTGAGCATACATCTGGAGAGTTTGCACATCTGGAGAGCTTGCCCAGGGCTGTGCTGAGGCTGTGACAGAGCTGACACAGAGCTGTGCTGGGGCTGCAGACATCTGGACTCAGCCTCAGCAGCATCCTCTGGGCTCTTCATATCCCGAATCTGCCAGGTGTCTGGTGGGCAATGCATTATTCATCTGTCCCTTGGAGCCGGGCACAGAGAAAGTAAATAAATATTAATTTCGTAGGAGTACAAAGCTTTTCCGCTTCTCCTGCTGGCACTGCGGCAGCACAGGGATTTCTCAGTAGGATCAGGGAGAAAAAGAAATATCCATGGAATAACAGGTTTATCCAACTATTACCTGAATAATTCTCTGGGATGGGAATTGAAGACAATGCTGGAATATCTAAAGCTGCTGTGTATCGCTGCATTCTCCTTTTGGGTCCCTCTGAAAAGCTGACCTGAGGAATGGGACATCTCCAACACGGAACTACAGGATGGGAAAGGGTGTTAATCCCTGGAAAGTGTTTGGGGCTCTTTTCATGGAGTTCTTGGAAAATGTGAGAATTTTAATGGGAATCCTGGAGGTTTTTGGAGCCTCAGGGATTAAAGCACCTCTGTATTAATCCCACTATGAGGCCTGAGGCTGCAGAGATGGGCTCCCAGGGGTGACACACGCGCATCCAATACCTCCTCTGAGAGAGCTTGTGATGGGGAATGGAGACAAAGGAGCCGCCTCATCCCGATGGATAATCCCCCTCAGATTCATCCCCGTTAATCAGCTGGGCAAACAGCAAGTGCAGGGGCATCGCCTCCTTGTTAGCAAATTTATTCTCACTGCCACGGCATTTAATTGCTGCTTGATTTGGCGATTAGTGGCTGTTTGCCCAGGCTTTGCCCAAATCACCCCCCTCAAAGTTTTTAGATGGGATGAGGCTTTCTCCACACTTTGTTATTCTCATTATTCTACCTTGATTTTGCTGCTTTCTTATTCTTCCTGTTTTTTCCCAGCCCTCGCTGGGCCACATCGGGGGACTGGGGGTGGGGGGGGTTTGGGAAACTGAGGCATGAAGTTTGGCCATAATGAGGAGCGACAAGATATTTGTCTGGGCAAATGAGCGGCTGGGTCCCCCCTCCCCGCTGCCAGGGGGGAATCCCTGGCAGCCCCATTATTAACATTCCCCCCGGGAGCCCCCCACCCCAAGCCAGGCGCTTGGCCGGGAAATGCGGCTTTTTGAATATTTATAGAGGTTGTGGCAGCATTTGGGGTGGGGAGGAGGGAAAGGGGAGCACGGGGGCTGCTGAGGGGGGGTCGGGAAAAGCAATGCTGAGGACTGGGGGTGGTGGGGATGGAAGGGATGGAGCTGGAATCCTTTAGGGATGACACTGGGATGATGCTGGGATGGTGTAGGTGATAACACTGGGATGTATTAAGGGATGGCATTGGGTTGCTGTCAGGATCTGTAGGGGATACTGCAGGGGATGATGGTGGCATGCTTGAGAGGACAGTGCTGAGATGCTTTAAGGAATGATGCTGGGATGTTTTAGGAGAGTGTAGTGGATGTTCTAGAGGATGAAAGTAGGACACTGGGAGATGATGGATACCTCAGGGAGTGACAACACTGGGATTGTTTGAGGGATAACAGTGTGATGTTTTAAGGAAAAATGCTGAGATGTTCTAGGGGAGCATATGGGAATGACTCTGGGATGCTTTAGAGGATGGTGCTGTGATGATTAGGATGGATGATGCTCGGGTACTTTAACAAATAACTCTAGGATGTTTTAGGGCAGCTGGAGCATTTTGGAGAGCATACTGTGATGGTATAGGGGATGACACTGGGATGGTGTGGGGGATGACACTGGGATGGTGGGAGGATAGCGCTGGGATGGTGTGGGGGATGACACTGGGATAGTGTGGGTGATGATACTGGGATGGTGTGGGGAATGACGCTGGGATGGTGTGGGGAATGACACTGGGATGGTGTGGGTGATTACACTGGGATGGTGTGGGGGATGACACTGGGATGGTGTGGGGGATGACACTGGGATGGTGTGGGTGATTACACTGGGATGGTGTGGGGAATGACACTGGGATGGTGTGGGGGATGACACTGGGATGGTGTGGGGAATGACACTGGGATGGTGTGGGGGATGACACTGGGATGGTGTGGGGAATGATGCTGGGATGGTGTGGGGAAGAGTGCTGGGATGGTGTGGGGAACAGTGCTGGGATGGTGTGGGGGACGATGCTGGGATGGTGTGGGGAATGACCCTGGGATGGTGTGGGGAATGACACTGGGATGGTGTGGGGAATGACACTGCGATGGTGTGGGGGATGACACTGGGATGGTGTGGGGATGACACTGGGTGTGGGGGATGATGCTGGGATGGTGTGGGGATGACACTGGGATAGTGTGGGTGATGATACTGGGATGGTGTGGGGGATGACACTGGGATGGTGTGGAGGATGATGCTGGGATGGTGTGGGGAATGACGCTGGGATGGTGTGGGGAATGATGCTGGGATGGTGTGGGGATGACACTGGGATGGTGTGGGGAATGACACTGGGATAGTGTGGGTGATGATACTGGGATGGTGTGGGGAATGACACTGGGATGGTGTGGGGAATGGTGCTGGGATGGTGTGGGGGATGACACTGGGATAGTGTGGGTGATGATACTGGGATGGTGTGGGGAATGACGCTGGGATGGTGTGGGGAATGACGCTGGGATGGTGTGGGGGATGATGCTGGGATGGTGTGGGGAATGACACTGGGATGGTGTGGGGGATGATACTGGGATGGTGTGGGGAATGACACTGGGATAGTGTGGGTGATGATACTGGGATGGTGTGGGGGATGACACTGGGATGGTGTGGGGGATGACACTGGGATAGTGTGGGTGATGATACTGGGATGGTGTGGGGAATGACGCTGGGATGGTGTGGGGGATGACACTGGGATGGTGGGGGATGACACTGGGATGGTGTGGGGAATGGTGTCAGGATGCAGTCGTGGATAACACTGTTTAAGGGGAGCACACTGGGATGTTTTAGGGGATGATGCTGACATACCCTAAGGAACAATACTGGGATTTTTTCAGAGAACAGACTGGGGTGCTCTAGGGGATGATGGTGGGATGAATTAAGGAGCGATGCTGACATATTTTAGGGGACTTTATGGGACTTCAGGGTGTGATGCTGGCATGCTGTAGGGGAGCAAATTATGATGCTTTAGAAAATGTCTCTGGGATGCTTTAAGGGATGAGTCTGGGATGCACAGAGGGATGTCAGGATGTATTAAGGCATAAGGGTATAAGTAAGACAGTGTGTTGTAGTACACCAGAATGCTGCAAGGAATAATACTGGAATGCTGTAGGGGATGGTGCTGGGGTGCTTTAGGGGAATGATCCTGGGAAACTTCAGGGAAGTGCTCTGGAATAATTTGGGGGATAATAGTCAGAGGCTTTAAGGGACAATGCCAGGGTGTGTGAAGGAATAACGTTAGGATGTTTCAGATGAACACACTGGCATGATGAAGAGGATGACACTGGGATGCTGTAGGGGTTGATGCCAGGATAGTTTAGGGGATGGTGCCAGAATTTTTTAGTGGATGATGTTGGGATGCTTTAGGAGAGCTCAGTGAGATGTTTTAGGGGATGACTCTGAGAATATTTAGGGGAGCACACTGAAGTGCTTTAGGGGATGATGCCAGGGTGTGCTAAAGGATAAAGCTGGAATATTCCAGGAAAGTGCGCTGGCATGCTTTAGGGGATGCTGCTGGGATGCTTTCAGTGAGCAGATTGAGATGCTTTAGGGGATGACCCATGGAGCCTCTGTGGAACGGTGTGGGGATGCCTCAGAGGACGGGTGTCAGTCTGTCTGTCCTCCACACCTGGCAGGCGCAGGAGGCTGGTGGGTCGAGATCTCCTCGCGGGCATCCCAGCCCGCCTCATTACCAGCATCTCTGGAAATCCGGAGCCCATGTGTTCTCGAGACGAGCGGCTTGGGGTATATTAACATCCCATTTCCACCTCTTTAATATAGAGTTTGTCGAGATCATTTATCAGCCGAGCTTCCCTTCAGGGCCAGGGAAAGCCGGGCAGAACTCGGCAGCTGGGTCATGGTGAGAGGCGAGGGATGCTCGTCCCCGAAGGAAGCCGACGCCGGGTTTAACAGGTAGTGGCTCATGTGCGAATCGCTAGTTTGGGACCGCCACATCATTGGGAAAGGCTTTATCAAAGCTGGGCTTAATTGGGTGGAAGGCTTGTTTGCATGGCCGCTAATGGGGGATCAGAGGGCCGGGGACCCAGCGCTGACGGCCTCACAAAGGCAAGCAATTACTTGCTTGTCTGCATTATGTATTAACCCATCTGGGGTCGGGATATTGGCTGTGAAAGGGAGACAAAGAGGGGGGCGTGCCGGTTGCCCCCGCGCCGAATTAGCCCGCCTGGGTCCCCTTTGTGCAGCGGGCAGGGCAGCTGGATCGGGATGCAGGCGCTCAGGATGCTGATGGGCACCGGCGAGAGGCAGCAGGGCGCTGCCTCGCTCGGCATCCCCGCGTCCTTCCAAATATTGCATCGAGCGTCTTTTCTCTCCTTTCATCAGTTTCCTGCCTGCGGCCACATCTCAGGATAATTACAGCTTTCGCTTTAATTAGCCACCGTCGCCACTAATAAGTTTATGCTTCTTTTCAGCAGCGTATTTTGGCGGCAGGAGGTTAATTACAAGCAGGTCAGTAAATTGCAGAACACACTGCTCTGGGTCTAATGACTTGTCCGCTCGGCTTTTTGGCGGACTTTCAATTATCCCCATTGAATCGGAAGGTTGACTGGAACGAGGGGGAGTGTGGGGACCAGGGAAGTGTTTCCCCACTGCTTCCCCAGGCTGCTTGTTCCGCTGTCCGCACATCCCCAGAAGCTGAGAACGGCCACAACTCATTGCACGGGTGAGCCCCGACTGAGAACGGCCACAATTGATTTCGCAGATGACCCCTGGCTGAGAACACCCAAAAATCCTTGCACAGGTGAGTCCGGGCTGAGAACACACAATTTGCTGCACGGACAAGCCTTGTCTGAGAACAGGCACGAGTCGTTGCACGGGTGAGTCTCATTTGAGAATGGTCACAACTCTTTGAGTCGGTGATCCTGGCTGAGGGCACCCACAGCCCATTTCACAGGTGAGCCCAGCTGAGAACATCCAGAACTCATGGCATGGGGCGATGCTGGCTGAGAACCGCCGCAGCTCAGGGCAGGGCTGAGCCGTGGCTGATCACAGTCCCGGCTCAGGACAGGGCTGAGCACGGGTCCTGCTCCTTCCAGGAATGATTGCGGAGGTGCCATCTCCCCCCTCTCAACCATCGCCCCCCACCCCCATGTCATTACCGCGCGGTCAAATGGCGCTGCCGGGACTCGGAGCTGCATCGCAATCAGCTGCTCTCGGCCGTAATGAGTGTTCAGGCCCTAATTAACCGCCACCCTCATTTGCATCCGGCCCACCCCCTCCCTCCCTTCCCGGGCCTCTAATTGTGGTCTGGCCAGCTCCGGGGGGCTTGGGGGTCTGCAGCTGCGGGGACACTGGCAGCTGGTATGGCAATCTGAGGACACGCCAGCAGTGGGGACACAGCGACCCTGGAAACGCTGCTTTGGGGACACATGGGATGGCTGGCGGTGGGTGCAGCCCTCTGGGGACACTCAGCAAGGCTGGCTGTGGAGATATCCCCTTGGGGACATGCCTCAGGAGTGGCAGTGGGGACAGATCAGTGGGTGCATACCTCTGGGGACATGGTGGCAGCAGGGACATCCCCTTGCGGTCACACCGGCACCGGGCACGTCCGTTTTGGGACACGGTGGTGGCAGACACATGTTTTGGGGACACGATGTGGGTCTGACATTGGGGACATGCTGGCAGTGGGAGCACACCAGCTGTGTGTCCCTTTGGGAACATGTCACAGTGGTGACAGTGGGTGGATGTGCCGGCAGCAGGGACAACTCCTGGAGGATGTGGTGGCACCAGGGACATTCCTTTGAGGACATGCCAGGGGCAGATGCATCCCTTCGGATGCCATTGGGGTATCCCTTTGGGAGCTCGCTGGCTCATTACACCCTTGGGGATGTGGTGGCAGCAGGGACATCCCTTTGGGATATCCCTTTGAGGACATGTTGGCATTGGGGACGTCCCTTGTGGACACTCCCTGGGGACAGCAATGACAAGAAGCCGGATCGGGGTGGGGGATGGGGTGTGGGGTTAACGCGCCCCCCCTACATCCGCAGCCTCGCCGCGAGCCCCTAATCCCGCTAATTACAGGGGTATAATTACACATCCTGATCGCTTCGCGCCGTGCTGCGGGCAGGGACAGGCAGAGGCAGGGGGGATGTCCCCTTCCATCCTCTACCCCCCGCATTTGTTTAACCAACACAGCCCTAATTAAAGCGTTTAATTAACCAACCCGGACGGGGGTCCCATAGGACCTCTCTAACCACCCCCCTTGAATGGGGGGGCTTTTGAGGGGGTCTGGAGAGGTGGAATCTCCCCGATGCTCGTTAGTCTTGGCTTAACGAAGAGTTGGGGCGCAGCTGGGGTGTCCCCCCACCCCCCGCGAGCTGCGCCCTGCCTCATCAATCACGGTCACCGCTAATTGGGGTCCCGGGGTTTGGGAGGCACCAGGGCCGGGGGCAGCAAGCGGTGGGAAAGGAGAGGTCCCCGACCACCCGGACCCAGCTGCAATCCTTGCAGGATGCTCAGTTCGGGAGTTCTGGAGCCCCAGACTTCAGGGGTGCCCCACAACAGGGATGGCTCCACAGCCAGGGGGGCAGTGCTCGGCCGGGAGGAGCGAGCTCAGCTCCAGCACGATGGGAATGCTCTGCCCCAAGGTTGGGCTAAAATCTCCCGTTTGGGATGTTCGGCCGCACATTTGGAGTCCTGAGGCCAAGGCAAATCCCGGGCGATGGGAGGGAGAGGTTGAAGGGTCTGAGACCCCAAGAGGTCTGAGGGGACCCTGCCCATGGGCCACGCCCATCGCGGGGCCACGCCCACATGGGGGCGCTGAGGGTGAGAGCCACGCCCACCATCAGACCACGCCCACAGCACAAACCAGGGCCCGCCCATTTATGCCGCTCATTACACCCCGCCCTATGCCCCGCCTCTGGCCACGCCCCCCGCACAGAGCCACGCCCCCTCCCCGTCAGTCACAGCCTCTCGTGCAATGGCCGCGCCCCCTGTGGCCACGCCCCGTCCCCGCGGGGTCCCGCCCCCTCCGCCACCGCCCCGCCCCACCGTGCGCCCCGCCCCAGCGCTGCCGGAAGTCCCGGCCCCGGGTGCCGCGTCACTTCCGCCCGCTCGGTGCGCACCCCCATCATGGCGGCGCCCTGCGGCTCCTCGCAGCTCCCGCCGGCCGAGCCACCGCTCCGCGTCCCCAAGATGGAGGTGCTGTCGCCGGGCTCACCGGGCGCGCTCAGCGACGGCAACCCCAGCCTGTCCGACCCCTCCACGCCCAGCGGCGCCTCCCCGCTGGGCGCGGGGCCGGCGGCCGGCGGGGCCGCGCTGGGCGCTCGCGGCGGGGCCTCGCCCTCCGTCTCCTTCTCGCCGGGCGGCGCCGCCGCCGCCGCCGCGGCCGCCGCCTGCCGCGGGATGTCCTGGACGCCGGCGGAGACCAACGCGCTGATCGCCGTGTGGGGCAATGAGCGGCTGGTGGAGGCGCGGTACCAGCAGCTGGAGGGTGCGGGCACCGTGTTCGGCAGCAAAGCGCCCGGGCCCGCCATGTACGAGCGCGTCTCCCGCGCCCTGGCCGAGCTGGGCTACGAGCGCACCCCGTCCCAGTGCCGGGAGCGCATCAAGGTACCCGGGGAGGAGGCGGCGCGGCCCGGGACGGGAGGGTGGGCCGGGGGTCCCCGGGTGAGCTCCCGGGCCGGTCTGGGGCCGCTTCTCCGGAGAGGTGTTCTCCTGTGTATTCTCTGCTCCTGGGCCCGGGGCAGCCTGTCCCGGGAGTCGAGTCCTTTCAGGATCTGTCCTGAGCGTCCTTTGGCGCTGGCTGTGGGCATCCTCCTGGCTCAGCGTGTCCTTTGGCCCTGGGTTCGGGGGCACCGTGTCCCCGGGGTCTCCGTGCTGCAGTTTTCTGGCGCATTCTCTGGCTTTGGCACAGTTGTCCCTCGGTCTGAACCCAGCCCTTGCCCTGGGTGCAGGGTATCCCATTCCCTGGCTCAGCTGCCTGGCTCCCCATGGTTCCATTTGTGTTTCCTGGGTGCCACATCCTGTGGGTTCCTCCCTTGCTCCCGTGGCCTCCAGCAGCACCTTTGGGGCACGAGCACTGAACCCCTGGGCTCAGCTCCTGTCGTGCTGGTGGGCTGTGGCAATATCCCATGGTCTGGAGTGGGGAGGGACACAGCATCCCAATTGTTTGTGTCCCATCATGGGGACAGCCCCAAAAGGATCATTCCCCTGTGTTTTTGGACCACCACCTCTCCTGGGTTTCCTCCTTGGGCCCTGAATGTTGTGGGTGCTGTGGTTGACTCTGTCTGTGAGGGGCTGGCACTGGCTGCTCCCTGCAGCCCCCTTGGGAAAACAGGGCTCCCAGTTCCCCCAGTAACAGGGGGTGGCTCTGGTTACTCTTGTATTCCTGGCTCTGTCCTTTGCTGTGGAGTTGTTTTGTGGTGTCTGATGCCTTCTCTGGCTCAACAGGAACATGCTGTGGCTTCACAGACCTCTTGAGTAATTGATAAACAGCCTCATGGGCTGTATTTTCCAGTGGGGTCTTTCCAGTTCCATCATTCCCTGGGAAAAAAGGGCTGGGTTTGGTTCCTGGTTTGGGAGCAGTCTCTTTGTGCATCCTGCTTTTACAGAGAGGAGGTATTTGGATGATGTGGAAATGGCTGTGAGGTCTGAGTTTGTAAATGTGGATGATGTTTGGGAGGGTGAATTACACACTGTGATTTCCCTCTGGCTCTGATTTCTGCTTTCCTGACCCATCCTGCAGCCACTTCAAATACTGATGGAGTGAAAAATGAATATGTTATTGCTGGGGCTCAGTGGACTTTTTGTTTCTCCCTTCCTCTTCCAATCCCTTAAAAATACCTGCTAGCCAAGCTGAGCTGGAGCTGTGCAGGTGTATACACCTGGGCAACCTTTAATTTGCAATATACATGGAATAAGGGATGCTGCAGCAGCAGGAATGCCTGAGAGAGGGATTTCCACCTCAATCCCTGTTGAGTAGAATAGCCTGTCCTGGAAATAGAGACTCAAAACAAACACACTTTCTATAGAAGTTTTGGGTTCTCAATGTATTTTCCTCATGTCTGTGTATTTGCTGCTCAGGGATCTTTTTCCCTTGAATGCACCCAAAGATATTTGGAGAGAAATGTTGCTGCACTGCAAACCCTCTTGGATTCCCTCATTTTCCTGGTGGCTTTCAAGGTGTTTCTTGCTTGAATCAGCTCTTATGCAAACCTGTGACCTTTTCCAGAGGCAGTTGCATGACAGAAAAGTTCCTTGAGGTGGTTTGGCTTTGTCCAATGGTTTTGGGCTGTGATGAGAGTCAATGCAGTGACTGTCAAGGCCCCCAGCCCCAATTTTGGGGCATGCTGGCAGGTTGTGAGGTGTCATCTCACTGTTAGAGCAGCTCAGAACTGGCTGTTTGGGTTTGGATGGTGTTGTTGGATGGAGCTGATTGTTGGGAGCATTTTGGTGACTCTGAGCTCCTTGCAGCTGAGGATTCTCCCACTTTCCCCTCAGAAGTGAGGATTGAACATGTCTTTGCCCCTGAAATGTTCAAGCTTGGAAGAAACCACCTATGAAACATCAGTAACAGAGCTCAAGGCTGGTATGTCACCAAGAGCAGCTCCTGACAAACCTGTTAGATGTTTCTAGATTGCAGAACATCAAGGTGGGCTCTCCTTCAACACTGTAACACCCAGCTGGAAAGGAGTTACCTGTGTTCCATCCCTGAGTGTTCCTGTGCACAGCTTGGCCTCTCACCAGGCCATGTGCAGGAGAGGAGCAGCCAGTTGAATGCTGCTGTCTCTGGCACCATACACCCAAACTTTGCATATCCTGGATCCCCACAGTGAGGGCTTTCCTCAGCACTGTCATCTGGAGCAGCAAAAATGTGGTTTTTCTGAAGCCTTTGGGCTCTCAATGGGTTTTGGCCTGGAATTGCTGGGAGATGAGCATTTTGTTGAAAGCTGTAAACTCTCTTGGGTGTCAAGAATTTACCTCATTGCAGGGATTATTGAGATAGTTGTGGTAGCTGTTGCCAACCCTCAAGTCCCAGTTTTTGTAAGATTCCAGGCAGGATTGGCTGCTTGATATTTTGATGGTCCACCACAAAGAAAAGTCACTTCTGGTTGTGGAGGGGTCCTGCATGGATTCTTCTCTGAGATGGAGCAGGAGGACTGTCATGTGCTGAGGGAACAAGAGGAGGGTGCAGGTGCTTTGGAATCCTCCACACTGAAAACAGGACTGGGGAGATGGTGATGAAGAAACACATGGCTGCGTCGTTCCATTTATTACCCAAAATGTTCTGTGTTTCCATCATTTTTTAGGATACTTAATGCCCATCAGGGCACAGAAGCTTGAGGATTTGCTGCTGGATAATAAATGGTGCTTCAAACATTCCAGGTTGAGCTGGTTTTTAAATGAATTTTAGATAAGGATGCTGTACTGCTTTTCTTGGGAACATCTGCATTCCCTGGACACAGCCAAATCTTGAGTCTCAGCAGCCAGTTGAGCTGGAAAGGAGCAACTCAGCTTGTAAGCAGAGGGTTTTCCAGTTGTATGGCATGGATGCATTCTCTCTTAATTCAAACAGGGTGCGCAGAAAGGTCCTGATGCGGATTTTTGCCTGTCTCTCACCATCTGCATGTGCTTTTCTGCACATCAGCAGCTGGAACGGGGCTGCTGTCGGGTTGGAGCCACTCTGGAAGGGTCTGTTTCAAATTTAGGGATTCACATGTAACTATCCCAGCAGCTTTTCCTTTGGAAAGGGACCTGGAGTCCATCTTGGTGGCTCTGAGGTTGGTAGCTTGGGGAGCTCTGCACCTGGGAGCTACAGGAAGGATGGAACATCTTAATTTCTGCCTGTTGCATTCCCAGAAAAGCTGTCTTGTGTGCCATAGCATCCTCATCCTGATAAGTCACATTCTATCCTTAATCCTTGCTTGTTCAGTGACACTCTGCTCTTTTCATCCAGCACCTTTACTATTCCCTATGTTCCTGAGCATGGATTTAGCCTGGTTTTCTATCCTGAAACTCATCACCTTCCCACAGCAGCACATGGAGAGCTTTTTGTTTTCAGGTTTGACCTTGGAGCTGGGATTTTGAGGCAGGTGATGGATTACTTGGCCAAACCCTTTCCAGCCTTGCCAGGATCCTGTGTCCTGCACTGGGTGATGCTGTTTCAACCAAGCAGCTGAGGATTTAAGCATGGCAAAATGAGCCCTTGCCTTGGGCTGTGAGGCTGCTGTGTGAAGGCCACACAGCTTGGAGATGACAGCCCATGGGGTACATGGAACATGTTCCATAGGTGTGCTGGAACTTTGTTTCATCCTCTTCCAGCCCCCTGAGGTGGCTGCAGTGACAGGGATGCTCTGGGAAAGCTCAGGTGAGCTCAGGTGCTGCAGTCGGAGCTGTGCGAGTCAAGGGGCGTTTTCAGGCAGTAAAGGCTCATTTTGTTTTAAAGAAATGTTCTTGAAATAATGGGCTCCAGTTGTTTCTTCAATACCAGATTTTAGGCCTTTTTTTTAAACCCGTGGGAGATTTTCTGCTTCTCTTCTTGGCATCTGTATGGAAGATGGAATCAAAGACTCGTCCCTCTGATGGCACATTGCTCAGCTGGGCTGAGAGAGCAGTGCAGGGCTGGAAATCCTCTGGCTGCGGGTGCAGCTGGAGAGCCTTTCCCCAGCAGAGACAAATCCCTTCTTAGAAGTTGCTGTTAAAACTAATTTGGAGGCGTTTTTAAAATGTCATTTCTTCAGCTACTGCAGAAATGTGAGTTCTGCTTTTATTTTGCCTTTCCCAGAGTCAATGCCAGCCCATTGATTCAAAGAGAAGCAGTTCCAACATCTTAACTCCTGACTGCAGGAATTCCCAAGTATCACTGCCAATCCAGTTCCTCTGTTGTTGGTTTTTCTGTGTGCAGCAGCTTCCTCCTCCTCCTCCTCCCCCCAGATGGGTGACTGGAGGTTTAGGCTGGGTTGTGGTTGACCACAAAAGTAATTTGGTTTTCAAAAGGAAAATAAATATCTTGAAGATGCTGGTTCAGTGCTCAGAAAGAACAAAGAGTAGATGGGAGTGCCACAAACCCACATGAAGTGGGAAGGGATGAAAAACCACACCTGACTATCAGCTGTTGGTATTTCTTGCTTTAGGCAGCACTAACTTGATGGTGGCACGGGCTTGTTTGTAAGGGGGCTGTGGTTTTAGCTGCTCTGTGATGTAAACAATCTGTAAATCTTGCATGGAGTTGTTTTTTAAGGCAGGAAAAGCTGCTCCAGCAAACCTGTCTTGGAAGCAATGCTTGCTTTGATTTAATGTGAGCTGCTGGACATTAGAGGGTTTCAGACAGAGTTCCATCCTTGGGTCCAATGAGTGGAGTGGCTGTCTTTGTGACTCAAAGATGTCAAATGATGGAGCATTGGTGCATTTCATAGCAACTAGCCAACCATCCACCTTGAAAGCAGCTTTGCCTTTGATTTGAGCTGACAAGAATGGTGGAGAGGGACTTTCTACAAGGGCCTGGAGTGGCAGAGCAAGTGGGAATGTCTTCCCAGTGACAGGGCAGGGCTAGATTGGATATTAGGATAAAATTCTTTTGTGTGAAGGTGCTAAGGCCCTGGCATGGGTTGCCCAGAGCAGCTGTGACTGCCCCAGATGTATCCAAGGCCAGGTTGGACAGAGCTTGGAGCAACCTGGGATAGTGGAAGGTGTCCCTGCCCATGGCAGGAGGTTGGAACAAAATGAGCTTTAAAGTCACACTCAACCCAAATCCATGATTCTGAGTTTCTATTTATTTTGAATGTGATTTATCTCAGTCCCAACTCCCCATTCCATTGACTCCCTAGGCTGTGATGTGCATAGGTGTTCAAGTTACCTCCCATTCTTCCCTTGGCTTAAATAGATTCAGTGTTTCCCAGGCTGGGCTGTTTCTTGGCATTCCTTGTGTCCTTCCCAGCAGCCCAGCTTCTCACTGGAGGATCTCATGTGCTCCAGTAGGTGGGAGCACAACTTTTTGACATTTATAGCTGGGAAAAGTAAACCCTGCAGTGACAAAGAGCAGATATGATTGTTTCAATCCTTTGTGGGGCTGTGGCAGAGGAGCATTTCTGGGATATGAGTGTCATGTGGAAAGAACCCTCTTGGATTTGCTCTCAGCCAGGATATTTGCAGAGTGCTGTTGTGCTGGTAAGAGTCTGGCTTGAATTGCACATGCAGGATGAGTGTCTTTATGATCCAGTGGCTTCTGCAGCCATGGCCATCCTGGCCATCATACCAGGATACCTGTGCCATCCACTGCTCGTTCCCCAGCTGCAGAATGATTCCCAGAGGGAGCTGGGAGGTTACCTTGTTGAGACAGAAAGAGTTGATGGTCAGGAACTCATTGCAGGAGGACAGATTTGTGAAACTTGAGCATTAAATCTCATTTAGGGAAATTTGTGAACATTAAACCCTAGAATGGGCACACACAATTTTTTCCTGTAGTGCTCTCTGACTATGGAGGACTTGGGAAGATGTTAAAAATCCTCCTGATTGTTGCACTGTGCTTCAAGCACTGTCACAGGAGCAGATTCCTGCTTACCTCCCTCTTGCTGAGTGTGTCAGTTTGGAGGCCAAGCAGACAGTGCTTTCTAGACTGCTGTGGTCTCACCTGTTACCAAACTTTTCACCACTAGAGGTGACAATTTGGGTTCAAGCCACTTTTGGTATTTCAGTTCCAGCTTTTCTGATGGATTTCGAGGTTGGTCTCCCCAGTAACGTTTTCACAGCACAGCTGAAGTGGTGTGGAACTTCCTCTAGAGACCACAGGATGACACATGGCTGGGACAGTGTTGGATATCAAGGGTTTTAAGGTTCTGAACTACACAAACCATTTCCCTTGTGGTACTGCCCATGTTGATGCTTTCTGCCACTTCAGTGAAGCTCATTTTGGAGAGGAGTGTGTTCCAATCCCACCCATGGAGTGATTTGTGCTGCTCTTCCTCTGCTGGATGGGCTGTGGCTCCTTTCACTTGAGAGTGAGGACCAGCTGGGATTTAAGTCTGTGGTCTCTCTAGGCTTGCATAGATGTGGCTTCTTGAGTGCATCTCAGACCTCTTTTCATCCAGGCTGCTGCAGTTTGGGTTTTCCTTAAAAGTCTGGTTTTTGTGAGTGGTGTAATGATGTTTGTCCTGATCACAGCAGATGCATGCAAATTTAGGTTTGATTTTTGATATGAGCTTGTTTCCAAAGGCAAGGTAACCTGCTCAGGTGTGGCTTTCATTGCTCCAAAGTAATGTTTGAGCAGGTTGTGCCAGGAGCAGGTTGAACCTTGCTCAGGCATCTCATCCATTTAGGCTGGAAAAGGTTCCTTCCCCAGAGGGTGCTTGAGTACCTCCATAGGCTTCCCAGAGAATGCTCATGGCCCTGACCCTGCAAGAGCTCCTGGAGCATTTGGGCAACACCCTCAGACACATGGTGGGATTGTTGGGGTGTCTGGGCAGGGCAGGAGTTGGACTGGATGATCCTTGTGGGTGCCTTACAAATCAGGATATTCTGTGATTTGGTGATCTCTGTCTGGAGGACCATCCACTACAGCTAAACTGTTTACAAGGTCATTGGCTTTGTGGGTCTGGAGGAGGGTTGTGCTTCTCTGCCTTCTCAAGCTCTAACAAGTTCCTTCCTATTCTTTTCATCCAGTTAAAGAGAAGCAGGAGCTCAGAGCATTGAGAGACAGAGGTGCCCAGCTGCCAGCCTTTCTGCAGGCAGTGCTGGAGTCTCCTCTCTAGAGGTCTGGCTCAATTAGCAACAAATCCCTGAGAAGGGTCTGGGTATCCTCAGCATTCTCACAGCAGCACCCAATGGAGCATCTTCCCAGGTTGTAGATGTGAGCCTGCAGCACTGTGGGGTCTGTTGTCACAGCACCACACGTCACTGGTTTCCTCACCCTGATGGGACCTGGCCTGTTGAGCCCCAGCTTTGTTCACTCTTGGCTGCTGGCAAAGTCTGTCTCACAGAGACTGACCTGTGCAATTGGCTTTGGAGCTTCTGTAAATAATTCCCATGAGGCAAGAGCTTTTTTTTTTTTGTATTATATGTAATTGTGATTTAAAAATTGGCAGTGGTGGCTGTGAAATTTGTTTGGTTCCAGCTCTCCACCCATGTCTGCCCTGCCTTGGCTGATATCCCCCACCTGTGTCTGCTGGGGTGACTTTGCTTCTTCATTGTCCAAAGAGAGCTCTGGTTCTTACCTAAATCAAGATAATCAACTTGTCTATATTTACTCCCCCAACCCTTCTCTCCTCAGCATTCCCATCACTTTTCCTCTGTACCAAAGCCAAATCCTTCAGGAGGTCCTTGTGTGTTTGGGTAAATCAGGATACAACCAAGGCCTTGCTCTTTGATGTAGAGAGTAATTCACTGTGACAGTCGTCATGTCCCCAGTGCTGTGTCCCCAGTGCTGTGCTCAGGCAGATGTGCAGCCAGCTGTGGGGCTGGAGCCTTTGCAGCCTGGGCTGTGGCAGCTCCTGGGACTGACCCTGAGCTCCTGGGGGCCTGTTTGAGTGCTGGGCTATTCCTGTTTGGGTCCTCATGCTGGAGATGCATTGATGTCATCACCTGCAGTGGCGTGTGGCTCTCCCAAGAGTTTGAGGTGCTGCTCTTCTCATTTTATTTTTGATAAACCACAGAAATGGGGCTTGTTGAGGCAATACCCCATGTAAGTCTTGTGTTCTCCTGCCTGGCACATAGCTTTTAACCTAAAAGTTCATGAGCTATTGTGTAGATTTGTTGCCTTCTGCTCCCAGGAACTTAAAAATAGAGACTTCAAGAGCTTTCACTGTCCCCTACAACCACTGCATGCTTCAAAAGCTGTTTCTTTTGTCCCAGTGTAGTTTCATCTTGTGATTCCTGTAAGTATCCTGGCATGATGAGAGAGGGAGCTGTTGGGCACTGCTGTTCTTAATTCAGGATATAAAGCTGAGAGCTCCTCTCCATTAAGTAAAAGAGCATCTTTGAAGCTGAGCGTTGTGCTAAGTGCTACTCTGGGACATCAGGACCCCTTTAGGCTGCTATCAATGAATCAACATAAATGAATGTGGACACAGCCACAGGCCACCAAACTGCTCTGCAGAGCCCATAGCTTCTCCCTGAGTAAGAGCATGTCTCAGATCAGGGATCTGGAATTCCATGTTGGACGACCTCAGGTTATATATAAAAAGCTTGCTGTGGTCTGGTTCTCCCTCATCTTACTTTTTGCTGGAAGGAGAACCATGTCTGCAGCCTTCCTAAAGGTTTTTCTCATCCTCATCCTGCAGTTCCTGCAGAGCTCCAGGTTCTTCGGTGGCTTCACTTGTAGAGATGAGGACTCGTGAGTTAGAAATGGTGAGAAAATCCACATTGAGCTTTGTGACTGTCTCCTCCTTTGGTTTTCCTAATTATAAATTAAGCGGGGATAATATGTGTTCGTGTTGCAGGCAGTGTTGCAGAACAATAAGCAAAAGCCTCGGTCTCTTCCAGTCTGAGCAGTCACTGGGCAGTGATCAGGTCTGTTTTCAGTTACTTGTCCTAAATTTCCTGCTTTCTGTATCTGTATCAATATATGTATGTGCACTTCAGGAACCACGGAGCAGGAGTTGAGCTGGACACCGGGAGGAGTAGAGGAGGTGCGTAAGAAAAGACCAGATCTTAGATCTTGGAGATCAGAATAACCTGGTGAGAGAAAGGTTAAGGATTATAAAATGCCCAGGTTTCCTGAGGTCTGAGCAATTATTTAGGTCTTACCAGGCTCTCTGAAGAAAAGAAGCCTGTGGACTTAAAAGAAACAAGGCTGACTTGTGGTATTTGTAGGGAACATCAGGTGAAGTTGTAGGGACTGCCTGTTGGAGACACTGGGGAGAGCCTCCAAGAAGAAAGAGCTGGCAAGAATCTTGATTCTCCAGCACACAAGACCAAGGAGCCAGCAGCTGCTTAGCCACAGGCCTGTTGGTGCTCTGGAAAGCCCTATATTTCAGATTATCTCCCTCAAATTTTAGGTTGTCTGCTTCCAGAAGTGGAGGTAACACAGCCAGGTGAGCATCTGGGCGCTACCCCCAAAAGTATCTTGACCTTTAAGAGTAATGAGCAGTCACACTATTGCTCATTTATTTTCATCCCCCTTCCTGTGTTGCTCCATTTAATTTTTCTACTAGTCCACTTCGACTTAATGCTAAATTATTTTGATAGTAAATTATGCCAGATTGCAGCCTGACTGAAATAATTAATTATTACTAGGTTAAAACCTAGTGTGGGATCCTCCATAACCCCATTGGTGGGGAGAGATGTTTGAAGCACACACTGAAAATAGGGTGTGAAAATAGTGGCTAAGGGTGTCTGGCATTCCCAGAGGGCTTGGCCAAGCGTAGGGATGCTTTGGAAACAGTTTGTTTTGCTTGAAGGCTGCTAATAAATTCAGCTGGAGGCTCTAAATCCATGTTTAACTCCTATGGATAAGCTGGGGCAGGTACAAGAACTGGGGTTTGGGAAATACATTTTAAAAAATCTGCCCTGGGTGGATTTTCGTAAGAATCTGGGAGTGAAATGACTTTGCCCTTACTTGCCAGTGAAATTTGAGCTGAAAGGAGAGAAATTGGAGTGAGAAAGTTGAATTCTAACAACCAAATGTATCTATACCCCAGCCTGAGGAAACTCTCTTTGCACCAGTGAATACCAACAAGTTTCTAGGCTGGGTTTTGGTTCTAGGTTGCCACAGCAGGTTGTTTTCCACTCTGCTCACAGAAAATTAAAATCTTCTGGTGTCCATCCAAAGAGGATCTGCCTGTTGATCCTGAGGTAGTTATGGCAAAAGTGGGAAGAGTTCCACCTTAAATTGTGGACTAACTCATGCCTGTTGCTGCCTGTGTGTTTATTTGGGTTATTTTTTTATTTTGTGTTATTTTCGTGTGTTTTTGTTTAAAACAGCAGGGTAATACTGACTTGCTGCTTAGCGGTTTTGCTTCTGCCCCCAGGGCTCTGAATCTCAGGAGGAAACTGGTTAGAAATGTATCCCTTTGCTGCTGATGCTGTTAAACCAGTGTATGAGGAGCATTAGGTAGGTTCCAGCTTTCTGGAGTTTTAAAAGTTCCTTTCTTTGGGGGGTAAAAAATAAGTAGTTTTTGTAATGATGTGTCCATTACAGTCCTCCTGCAGAAAGCAAGGGAGCAGGACTAGTCCTTCCCAAATTAATGCCTCTCTTGAATTCCAGAGACAGCTTTGCCATTCAAGTTAGAACCTCAGCAGTCTGATAAATTTAATTTTTAAAAAAGTTAATGCTTTCTAGCAGTTTACCAATCTGAAAAAAAGACCCAGCAAACCTGGGGCATATCATTATCTCTCAAAATCAGAGCAGTGATAGAATTAAAACCACATTGAGGGCTGTGTCGAAACCTTTAGTTTTTTTACCCCCAGGTAGTTGTCTTTTGCTCCAGATTAAGGGGAAATAATGGATGGAACCATAGGCTTATCCAGCAGCAATGAAGTGGCTCAGCCCTTGATGTGGGATGTCAAAGGGATCACCAGAGCTGGATGAGGCTTTGGCACCTGTGTGGGAGGTTTTGCCCCAGCTCCGTTTGAGAGGCTGCTCATACCAAGCCACCTCAGTGCTGTTACTTACTTGATGCTTGATATCAAAGTCTGGGAACTGGGAGCATTATTGATTTGACCTCTTTTAAATTTCAGCAGCTTCACAAGAGACAGAGTGAGTTAGTAAGGAATGCAAAAATATGTAAGTAATAAATATTTTCCTAGCTGAATAGCTTAGGCATATCCATTTTGTACCTTGTGTCTTCTTACCAGAGTAAGGAAGGTTGGACTGTCTTTGCTTTTGGGGGAAGTCTTTCTGTTTTCCTTTCTCTCTCCTCCCTGCTTCCCCCTCTCCAAGCTGTGGGCACAACACCAGCTCTGCTTTCTCCTCCTCATAGTAGGTGTGCATTTTCCTGGCTGATTGGTGTCTCTGACTGGGGGGCTCTTGGTATTTTTATTTGATTTTTTTCCCTGCATCCATAGGAGATCCAGGGTTTTATTTATTTATTTTTTAAGTGAGAAAGAGAATAAGTCACCCAAGTTAAATCTGAGGAATCTGTAGCTGCTACACAACTTGTCCTGTGTCATAGATGTTAACGCTAAGCGGGAATGTCAGATGTTTATGATGCTTCCTGGTGGGTGTGGATTAATTTGGGAGCATTGCTCATGAGCGTGGGGCAAATATGACCAACAGAAATAACCCCCAAAGCCCTAAACTCTGCCTGTGTGACTGTGTGTGAGTGCCTGTGTGCTCATCCAGCCCCACACCCCCTGACTGAGCCGCTTCTCTCTCCCAGACCCTCCGCAGGTGCTACAGCCGCGTGAAGGAGCACGGCGTTGGCAAGAGGAAAAGCAGCTACACGTTTGAACAGCTGGAGCAGGTGTTTGGGCAGGGAGGATGGGACTCCCAGCCCTGCCAGCCTGTGCTCATCAACAGCAGTGGCTTGTACCAGGAGCTGGAGTCAGATGGCAGCACCATGGAGGAATACTCTCAGGAGGACTGGGGAAACCACAGTCAGGATCTTCACTGCTACCAGACTGGCGAGCAGGAATTGGGTAAGAAATCCCATCTGGGCACATCTCCGTGCTTGGATTTTACCTGTGCTCGTAGCTGTCAGGCACACACATCTCTGAACCAGCTATCACCTCTGGGACAGAAAGTGCTCACAATGTTAAACACATCCCTGGGGAGAAAAGGGACAGAAATTCCTCAATTAGTCAAAATCTAACCATGGTTCTTGAAATATTTTAGGATAGGACTGGAGGAAAGAAGGGCTGTTTGACCAGAGACAGTGGAGGTGACACCTTCCCTGTCTCTCCTTTCACAGTTTTACCTTCCCTCTTGGGATTTTGGAGATACTTTCCCTTTCAATGGTTACCTGGGTGTTACCATTCAAACACCAGTTGTTAAATTGTGAACATGGCTTCAGCCTGCTGCTGGCAACACCAACAACTGTAAAAAATGTTGCTCTTTCTAATTTACCTCGACATATTGATATTAAATATGTCAATATATGTATATCCAGAGGTGTGGTCTTTTTTAAATGAAAAAAAAACAAGCAAGCTCACACTTGATGTTTGAGACCTAAACCAAACTCCTCCACATGCTTTTCTTCCCTGAATTATTGCTGTCTCTGCCTAAAAGTCAATATTTTAAATAATTTGGAAGTTTAGTTGTTGCTCATGGCTTTTTGAACTTTGTTAAACACATCCCTGATAGAAAACACACTCCAAACTGAACAGTTCTGGGAAGAAGTGGGTTTCTTGAGGCTTATTTCTCTCAAGCTCCTGCTCTTAAGGGTGTATTCCTCCCTTGCCTTGGTTTTTTTCACAGCAGAAGCTTTAAGTTGATCAGATCCAATGGAGATGCAGGTGAAGAAGGTGAATTGTGTACAGGCTTTTTTTTCCCCCATTTGTAGGATGAAAGAGGGAGAGGAGACACAGTTGGGTATCTGTACACATCTGTGTTTGGGGGACTGGTGAGTCAGGACGCTTTGAAAGAACCTTAGATCGCAGTTTAATGTTAAAATTTGCAAGTTGGCTGTTAACCGCATTCCAGCTCCTCAGACTCCTTCCCTGGGGGATTTAAAAGTCAGAAATATGTGGGAGAGAAACAGTGGGGAGAAAAAAAACGTTACAAAACGTATGTAAATGATGGCTAATTCTGTCTGGTGTGGCTCCTTTTGGTGAGTCAAGCTGGGATCTCCTGGTTTGTCACCAGTTTTGGGGACGTTTGCGTGCGCTTGGGCTGACGATGCCCTTCACACTCAGAAGTTGTGAGCAAAGCACTTGGCACACAACGTCTGAATTGAACACAGATGCAGTTCTACTGCTGCTTCCTCTTGAAATGGTAGAAAAATTGCTTTTTCTTATTTTTTTTTCCTTGAAACAATGTAGTTTGCAATTCTGTCAATGTGTGATTTAATAGGAGGGATTGGAGACTTGTCCATGAAAGGTTTTGCACTTGCAGAGTGAGATTTAGATCTTAACTGACCTTACCTCTTCCAGGTTAAATAAAAACCCAATCAGTTACAGAGGGTGTAGGAGCTGGAGCTGTCTCATGCAAAACTCCTGGCTTAGGAAGCAGCTCAGATTTCTTTTTTATTTAATTTCAACCTTTTTAAAAAAAAAAACCAAAACCCTAAGAACATTATTTAAAATCTAATTATGTGCTGGAATTTTACCTTTCAGATGAAATGCCTACCACGAAAAGAACATTAAAGATAAAACAAGAATCTTCAGAAGACACACAGTAAGTAATTTATGAATGTTTTACCCTGGAATGTATTTCCCTGGGGATGCTGTGCAGGAGGGGAGGATATTTGAAACTTCTGTTTATAATTATAAATACATTGTGCAAGACTATTCATACAGTTGAATCTGCTTTATGCATTATTCCCATTACCTCAGAACAGCTGAAAAGCTTCACAACTCTGTTTCTCCTTGGCTTTGCCATTCAGCAAACGAAATGAGACTTACTACATGGACATGAGGACGTAAACCACGGATAGAATCCACAAGAACAGCTCCCTTCCTTGCTGGGAAGGAATTCCAAAGCTTGGGAGTCTTTGATTTTCATTTTTATAATTTTCCAGACCTTACTTGCAACCTTTTGGCTGGTTTGAATCCAACAAACACTGGAGCCTTTTGAGTGCTTTGAGCATGCGACTCTCCCTTGCCTCTCCAACAATAACACAGAGCATTCCCAAAAATGAAAGGAATTGTGCTCTATTTACTCTGTCCAGGGCTGCTTTCTGCCAGCCTTTAGGGGTGGTTGTGGCTCTGTCTGCAGTGGGAGTGAGCCCAGGCTCACAGATCCTTTGGGGTTCCACACAGGAGCTCCCACACCAGTGGGTTTTAGTGTCACTGAGGTTTTCCATGGTAGAAAATCAGCTGCTGTAGGGTAGGAGGTCACCAGCACTGGGAACAGCAGCAGAACATCCCTGATGAGCCAGGGATGGAACAGAGGCTTTGTACTGTAACTCAATGGAAAAAAAAAAATCCTCAAAAAAAATTAATATAAATAAATAGAAATAGAAATAAATTAAATGAAGTACCTTAAGAATATAAAAAATAATTTAAAAGAAAAAGAATTAATGAAAAGCTTCCAGATCAGAGGAAAGAATTTAACACCATGATGAAACACTGGGGAGAGGAGCCTTGCAGGGGAAAAGGTCTAACAGTATTTTTAAAGCAGTAATTTTTAATCAATATTTGAAAGTGGAAAACACTGAAAAAATCCTTCTATTTCGAAGAAGAATTTTTCAGTGCTTAACATTTTTTCTGTGTTTTTTTTTTTTTTTTTTTTTTAATTATTTCCTGGTCAAGACCAAGCAAACTGTCCAGAAAGAGTTCAAGAAATCCAAATCAGTATAAATGAGGTTAATGCCAATTCTACTTCAGCAAGTGGATGATCCCCTCTCAATTGCTTATTTTCCTATTTTTCTTCAAGGTTCTTTTTCCTTCTGTCTGCTCCAAACTACATGGGTGTGTCAGTGTAAAATCTAGTGTAGCTTCATCAGACTCCTCACTTCAGGTGGATATTTACATAGCCAAAGGTGACTTTTTTCTTCAGGAGGAGCAAATTCAGTTTAACAACTCAGGCACAATCTGGAGAAAAATAACTTTTTTCAGTATAAACATTCTTACTGCCTCCTTGAACAGTTTGGTTCTGTTCTGGAATAATTTTTATCTGGAATAAATTTGATCTTCAAGGAGCTCCATAGCAAATAATCCTGAGTTTTCTGAGACTTGGACGACATGAATCTTCTCTTCCAAGTTTAATGTCTACGTGAACAGCTGAATTAGATTTTGCTAAATGAGACCTTTCAAAGTTTTATGTTCATTTTTCTCCCCAAATTCCCTCTAAAATGCAGTGGAGTCTGTGAACTCTGGGGCATTTTGTGAAGCATGCCAGCAATAAACTTGTCCTACGTGCAGAGTGGAAGCACAGAGCATTTTCCAACACACAGATTTGCTGAAAGCTGCTTTTCCCCTTGTCTGTGAGGAGAAGGAACTTGTAAACTCTGACTCAGTAGGTTAAAAGCAGTCAAAAGATGCACAGCTGATACAAAGATAAGCTGGGTATTTATTTATTATCTTAAAAAAATAAAATTTCATCTGAAAGCCACAGTAGATAAATAGTTGTCAAACTCTTTCACGTCTTTGCACAGCATTTTAAAATGAAGAAATTCTAGTTCAAAGTCGGGTTCATCTGCCTTCGTGGTGAAGGGCAGATTTTCAGCAGAAATTTTCTCAAAAAATCATTAAAATCCTGGTGAAACTTGTGGTGTGCTTTTGGACATAAAGAAGCAGAATTCTAGAATGGTTTGAGTTGGAAGGGACCATAAAGCTCATCTCATTCCAACCCCCTGCCATGGGCAGGGACCCCTTCCACTGTCCCAGGCTGCTCTAAGCTTTGTCCAGCCTGGCCTTGGGCACTCCCAGGGATCCAGGGGCAGCCCCAGCTGCTCTGGGCACCCTGTGCCAGGGCCTGCCCACCCTCACAGGGAACAATTCCTGCCCAATATCCCATCCAGCCCTGCCCTCTGGCACTGGGAGCCATTCCCTGTGTCCTGTCCCTCCATCCCTTGTCCCCAGTCCCTCTCCAGCTTTTCCCAAAGCCTTCTCCTCTCCAGGTGAGCACCCCCAGCTCTCCCAGCCTGGCTCCAGAGCAGAGGGGCTCCAGCCCTTGGAGCATCTCCGTGGCCTCCTCTGGCCTGGCTCCAGCAGCTCCAGCTCCTTCCTGTGCTGGGACCCCCGAGCTGGAGCAGCTCTGCAGGTGGGGTCTCACCTGAGTGGGGCAGAGGGGCAGAATCCCCCCTCCCCTGCTGCCCACGCCGGGGGCTCAGCCCAGCACAGGGGGGTTCTGGGCCAGGGCCTGTGCAGCTCTCACCCAGCAGAGCCCCAAGTGCTTCTCCCAGAGCTGCTCTCCATCCCTTCATCCCCAGCCCCAATTGATCCTGGGCATTGTCCTGACCCAGGTGCAGCACCTGCCCTTGGCCCTGTTGAACCTCATGAGATTCTCCAAGGCCTCTGTCTGAGCTTGTCCTGATCCCTCTGGATTCCACAGCATCCCTCAGTCATGGAGCAGGAGCATGTGGAAGGCGAGCACGTTGCTGCAGGTCACAGTGCAGGTTTGTGTGAAAGCCAAGAGCTGTTTAAACCCCAGCACTGGTGTCTGGTTCTCTCCTCAGATCCCCAAGGACCCGGTGCAGCGCTGGCTCCGGGAACTCGCTGCACTGAGCTGTGCTGGGTTAATATTTGTGCTGTTTGGTTGTGCTCATAAAAGGCAATTTTTTGCCATCAGCTCCTGTAGCCACGTGCTATGGGCACAGGAATGGATGTGAGCAAAGGAGAAAGCAAGGGTTAGGGAATGTCTGGACCAGGTTCACACATAATAAATTAATAAACATGATTAAGTGAAGGAGGGCTTGATGAAGACAAGGTGTAACAGAGCACCAAAACACTGAAAGGGCTGGGGAAAAGCAAGGTATGAAGCAGGGAGGAAAAGCCAGTTGCAGCTTTATGGATCCTATGGACAGATTTTAGTTACAGCACGTGTATCACCTGCCTGGGTGTCAGAGGGCAGATGTCCCATCTCCTCTCAACTTCCCAACAGTGTGGGACAGCACAGCTGCCACATTGAGGCAGGGTGTCTCCAAGTGACACTGAGAGAGCCGTGGGCTCCTCCAGGGGAACATGGTAAAGATGCTGCAGAGACCAGAGCCCCTCTGCTCTGGAGCCAGGCTGGGAGAGCTGGGGGTGCTCACCTGGAGAGGAGAAGGCTCCAGGGAGAGCTCAGAGCCCCTGCCAGGGCCTAAAGGGGCTCCAGGAGAGCTGGAGAGGGACTGGGGACAAGGGATGGAGGGACAGGACACAGGGAATGGCTTCCCAGTGCCAGACATTAGAGTTAGATGGGATATTGGGCAGGAATTGTTCCCTGTCAGGGTGGGCAGGCCCTGGCACAGGGTGCCCAGAGCAGCTGGGGCTGCCCCTGGATCCCTGGAAGTGCCCAAGGCCAGGCTGGACAGGGCTTGGAGCAGCCTGGGATTGTGTCCCTGCCCATGGCAGGGGGTTGGAATGAGATGAGCTTTATGGTCCCTTGCAGGCCCAAGTGTTCTGTGTCTGACACAGGGACTTCCAACCTTTCACTTTATTTTTGACAGTATGGGAAGCAAAGGGAATAGGTAACCTGTGTCCATGTCCCATCTTTCATCAGGATGCTCCTTCCCCATGTCACTCTGCTGCTGCCTGCCCTTGGCTGTTTTCGCCAAATAAACTGTTTTGAAAAGTTAAATACTACTTAGAGACTTTGATTCACTGCCGGTTTGGGGAAGATGAACTAGAGAAAGCTTGTGGATCTTCAGTGAAAGCAGCTGTTCAGGGCTCTTTGAAGTCTGCCTGGTTTGGAAACAGCGCCTTAAGAACAAATTTTCGCCTACTCTTGTCTCAAGTCTTTCCTCATTTGAATTGCAAAAGCTCCTGAGGAGGAAGAAATGCAGGTCCCAGACTCCAGCAGGGAGGTGATGGTTTGATGATGTGGGAAAATCCAGCTCTAGGGCACCTTCTGCAGCTGAAAAGTGAGATTGTCCTGAGACACACAACAGGTTAAACCCTCTGCTCAGTTGCTGTTGTCCTCCTGAAAAATGAATCATATTAACAATATAAATAAAGCAAATACATCGGTACATGTTTAATAAATAATTTTAAACAGTTGAATGAATGACAATTACATTTAAAATTAATAAATAATTAAATAATAGTAATTTTTACTGCTTATGATACCTTTGCTTAGCTAAGTTGTTGAGATCCTGGGTACAGCCTGAGAAGGCAAAGCTCAGCCTGGTAAAAACAAGAAGATGTTTTGGAAAGCAAAACTCTTTAAAATTTGTCTTTCCCTGTGTTCCTCTGTGCTGGAAGTGGTGGGTTCCCTGTGGAAAGGCTTTCTCTGTCTGCTGCTGAAGCTCTGCTCTCATGCAATGATTCCCCTTCCCTGCAGTGACTAATGCAGCCGAGCTCGGGCTCTGGGTTGTGCCGAGCTAAACCAAGCAGAGTATTTATAGTGCACTTAATAAAGGTGGGGGCTTTGCTTTCAGTTCCTCACTCTGCTCCTCAGCTGTTGAATGAAAACCTGCCCACGCCGTGCTCTCCTGTCTTTGCTTTGGGAAGGGAATAACTGGAGCTCAGCTGCCGTCAGGAGTCGAGCGTGTGTGCCAGTGCTGAGACACCGAGCTCTGCTCCAGCACTGCCCTCTCCCCTTGCATGTCCTACCCCCTTGTGCCCAGAAGGTAAACTTGCACTTCCAGAAGCCTCAAAATTATCTTTTCCAAGCATGGCAAAGCATCAGGGAAGTTTTAAATCAGTTTTGCTGCACTGTTTGAGTAAATGGAATGGATTTGGGGTAAACACACATCGTTCTTGTCTGGGATTTCTCTCTGTTGCTGCCAGGTAGTGGAACTGACTCCTCAGGCATAACTTGCAGTAAGAAACAGAACTTCAGTGCTGATGGAATCAGCATTTTTAAGAACCCCTGACACAGACAGGGCTCTGCTCTCCTGTCCCTCCTCAGTGCTCTAGAAACTCTGTTACGCTCCAGCTGTGGAAATGCACTTCCCAAAATGCCTTTGAAGGTCTTTTCAGGGAACTTCTGACATGGCTGGTGCTACAAGACAGCTGGGATAGATGAGGTGGTGATGGATGTGCTGCTGGTGTCACTGTGAGGAGGGAGCTGTCACAACCTGGATGCTCAGGAACGCTCGGGGGGGCTTGGACAGCACAGATGGGGTTTGCAGATGGTGTGCACCAACCATCACACATCAAACCAGAGCTCTGTGTCCTGAGCCTGCTCCAGGGCCCTCAGCCTGCTCCAGAGGCCTCCATCACCTGCAGGACACCCAGCACTGGAGAACCTTGCCAGAATCACTTGCCTTGTAGTTAGACCTGTAAAAGCAGTTTTTTGGGATGAAAGGCTCTGAAGTGGGGCCTCTCCAGCAGCACATGAAGGCCCTGCAGGTCCCTGTCTGGTTTTCTTTGAACCCTTCTATACGTTATGATGTAAAAAGACCTACTCCCCATAGGGATTTACTGGGCAGGAATGCAAGTGCCAGAGTCAGCCTTGGTTGTGGGGTGTCGTATCTGCCCTTAGAGGCCTTGGTGTCCCTCACCAGTCTGATGCTGGACTCCACTGGGAAGGACTGGTTTAGAGTTCAAGTGATCTTGAGGAACCTGCAGGAGGAGGGAAATTTGCCCCACAGAAGAAAACCTGTGTTGCCTGGTACAGTATGTCCTCCTGGTGGGATGTGGAAGGAGAGAAAATCCTCCTGGGAGTGCAGCAGCCTCCGCAGTTCAGCTTTCCAGATGTGGCACAATGGATAAAGGAAGGAGAGTTGCATGGAAAGATCCTTTACATCCCTTTTGTTGGACCAAGAGAGGTTTCTCCGTTAGCAAACGAGTTGTAATATCTTCCTACAGCTTTGATTATAGGACAATAACTCCTCAAATTAGTTCTCCCTACTGGCTAATTACACCCTAACGCTCTCATTTATCCCGGAGGAAGCGTTTCCAGCTCACTGCAGGTGCACACTGATGCTCTCTCCTGATGTAAACTCCTCTCTGAAACCTTGCTGCTGGGAGTGAAAACAGATTTTTGGGAGCGTGGGGATTTCTTTATTGACTGCCTGGAGGGATTGCTGCTGTCCATCCTGCAGCATCCAGGATGTGTCTGGGGGCATTTTCTGCTCCAGGGGGTTGGTCCCTTGAGCTGTGCTTCTACCCCAGCACCAGGATAGAGCCCTTGGGAATAGCTTCATGCTCACATTGGGATTTTTACAATTACAGTCCCACTTGCTGGCATTAATTTGGGGATAACAATGAGGCAGAAGCGTTTTGAGTGGCAGTTGTGAGTTTGGGATGCAGCTCATGGACCACGTGCTGACAGAAGCCCAGGGCTGTAAAGAATGACCCAGTAGTTGAATGTGTGTTTATTCAGCAGTGCCAGATACATGCTTCCTTGGAGGTGCTTTGATATCAGGAGGAGTTTGGGTTCAGTTCTTTTTGGTTTTGTCAAGATTAATTTAAAATTTCCCCATTGTTATAACCCATAGACTGCCCCAGAAATATATATAATAGTAAGAAAAATCAGGCAGGAAAGCTGATGGGGATGAATGTTTTCTGAAGGTTGATGCATTCACTGGGAAAGTTTTTCAGCTCTGATGCCTTTATCCTTCTTTCCCTGTTTCTTAATTTCCAGGAAGCGTGACGTCATGCAGAACATTATGCAAATCTTGGAGTCGGTCCAGTTGAAGTGGGAGCTGTTTCAGAGCTGGACGGACTTCTCCAGGCTCCACCTTTCTAACAAACTGGCCATTTTTGGCATTGGGTACAACACCCGCTGGAAGGAGGATATCCGTTACCACTACGCAGAGATCAGCTCCCAGGTGCCCCTCGGCAAGCGGCTCCGGGAATATTTCAACTCGGAAAAACCAGAGGGTCGGGTGATCATGACCCGAGTACAGAAAATGAACTGGAAAAATGTTTATTATAAATTCCTGGAGATCACCATCAGCGAAGCCAGATGCTTGGAGCTGCACATGGAGATCGACTGGATTCCCATCGCTCACTCCAAACCCACTGGAGGGAACGTGGTGCAGTATTTATTACCAGGAGGGATCCCCAAAAGCCCTGGCCTGTACGCCATTGGATATGAGGAGTGCCACGAGAAACTCCCCTCCCCTCTGGCCGAGCACCGGGCACCCGACCCCGGCAATGAGACTCCAGGGGAGCTCGAGGTCCCCTCGCCACAGGCCTCCCTTCGGGTGGATATGGAATCTGCCCGGATTATCTACTGTTACCTCGGCATCGCCGAGGTCCGGACTCTCCAGCAGTGCCTGTTTTTACACTTCCAGGCAAACACCAAAACCTTCAGCAAAGATTGGGTCGGGATCAACGCCTTTTTATCTCAGAACTGCGTCGTAGAGCCCGGTGTCTCACCCAAATCCATCTACATCAAATTTGTGGAAGTGGAGAGGGATTTTCTGTCTGCCGGCTCTTTGGTAGAGTGCCTGGAAAAAGCCATCGGGTACCCCTTAAAATTTAACAACTGAGTCTCGTCCTTCATAAGGATCAGGGCTTTGCGCCCCATTTTCCATCTCACTGGGATCCTGTCCGTTCACATCCGGGCACGCTGGACTTTTCCGCCTGGAATGGCGTTTTGGGGTGCGCGGAGGCTCCCCAGGCGCCGCGCCCGGCTCTGGCCGGTTCCCCAGGGAGCGGCAGGAGGAGCGCCCGGCCCGCCAGACGGCTCTCGGTACATTCCACACGGGACAGGCTCGTCCACACGGCGTTTTCATACAGAAACTGAGGGTTTGGTCTTTCCTTTATTCCACGGTGTCTCATTTGGATGCATCAGTCTCTGAGTGTTCCTGTGGATCTGACTCAATAAGCAATAGATAACGGCGAGGGAAACCCCAACGCCCAGCCCGGGGACTGTTTTTCAAAGCCACCCTTAGATATCTTGTATATAATTTAGAACTTCACTTTTTTCACCATCGAGTGTTCTCCTCTCTCCAAACAGTGTTGCCTGCAAAGACTTTGGGTTCTGTGATGTATTCCACATCCTTAGTAGCGTTGCCATATCTGCTTTTATTTTATTTTATTTTTTTAACATTAAAATAATTCCTGGCCTTTTTAGTTTTTCTTTATTTTTTTTCTCATTAATTTTTCCCTATTTTGGTCTTTTTTTATCATTATTTTTCTCTTATTTCTCTCCTTTTTCTCTTTTCTTTTTCCTCTATTCCTCTTTTTTATTTTCTTTTTTTATCTTCTTTTTATCTTGTCTTTTTTGTTTGTTTTTTGAAATTTATCATTTTCCTTTTTTCTTTTGCTTTTTTAATTTTGTTTTTTTTTATGATTTCTGTTTTTACTTTTGACCTTTTGACCCTTTTTTTTTGTCTTTTCTTTTTCTCCTTTCAGTTTCCTTTTTTTTTTTTTTTAATATTAATTGAGTTCCAAAACTCTCAATGAGAATAACCTGGCAGCTGGGAAAAAACTTATTATTATTTTTATTTGTTTTGTTGTCGACCCATTGCTTATGGATACAATCAAAGCTGTGAGAAGGGGAAGGTGGGGAGGGGGAGGGATGGGAGGGGGGTGGGGGAGGACGCATTTATGCCTTTTCAGCGTGTTCCTGCTCCAGCCCCGCGCGCAGCTGCCGGGGCCGGTGGGTTTTATTTCCTGGAGCTCATCCATCGGTGACGTTGTGACATACGATGAATGTGTCGGTCCTAATAAAATCAAACAAACACCTACAGAGGCTTCCATACAATCCTTCTCCTTCTCTGCGGGAGTTTGGGGAGGTGCTGAGCTCTTCCCTGTGGATATTCCCATCAGGGTTTTGTTCCTGGTCTCGCTGTTGAAGGAGCTGCTGATTTTTTGACATGGGGAGCCGGTTGCTTTCCCTTCGGAGGTTCCCAGAATCCGTGGGAGGGGTGAGGATCACTGCCCAGCTGGACGTTGGCATCGCCTTTGGGTGCAGCTGAGATGGTGAAGAAGGGGAGCAGGTCACCAGTGGGTCACCAACCCATCCTCCCCACTCTCCATCTTCCAAACAGAGGGAGCAAGGTGGGTTCCCCGAAGAGCCGGTGCCGAGTTGGAAGCTCCAGGTGTAGCAGAGGGTGGGAACGCTGTCAGGGACAGGTGGGGTCCCGGGGGGATCAAGCCAGGTCGGTCGCCCAAAGCCTCCTCACTCCCGGGATCCTGCAGGCCTGGAGGCCAGGCTGGATTTACGGGGGGGTGGCGAGGGCGAGAAGGGATTAATTCTGCCCCCACCGCCTCCTCCTCCTCCTCCAGCAGTGTCTAATCTCCGCTGGGGCTTCGAGGTCTGACCCTGCTCTGAGCGAGGACCGGGATAACCCTGGCTGAGCCGGGGAGGATCCACCCGGGACTCCCGAATACCAGGTAGTCAAAGCTGCCCTTTTTTTTGATACTGTGTTTAGTTTTCGGGATCCAAAAAGGTCTGAAGGTGGGGGGAGTGTTGGACGAGGGTGAGGGATGCAGGATGGGAAGTTTCACCCCGCGTGGGACGGCTGAGAGCGGGGAGGCTTTGGGGTCCCTGTGCTCTCCCTGGGGGGGTTACATTAACACTGAGGTGCCGCACTGAACCCACCTTAACCCTACCAGCAGTAATAATAACCCATCTAACTAATTAATAACCGCGCTCTGTGGGGCTGGAGCCGGGGGAGGAGGATCAGTGCCGGGGACGGGGACACCCCCACGGGGTGTGGTGGGCTCGGGCCCGCCCCCACCTGCGCTGCGCCGCCCCCGCTGCCCCCGGGCCCCCCCGGCACCTGCTGCTGCTGCCGCTGCTGCTGCGGCTCCGGCCATGGGCGCGCTGCGGCGGGCGGCGCTGGCGCTGGCGGCGCTGCTGGGTGAGCCCCGCGGCACCGGGGGGCTCCAGGGGAGGGGGACCGGGAGCACACCCGGAGAGATGCCGGAGGACCGGGGGAGCTTTTGGGATGCGGCAGGGAGGGTCAGGCTGGGGAGCGGGGGAAGCGCTCCGGACCGAGGTAGCGCGGAGGGGACGGGGCAGGACGCGGGGGTACCGGGGGGCGCTCGGGAAAAGCGGGATGGAGCCGGCAGGAACAGCGAGAGCTTTTGGGAGGGCATCGGGCAGGAGCCGGAGATATCGAGCGGGGTCACCGGGCAGGGTGTGGGAACAGCCGGAGGCACCAAGAGAGAAACCCGGGAGCCCGACACCGCCGGGCAGGAGCCTGGGAAGCTTTAGGGTGGCACCGGGAAGGACCTTGGGGTACGGGGTCACAACACCCACCTGTCTCCGTGCCCCCAGTCCCCTTCCCCAGCAGGCAGGCTGGGGGGGACGATCCACTCCCCTCCCCTTTTAGGAGTGCCCGGAGTGGAGAAAATCTGAGTTTTTCCGGGAAAAGCCATTTGTACCTTGGAGCTGCCAAACAGCCGCTTCCAGCACCCCCAAACCCAAAGCTTCCCCATATGGGGACACGCCAGGGACTCCGATGTGAGAATCCATAGTTCACCTCCCTGTGTGGCATTGGGCAGGAAAAATCCATTTGTTTTCCCTTGTTTACTGGTGCTCCACAGCCATCCCAGCTGGTTTTGAGGTGAGGGATCTCAACCCTTCTCTGTCCATGGGTTTTTCCCTTCTTCTGCCCCTAATTTCCCATTCTATTTGAGACTTTTTGCAACTGCCATGATTGTTCCAAAAGGAAACATCCTTTGGCATTCCCAGCGAAGGAGAGGCCTTTGGAGAAAGGAAATGGCCCCAAGAAACAATGGCAGCAGCATTTCCTTCCAGCAGAACACTGGGTGGGGGTCCTGGAGTCACCACTTGTTCCTCCTTGAAGGTTTTCTTCCGTGATAAAAGTTAATTAAGCATGTTGGTATGAGACACACGCATCACTCAGCCCTTAAATCCCACCAGGGCGCTCCTTTGCCGCATCCCAACGGCATTTTTGGCATGGAATTATGATGGATTCCCACAAAAAATGTCACTCTTGAGCCCTGGGATGTGACATCATGGGCACTGACAGCTCAAAAATGCAGCAAAAAGACCCTTTTGAACCCCAAATGTGTGTTTTTCCTTCAGTTTTGCTTTCAAGCAGTCCTTCCTCGTCCCGTGGGATCCTCATGGGCTTGTGATGAGGAAAAGCAAAGGGAGGGATATTTGCCATCCTTGTTGTCTTCCCATCCCCAATCCCAACCCCAATCCCTTCCTCAATCCCAATTCCCCATCCCATCCCACCCCATCTCGGCCCCTCTCCCCCACACCGGGGTGAAGCACGTTTCCATCTATAGCAAAGTCACATATGATTATTGTATTATTTAATTTTTTTTCCCCAAATTTGGTCTCTCTGGAGGATACGGCACTTTCTGCCCCCCCCCCCCGCCCGCCCCCGGGGTCGTGAGAAATTCCGCTGTGGATTTTCCCAAAGGACACTGCTCCAGAGCCCGGCATCTCCTATCTGCCCGTTTATAAATAGCCAAAGTTAAGGGAAGAAAAGGAAAAAAATCCCCAAAAATGATGTAAAAATAGGGAAGGCGACCGTCTGTGTCGCAGTGTCGAGATGCTCCTTGACCTTTTTCCAAGCTTTTTCAAGGGTCCCTTTTCCGGCCAGATTCCCGCTGTGTATTTTAAATCCCAAGCTTGGTCTTTTGGGATTTAATTTGGGTCTGGGTTTCACATGACTCCAGTGCCTTAATCCTATCAACTGGGGTCATCAAACCCCAACCGCCTCCGGGATTTAATTCCCTGTACAGTTAATGGTTTAGAGACTCAGGGAGGGGGCTGGAGGGAGAGTTTGATTTTTTGGGGGGTTCAGGCTGTGCCGGAAGTTGGAAATAGCTTTTATTTTGGGGTGAAATGATGCAATTTTTCATGGTGATTGATATCAGCACAGGGATTAATGTTTAGATTGCAGGGATTTAAAGGTGATTTTTTTCCATAGGGAAAAAATTTGAAGGGAAATTTGAAGCAGCTTTTTATATTTTGTCGTGGGAAAATTTAAAGTATTTCAGAAGGCTAAATTGTAAGATATTTATTCCACAGGGGAAAAAAAAAAATCTCTATTTTTAAAGGTAAATTTAAGTCTATTCTGTTTTTCCATATGCAAAAAAATCCCAGCAGATGGGCTGGGGCGGGGGGAAAACACCCGGGCAGGTGTTTAGCTCAGGGCAGCTGGATAAAAATCCAGGTTTTGAGCCCAAAGAGCAGGAGGGAGGGGCTGAGGGCCCCAGGCCCCCCCTGGATGTGTATGAGCACCGCGAGCGGCTTAATTTTTTCGATCTGGTTAAAGCATTAGAGGATTTGGAGTGTCGAGGTGGCCAAAGCCAGAGCTGTGCCAGGGGGTTCAGTCCCGTGCCTGCAGCTCCAGACCCAGCTCCACCAGCTTTTTTTAGGGTCACATCTGTGGGAGATGGGGAATTTGGGTGAATTCTGCAAGAGAAAAGGGATTTGGGGGAGCGAGCAGCCTTCAGATCTGGATCCATCTCCCTCTTCCCGATACACCGGAGGGGAGATGATGGAGCTGGGATCTCCTGTTGCCACAGGAGTTTTAAGGATGACAGTGCAAAGCTGCAGCCCCAGAGCACAATTAACATAATTAACGTGCTCATCATTAGGTTTCAGAATTAACACAGCCCGGTTTGCAGCGCTGGGAGCAGCTTTGAGGCACACGGGGCTGTTTCAATGCCTTGGGGCACGCCAGGAAACCTCTGGCTGATGCCAGAACATCTTTTCCCTCTCTGGAGCCTGGATTTCCCCAGGAATGCCCAGCACCTTTTGGCCCAGCACATTTCTTGTGCCCAAAAAATCAAGCTGATGGAGGAGGTGGGCTGAAAAACCTGGATTTTCCCAGCTGTTGAGGATGCACAGGGGTGTAGAAGCTGTGGAGTCACTTATCGATGCCATCTGCATAATTAATGATCGTTATTATGAAAATATTATTATTATCATCATCATCATCATCATCATCACTCATTTATTACTATTATCTTTATAATCACTGATATGTTATTATAACTATTATAACTTACAATTATTTTTATTAAATTATAACTATTCTAAAATATCTGTTACCTGTTATCTCTAATATTTCTAATAGAAATTGCAATACAATTATTGAATATCTTCTATATTCTTCTAGATTATCCCAAGTTAACACATTTTTATAATAATGGAGGATCTGGGCTGAAAACACCTGGATTTTCCCAGCTGTTGGGAATGCAGGGAGGTTTAGGGACTGTGCCATCTGCATAATTAATGAACTATATAATTTTGATCGCTATTATTATTATTATTATCATCATCATCCTCATCATTATTATAATTATTATCACTATTATAATTATTATGACTGTTATCATTATTGTATTGGGATCATTGTTATAATTATTCTAATCACTATTACCATTATTATTATTATCGTTATTAATATCACTTTTATCATTATTATTCCCACTTTTATAATTATTATTCTCACTTTGATCATTACTCTCATTATTCTGAGCTCTATTATCACTCTCACATCCCCACTATTATCCCTATTCTTACAAAAATATACCTATATTTATAACTATTATAAATTATATGTTCTTGATGATCTATTTTGTTCTGGAAATTCCAAATTAATGAGTCGCCATCCCATATTTCTTTCCACTTTTTCTAAATTTAATACAATTATCTGTATAATTACATAGAAATACACTATAATTACCATTCTTTTTTCCATACTGTCTATTGGATCTGATACCACAGCTTTATATAATTAATAAATAATATTATCAATTATTTGGGACCTGCAGGCACCTCCAGCATCTCCCCCCCGCAAACCCTCCAGGATTTAAAGGTTTATGTTCTTAGCCTGGGTGAGCTATTTTTAAGCATCCTCACCAGACTGGGCCTTATTTCTCCCAGTTTTTCACCAGAGAAAGGAAATTTAATTATTTTTTTTTAATTCCTGAGAAGACTTATCAGCCAGAGCAGAGTTTCCTGCCTGGAGCTGGAAGGCTCCGTCCGGAAATGGCACCAATGCCTTGCCAGGAGGGGGGGATGAACGGATGCGGGAGGAAGCTAAAAATACCCCCCAGCGCCTTGTTTTCCTCTTCCCACCCTGGAAAAATCCAATTAAATCCTCTGAGCTCTTAGTGAAAAGTGAAAGATCATTGAAAGCTCCCGAAATCCTTCAAACCCAGGGGTTTTTCCCCCAAAAACTGAGGATTTGGGATGATGGGGTAGCATCATCCTTTTCCCCCTGCATCCCAGTGCGAAGCATCCCTGGGGCGCTGGCAGGAGCAGGGCCAGCCGGGGTCACGGATCGATGGGTGGATGCAGGGATGGAACTGCTGGGATGCAGGGCCTCGGTGATGTTCCCCTGGGAAAAACAAACCAAGCCCAGCACAAACTCAGCCTTGCCCGAGCTGATTAATGTTCTGGCTGAGCCTTAGGGGCAAAGCTGGGGAATGATCTTCCCCCAGGAGTGGAGCATCCCTCTCCGGTCCGTGGTACTGCTCTTACACCATTGCCTCCTCCCAGTGGGGCCTGGGGGAAGGCTGGGATGCAGGGGATTGGGATGGGATATTTGGGGTCAAATGAGATGGGGCACCAGAGGAAGCCCCTCATGGATTATCCCAGTTTAGTGCTGGCAGCAAAAAGGGGGGTGCTGCTATGCTGGGGAAGGCATGTGGGGTGCGTGTGGGGGAGCCCTACAAATAAATCCCCTGGGATCTGGTGCAGCATCACGGGGGCTGGGAGTACCCCAATACTGAGCTAAGGGGGTGTCTGCCTGCTGGAGGCAGCTGTCTCCTGCCAGGGGTGACTTGGGCCTTAGGAATTCCCAAGCTGAACGTGGGGAGGAAGCTGGGATGGGAGGGAACAGCAATGTCCTGCATCCTCCGGAGCAGGCGGAAAGCCCTTCCTGTGGCTGGGAAGGAGGCAAAATGTTCTTCTGGCCCAGCTTCCTGGTGATAACCTGGGATTGTTTTTTTGTCTTGGGAATGGGGTTTTTTCTCACAGTCAGTGAGGTTTTGTGGAGAAGTAGCACCTGGGGTTGAGTCATTTCCCAGTTTCTTCCCTCTCCCATGGGCAGGTGTCTCCTTGGCCGTGCTGGAGGTGCATGTGGGGACCAGCCTGGTGTTCTCCGTGGAGGGGCAGCAGGCGGTGCTGCCTGCCTGGTACACCAGCCACTCCCAGAACAAGCCCTACATCACCTGGATGCTGAACAAGAATGCAGGTCCCTTCCAGGTGAGAAGAGGGCAGGGGCTGCAGGACAGGAGATGGGGGGGCCCAAGCTGGGAGGTGACCATGTGGCCATGGAGGGGGTGCTGGTGGTGCCCATAATGGGGGGAAGATTATGGTGCCCACCATGGGGTAGTGACCACACTGCCCATGGCGGAAGGATGCCCATGATGGGGAGGTGGCCATGATGCAGGGAATTCCATGGTGCCCACCATGTGATGTTCATGACGGGATGAAGCTCATGGTGCCAGTGTGGGGAAGATCCCCACAATGGGTAAGTGCCCATGGTAAGGACATGGTGCCCATGATAGGGAGATGCTCACGGTGGGGATCTCCACGGGGGGATCTGTGTGGTTCCCACAGTGGGGGCATGCTTGTGGTGCCCATGGTGGAGATTTGGCCCATGATGGAGTGATGTTCAAGGTGCCCACCACGTGGGACATGGTGCCCATGATGGGGACACCCATGGTGCCATCCCCGTACCCATGGGGAGCTGCTTGTCATGCCCATGATGGGGTGGTGTCCCTGATGGGGGAAGTTCATGGTGGTCACCATGGGGTGTGCCCTTGATGGGGGGGGCTCATGGTGATGTGTAGATGCCCATGATGGGGTCATGCCCACAGAGCCTGGAGGGAGGTGCTTGTGGTGCCCAGAGTGGGGAGAGACAGAAGATGGGGAGAGATCCAAGAGGGGGAGATGCCAATATGTCTGTGGTGTCCACAATGGGGAGATGATTGTCATCCTCATGATCTGGAGATTCCCATGGCGGGGAGGTGCTCATTGTGTCCATGAGGGGAGATGCCCACACTGGGGGCATGCCCAGGGTGCCTGCAGTAGGGAGGTGTCGTGCTCACAATGGGGAGATACCCATGATGGGGAAATACCCTTGGAGGATGCTCATGGTGGGACAATGGGACAATGCCCAAGTGGTGCCCCTGATGGGGAGATGCCTGTGATGGGACAGTTGCTCGTGGTGCCCATGCCAGGGGTATTTGTGCCCGTGGTGGGGAGCTGCCTGCAGTTCCCATGTCCAGGATGCTCAGGGAGGGGGCTGGAGGGGGCTTATATAGCAACCACTGATCTATGAAATTTGGGATCTGGGGGGCTTTTCTCTCCAGCAACACCTTCCAGAAGTGAAAGCAGGTGTTTTATTCTGTGCAGATCCTGTCATACCTGGGCGGGGTGGTGAAGGTGGAGGAGACGGATCTGAAGCCCCGCATGGGGTTCCTGTACCCCATCCTCACCCACAACATCTCGGTGTTCATCAACGCCACCCGGGAGCAAGACTCAGGCCAGTACATGTGCTCCGTCAACGTGGTGGATGACACCATCAGGTTGGACAAGAACATCGGCATCATCAACCTCACCGTCCTTGGTAAGGCTGTGCCAGTCACCCTGGCTCCCTTGGACCTCCCCATGGTGGCCCTCAGGACTAACATCAGTGCCCACAGTGCCACCAGCCGCCCCCACCTGCCAACTGCACGGCAGCGCCGTCGTGGGGGCCAACGTGACCTTGAGCTGCTCCTCCAAGAAGGGGAAGCCCTCGCCCATGTACCAGTGGCAGCGCGAGCCGCCCACCCTGCAGGTCTTCTTTCCCCCTGCCCAGGGTAAGGTGGCACCAGTGTGGGGCCGGGGAGTGGGGTGAGTGCTTGGGCTGAAATATCCTGAGAAGATTCAGCTGAGGGATTCTTTGGCTTCATCCCCTTAAACCACTTCCCACACGAGGAGGTGCAGGATGTGGGGGTGGCTGTGAGGCAGCTCTCAAATTTCTCACCCGCAGACCGAGCCAGGGGCACCCTCAAGCTGACCAACCTCTCCCTGGAAATGTCGGGGGTCTACGTCTGCAGGGCTGAAAACCAAGCAGGTTCTAAGAACTGCAGCATTGTCCTGGAGGTACACTCAAGTGAGTACGTGTCCACAGGGTCAGGGAGGGGGACAGGTGAGCTCCCCGTGGGCATCAGGGAATGAGGGAATATCTGTCTCTCTCCGGCAGCAAGCACCAAAGCAGTCATAGCCGGCGCTGTGCTGGGCTCCCTGGGTGCCCTTGCCACCATCATCTTCTTTGCCCAGAAGGTTGTCGGCTACAGGAGGAAAAAACGTGACAGCCAGGAGGAGGGAGCCAACGAGATAAAGTGAGGCGCTCTTCCTGTGGAGGGGGTTCAAATCTTCATTAGGTTTCAGTGTTAATGGGTGAGGAGGGTGTTTCCACCTCTGGCCTGTCATTTCTCAGGTCCAGAGTTAATAGTGGGGAACAGCTCTTGATCTCTGGGCAGTCATCAATATGCTCCAGAGGTAACAATCAGGAAGGAAGCTTCCACCTCTGGCCAGTCATCATTAGGTTTCAGAGTTAACAAGGGCATTTTCCACCTGTTTTCCCCTTTCCCTTTTATCCCTCTGTTTGGAGGACATTTTCCACCTCTGAGTTATTGAGGACATTTTCCACCTCTGTTTTCCCCTTTCCCTTTTATCCCTCTGTTTGGAGGTCCAGGACATCAGCACAACCTCATTACTCAAGGAGAGTGTGCTGGGCTGGGCAGTGGAAGGGTTCCCAGAGCCGATTTCTCTGACACTCTCCCCTCTTGGCAGGGAAGACGCCGTGGCACCCAAAACCCCGTCGTGGGCAAGGAGACCAGCTTCAGACACCATGTCCAAAACCAGCACCCTGTCCTCCATCGCCGGCACCCGGCAACCCTACGGAGCCAGAGCCCCCTCCGACACCGCCTCCATCCTCACCACCACCGGCAGCTACCGGGGACCCCCGCCCCGAGGAGGAGGGCGGCCCCCCAACCTCTCACCCCCCGCCGTTAACGGGACCCCCCGGCGCCGCCAGGATCCAGCAGCCGCTCCCGTGGGGTCGTTGCCTCCCTCCAGCCTGGCACGAGCAGGTGCCGTTCCTGTCATGGTGCCAGCGCAGAGCAGAGCTGGCTCCTTGGTGTGAGCACCTCCCCCCAAAAAACAGGGGTGCCCATAGCCAGCCCACCCCACTCCCTGTTTCCTGGGGTGGTTTTGTCCCTTTTTGGGTTTTCTTTTCTTTTCAACAGATGCCTCGAGCAGCTGGACTCATCGTGGGCGTGTTTAATGGGTGCAGGGGCTCCCTGGGTTTGGAGGGACTGAGTCTCCCCATAAATATCACCCCCCAAACCAGCCCCAGCCCTGCCTCAGGGGAATCCCCTTCTTATTATTATTTTTTTCTTTATCTATATATCAGATGAAATGAGGGATTTTTCATAAAAGAGCATTAAAAGTGGGGGGTGGGTGATGGGGACACACACACACACACACACACACACACACACACACTTTTTTAGGGGTTTTCTGATTAAAAGCTGCTGAACTGCCCAGCATTGGCGCTTTGGGTGAGTTTGTGCGGATTTCGAGGTGGGGAGGGATGTCCCACAACCTTCTGGGTGATGTCACAAGGCAGGGTGATGTCACAAGGCAGGGTGATGTCACAGGGCAGGGTGATGTCACAAGGCAGGGTGATGTCACAGGGCAGGGTGATGTCACAAGGCAGGGTGATGTCACAAGGCAGGGTGATGTCATAGGGCAGGGTGATGTCACAAGGCAGGGTGATGTCACAGGGCAGGGTGATGTCACAGGGCAGGGTGATGTCACAGTGCACCAGCCAAGGTCCTCAGGGTGAGGTGAGATCGTGATGCACGTATTGTCACACCCCATGACCGTGATGTCACAGCTCATGTCAGGAGCTATGATGCCACCATGTGTGTGTGACATGACAGCATCTGACACGTGCCTGTATGATGTCACACACGTCACACGTCCATCAGGGATGTCATGTGTGCCTGCATGACGTCACACGTACCATCACACGGCACCAGTGATGTGACACATGCCTGTATGATGTCACCCCCACAGTCACACGCAGTGGAATGATGTCACTCCAGCCATCACACACACCTTCATGACGTCACACACCCAGCAGTGACGTCACACACACCTGTATGGTGTCACCTGTCCAGCAGTGACATCGCCACCCATCTCATGCCAGCACCTCACAAGTCACCTCCCAACCACCAGTGATGTCACGCCAGCTGTCACACGCTCGGCAGTGATGTCACACACTCGGCAGTGATGTCACACGCTCGGCAGTGATGTCACATGCTCCGCAGTGATGTCACACGCTCAGCAGTGATGTCACACACTCGGCAGTGATGTCACACGCTCGGCAGTGATGTCACACACTCGGCAGTGATGTCACACGTGCCTGTACGATGTCGCACCTACACATGGGAGATCACTGCTGGGCACCACCTGCCCCACACCCCTCCCACCCCTGCCCGCTGTGACCTCACCGCTCTGCCGGTGACACCAAAAGGCACAGAGGACAGGCCGGGGCTCTGGCAGGGGCGTTTATTGGGGCGGGGTGTGTCTGGGGCGGGGGGGCGCAGCCAGGGACAGGGGCAGGGCCTGGCTGTGGGGGGACCCCGGGGGATGCATGCGGGGGGTAGGGGGTGAAGCGGGGGCTCCTGGGCCTCGGTGGGCGGCGGCGGGAGGGGGTCGGTGGCGAGGGGTTTCCGGTGAGCAGCTGGTGGCCCCTGCAAGCAAGGAGAGAGCGAGTGGTCAGCCTGGGCCTGACCCTGCCTGTACCCTGCACATTGAGCCTTGCCTGCACCCTGTGCCCTGTCTGCACCCTGCACCCTGTGCCCTGTCTGTATCCTGCACCCTGTGCCCCGGGCTGCAGCTTTAGTGCTCTCTGCACCCTGTGCCCCTGACTGTACCTTTAGTTCTCTCTGTACCCTGTGCCCTCCCTGCACCTTGAGCTCTGTCTGCACCCTGTGCCCTGAGTTCACCCTGCCAGTGCCCTGCCCACACCCTGCCACCCTGCCTGTACCTTGTCTGCACTCTGTGCCCTGCCCGCACCCTGCCCACGCCCTGCACCCTGCCTGCACCCCGCTCACATGCTGCTGCTGCAGCCTGCACCCTCTCCATGCCCTCACCCTGCCCACACCCTGCCCATGCCCTACTTGCAGCCACCCACACCCTGCCTGCACCCTTGTCCTCCCTCCACTGCTGCCCACACTCTGCCCTCACCCAGCCCAGGAACCTGGGGGGGATCCCTGCCTGCCCCCTGCCAGGCAGAGCACCGTGGCAGAAGGAGGGGAACCTGGCTCCCCTGCTGCCAACCTGCTCAGCTCCCCTAACAAGGCATCCCAAAGGAACCTGTGGGCCCTAAGAAACTGCACAGCACCTCCCCACTGCAGCCCTGTGACATCCTTACTGCAGCCCCAATGCAGCCCTGGTGCATCCTCACTCAATCTTCACTGCAGCCCCATTGAATCCCCACAGCATCCTCAGTTTGTTCCCATTGCATCCTCACTGAGGCTCTGTTGCTTCCTCACTGCATCCGCTGTTCATCCCGACCACATCCTCACTGCATTGCCCTTGCAGCCCCACTGCAGCCTCACTGTGTTTCCACACTGTCCCCACTGGATCTTCATGAAATCCCCGCTGCATCCTCAGTTCATTCTCATCCCAGCCCCACTGAATTCCCTCTCCATCCTCAGTGCATGCTCACTGCATTTTCACTGAATCTCCAGTGCATTTTCACTGCATCCCCACTGCTTCCCCACCACATCTCAGTTCTCTTCCCACTGTACCCTCACTTCATCCCCACCGTGTCCCAGCTGAGTTCCAGTTCCATCCTCACTGCATCCTCAGTCCCTTCCCACTGCAGCCTTGTTCAATCCCCACTGCATCCTCACTGCATCCTTCTCTTCCTACCCCGCTGCATTCCTGCTGCATCTTCAGTTCATCCCCACCGTACCTTCACTGAATCCCCATCGCATTCCTACCCCATCCTCACTGCATCCCAGTCCCATCCCAGTCTCATCCCAGTTCCATCCCAGCTGCCTCTCCAGCAGCCCCGCCACACTCACGTGGCCGAGCCGGCAGCGCTCCCTCCCCGCCGCTAACCCCGGACGAGCCTCGCCGGTATCCGGGGCCATCCCTCGCTCCCGGCACCGGCTCTGCCCGGGGCACGGCCCGGGCACGGCGCAGCCACCACCCGGGCTCCAATGCCACGCGGCCTCGGCACTGTGGGCGCTTTTTAAATTTACCTTTTCCTGCCAGGAGACTGTGACACAGGCTTTTAAAAATAGCATGTGCTGAGGCGAGGCGCTCGGGGTGGTGTTGCTAAGGGAGAGATTCAATCCAAATCTAGGGCTGCGCCTTCCCATCCTACTTCCCATCCTTCCCAACTACTACGGCGCGCACCCAAAATTAGGGCAAGGCAGGGGCTGCCTGCTTGTGTGTCTCCATCTCCTGGGAGGAAAAACCCCTTCTCCACCCTGGACCAGTGCGGGGAAGGTCGCTCCATCCCAAATCTGCGCGGGGAAGGATGCTCCATCCCAAATCAGCTTGGGGAAGGATGCTCCATCCCAAAATCTGCACGGGGAAGGATGCTCCATCCCAAATCAGCTTGGGGAAGGATGCTCCATCCCAAATCAGCTTGGGGAAGGATGCTCCATCCCAAATCTGCACGGGGAAGGATGCTCCATCCCAAATGAACACAGCAAAGGATGCTCAGAGCAGCACCCTTATAGAAATTACCCAGTTTTGGGGGAAAGAAGCGGGATTTGGGATGTACCTAGTCGCCGTTGCGGAGGTCGCCGCCGCGGGTGCTGTTGGCGCACTCGGCGTCCTTGGTTTTCCGATCAATCTCGCCCCCTTTGATCTTCTTGCGGGTCATATGGCCACGGAAACTAGCCTGGATCTTGGCAGCTGCCGCGTTGGCATCAGGATCGTCCAAAGGGATGTCCAGGATGTCCTCGTCCAGCTTTGTGCAGGCTCCCTCCTGACGGTGGCAATGGCAGGGTTACAGCTGGTGGGACCTCACACAGCGCAGCCCCCTCCCCAAATGAATCCGTTCAAGAAGGTCTTAAATGAGCCCCTGTTCTAAAAATTTGGGGGAGGAGGAGTGCTAAAAATTAGGTTTAGTCATTAAAAATTTGGCTCCTTTCCTAAAAGTCAGGGTCCTTTGCAGGTGTCCTGGGTAAATGGCAAAGCTGCAGGCAGGGGAAGATGCTTCACCTCCTGCTCATCCCTAAATCCCACCCTGGACCACACGGCTGTAGGAAGCCAGACTCCAGCCAGGGCTATGATGCAGGGAGAGGAGAATCCATGGGAGCAGAGAATGGGTTCTGAGGGGTATTTTTGGCACGGGGCTGGGGGCCATCCTGCACAAAATGAGCTGGTCGTGCCTCAGTTTCCCCTTCCCTCGTAGCCTGTTGCATCCTCCTGCATTCCTCCTCAGGGCTTTGGTTGAAAACACCAGGAAATTTAGGAAAGGAGTGATGCCAGAAAGGAGGAAAAGCCCCAGCAAGGACAAATCACTGTAACCCGTTCCCCTCCTGCCACATCCCACCAGAGCTGTTGGACTCAGCACCAAGTTCAGCGGGGGAAAAAACAAACAAACAAAGGGAAAATGAAATGAGGTGGAAATGAGCTGGCATTGGATGATCCAGTGCCAGCAGCTGTGGGGGTGAGCCTTTGTTTTGCCCCAAAGGCACTTGAAAGGACTTAAAGGAGTTTTGGGGGCTTATTTGGAAGCTGTAGATTTGAGGGGGGAGGAAGCTCATCCTGTCAGAGCATGCCACGGCTCCACGAAGTTGCTCAGGTTGTTTTACCGTTGTGAAAGGTGAGGATGGGTCCAGGGTGGAAATGATATGTCCAGGGTGGAAATGCTATAGCCAGGGGTGGAAATCCTATAGCCAAGGGAGAAATCCTATAGCCAGGGGAAGGAAATCTTATATCTAGGAAAGAAAGCCTATATTCAGGAGAGAAATCCTATATATGCAGAGGTGGGGGAGAACAACCTATATCCAGGGGAGAAACCCTATATAGAGGTGGGAGAAACCTATATCCAGGGGAGAAATACTATATCTGGAGAAGGGAATCCTATAGTCAAGGGAGAAAACCTATACATGGAGGGGCATATCCTATATCCAGGCAAGAAATCCTATATCCAAGAGAGAAATCCTATATTAGGAGACAGGAAATCCTATATCCAGGGAAGAAATACCATATACAGGTGGAGGAAATCTATATGTGGGGGCATTTCCTCTATCCAGGGGAGAAATCCTATATTCAGGGAAGAAATCCTACATACAGGTGGCAGAAACCTATATCCAAGTTGAGAAATTGTGTATATAGGTAGGAAAAACATCTTTTCAGGAGAAAAAAAATCCTATATCCAGGGGAGACATCCTATATTCAGGGGAGAAAATCCATAAACAGGGGGCCATATCCTATATCGACAGGAGAAATCCTATATCCAATGGAAAAACACCATATCCGTGGGGTGAAAACCTCTATGCAGCTTATTAAAACTTGTATCTAGGGGAGAAATTCTATATTCGGGAGAAATCCTACATACGAAGGGAAAAGTCCTATACATAGGCAAGAAATCCTATATCCAGGCAGGATAAATCCTATATCCAGGGTGGGCTTTGCCTCTCTGGAGGTGCCCAGGAGGAAAGATGGGGGCTTTTCCCTGTGCTGCTGTCTTAGCAAGAGGGAGAAAATGGGGGAAAAAAGTGGGGAAAGGGGAAAAAAAAAAAAGAGAAAGAGGGGGGGAAGGGGGAAAAGGCAGGAAAAGTCAGGGGATCGGGGAGAAAGGGGAAAAGGATGTGGGTTTTTCCCCAAGCCGGCTGGTGGCCAGGAGGGAGGGGAGCTCACCCTCGGGTGAGGAGAGAGGGGTGCAACCCCAATTAAGCCCTTTATCCATACGCAACCCCGATCCCACCTGTAGAGCAATTGTGGGATGGGGGGAAGAAAAAGCCAAATAAAAGCTGGATTCGAGGACAGGGGTTTTTCCTCAGTGGGCTGCGGGGTGCAGGATGCTGGCCGCGCTGTGGCCCCGCTGGGATGGATTCCGAAGTGGGGATTTGGGGGGGCTGGGGGGAGGAAGGGCCCGGGGGGCTGCAGCAGCGCTGGAGGGGTCGCGGACCCGGGTGAGCTCCTGGTGGGTGCAACACCCCCCGCCCCCACCACCCCGGAGCCCCCGGCCGCCCCCAGCCCGGAGCAGCAATAATGGATGAAAAGCAGGAGCTGGGGGGGATCGGGGGAAGGGGGACCTACATTGCAGCAGTCCATGGCGGAGGGCGGGTGGGCGGCCAGCGGCGGGCGAGGGGCTCCGGCAGGATCTCGCTTCCCCGGCAGCTCTCCCGGCGCAGGTGGCAAGTTGAGCGGAGCCGCTTGCCTACGTAATGCGCTTTCCTCCGGGCGAGCCTATCAGCCCGACACCCCTGCCAGGCTTTTGGGGGGGAAGGAGGGGTGCCTTATTTTTTTTTCCTCCCTTTCTCCTCTTTCTTTTTTTTTTTTTTTTTTTTTTTTAATTTTTTTTTTTTTTTTATTTTCCCTCCTCCAATTTTATTTCGCAGCCTCCAACTCCCTCCTAACACTTAAAGGAGCCGGCAGCTCGCCTTGGAGTTTTGTGGAACACAACATCACATGCAGAGGATGAGAGCCAAGATGTGATGAGTCTTGCCTTTGGCATGGAGGGTTTTTTGGGAGGCAAAGCTTCAGCAAATGGGGTTAATGGGTTCATTTTGGGGGGGTAAATGACCCACAGTGATGCTGGAGGCAGGTTTTGCCCCCTGGGTTGGTTTGCACAGGGGGGAAACAACCTTCTTGACCTACTTAGGACTTGGTCCTGAAGAAGGGTGAGGATGAGGATGGCAAGGATGAAGATGGTGAGGAAGAGTGGGCATGGTGGGACACAGCATCCCACCAAGCACCCGTAGAACCCCGGGGTTGATGTGCCCAGCTGCAGGCTCCAAGCAGAGGAGTGGGCTCCACTTTGGGAGCCTGGGGGTCCCTTCCCCACTCACAGAAGCATCTGGGCCCCCAATATTTGGGGTGTTCTCCAACCAGACCTGCAGTCCCAGCCACTTTCACAGCCTTTGGCGCTCCTTGCAGACCCTGCTGCCACCCCTGGACTGCGCTGAGGTGCTGGGACTGCCAGGGTGAGCTGGGGCACCCCGGGAAAGAGGAGGGACCCCCAGGGCAGTGCGGGGGGCTGCAGCCCACAGCCCCCCCATCGCCTGCCTCGCTCGCCTCTAATCCGGGTTTGGGAGTTGCTAAGCAACTGCATAAATCGCCCGTGGGCTCCGCGCCGATGCTGCTCCAGCCAGCCCCCAAAACACAGCGTGGCCCCCCCAGGGTGGGCACCAGCACCCCCCGACCCACCTGCACACTCGGGCCCCACTGGCTCTCCCTGGCCAAGTTTGCTCTCAAGGGTCATCTGCTTGGGGGCCTGGTGGCACTGACCTTCCTCTTTGCCACCACCACTACCACCATCATCATCATCATCCCTGTTAGCATCCCTGTCCCACTGACATCACTATTTCTGGCACTGGAACAGTCCCCATCCCTGACTTCATCCCCATCACCTCCACCATCTTCTCCATCCCTACCACTGTCCCTGTCCCCATCTCTATCACCATGATAGAGATGTCATGATTTCCATTCCACTTCTTGCCCCCATCCTCCTCATAATGCCAATCCCTGCCCCCATTCCCAGCTTCAACCTCATCTCTGTCCCTCTCCCTGTCCCCATCCCCATCATCACCCTCATCCCTGGCCCTGTCCCCTGCCGTATTGCCATCCTTGTTCCCATTCCCATCTCCTTCTCCATCTCCTTCTCCAAGGCCGCTCCTGCTGGGTGCAGGTGGGGGCACCTCTTGTCCCCTGAGACCCCACTCCCCATCCCAGGCACATCCCACCACCTGCCACCTCCCTCAACTGCTTCACCCACACTTGGAGGTTGATGGGGGTCACCCCTGCCCCAGCACCAGCCAGGCACCCAAATTCCCCCTTGGGAAATGCTCCCAAGCATCCCTCAAATTCCCCGGAGCCACTTTTCCATCATCACTTCTTCCCACCAGCACACCAGGGTGGGGGGGGTGGGGATGGGAATAGCTCTGCTCCAGAAAACCCCGCTCCAGCTTCCCGGAGAAGCCTTGGCAGCTCTGCTGGGATTTTTGATGGGAAGAGATCCTTTTCCCTGGATTTTAGACCCTCCAGATCCATCACTGCCTGCTTCAAAGAGAGAAGACGGGGTGTTTTGGGCCAGTTAAGTGGGAAGGGTTTTTGGGGTGACTCATCTGTCATGGATCTGAGAAGTTAGCCCCAAAATTAGGATTAGTCCCTCAATTAGCCCCCAAAATCTGCTCCATCCGTGGCACCCGGGTCCTGGCAGAGCCGCCAAGCGCCGCCGTCTCCCGCAGGCTGTGGCTGCGGAGGAGGGATGCGAAATGCCAGAACATTTCTAATCATTAATGGCGGGTTTTGAGCCTGTTCCAGGCTCTGCATTTTTCCTCTTTGGACCCCTTCATCTGGATGATGCTTTTTCAGGTGCTCCAGCACCTCCAAAACTTGAATTCCAAGGAAACAACTCAGATTTTGGGAGGGGAGAACGGGAAGTGCAGCTGGCGAGACCCGCTGAGAACATCCCGCCGTCGTGATTTGAGATGGTGGCACCGAGGTGCTAAAAAATCCTTTAAAAAAAGGGGAAAAAATCCTTAAAAGAAAAGGGAATTGGATGCTGGAATGATGCCCTGGGCGGGCAGTGTTGCCGGCTGCTGAAGCAGGAGCCGGCAGCCGGTGAGGCGGTGCTGGAAGGGGGGGTCAAGACGTAGCTGGTTGGCATCAGCCCCGGCACGGGGTCCCCGCCAGCTTTTTTTTCCCCCATCCCTCCTTCCTGTTTTTCCCGGGGGAGCCGCTGTCATGCCCCGTGCCGTGGGCGAGCACCACATATGGCGATGGAAAACAGGAAAGAGGGGATAAAAACGGGGTGAGTATGGATGGGGGGGTTCAGGCCTCTCCAAAAATAGAGCAGCCGGCTTCGACGCAAACCCCACGTTTTGGGGGGGATTTTGAAACCACTCTGTGTGGGAAAATATGAATTTCACAGGTAGGAATAGGACTGGTGAGCCCTTGTGTGCACCCCAAAATTTCAATGAGGTATCTCAGCTTATGGAGGGGGGTAGAAGAGGAGCAATGTCACATCATTCCTTCATGCTGGGATGTTATGAAGTTTCTTCCAACCTCCAGGGATGCAGGGGCCTAAATATAGAGGCTAAAAATATCATCCCGTGCTCAGCTCAGCCCCAAACCCAGGATTTTTCGGGGAGAAATCTCAGGCGATCGGCGCTAATAACGGCGGGGACCTCGTTAATAAAATTCCTAATTAAAACAGCACCGCAGGGGCGGGATGGGAGTGCAGCACCTACCCACGGGAAAAGGGCAGGAGCCAGGGGAGGACCAACGGGGTTTTTTTAGTTTTGGGGTTGGACAGTGAGAAATGGGGGATTTGGGGCAAGTGCTGCGGTTGCATCTCCAGAGACATGTCCCAGTTCATGAGGGTTACGGGGACATGCTCCCCTTTGGCTCCTCTCCACGCATTTTGGGGCGGAATCACGGTGATCTGGAGCTGTGCGTGCTGCCTGCTCCCCCTGGTGCTGCCTGCTGCCCCTCAGTGTCCTTGGCCTCCTTCAGGTCCCAAAGGAAAGAAGAAAATTTAGATGATGTGGCACAAGGGTGGCAGGGACAGCGTGGGAGCAGGGACACAGTGCAGCTCTTGGATCCCCTCAGATTCTCTGGAGGGGCCTGGAGTGGAGGGCAGCCTACCTGGGAAGGGGGCCAGGTGAGACGGTCGTCCTCCAGCATGGCTCCCCACGCCACCGGGTCAATGCCACCAGCTGGGGAAGGAGGAGGCTTGATGCCACATGCAATGGGCACCGGGTACCATGGGTGGTGGGCACGTGGGACAGGCACAACATCCCTGGTGATGGCACAAACTGAAGGCCTGATTGCCATAGGTGGTGGACATCTGGGACAGGCACAAGGCCATGGGCAATGGGCACAAGGGACATGTTTGGTGCCCTGGATGATGGGCACACAGGAGAGGCCTGATGCTGTACATGGTGGGCACATGGGGCAGGATGGACACCCTGGGCAAGAGACATGTGGGGCAGGACTGACACCCTGGGCAAGGGACATGTGGGGCAGGACTGACACCCTGGGCAAGGGACATGTGGGGCAGGACTGAAGCCCTGGTGATGGGCAGATGCAGAAGGCAGGGTAGATAATGCAGCCTGCCCGGGGAAGCAGGGGATGGCAGTGTGGGGGTGGGTGCTGGGCAAGGCCACTCACCCTCTCTCTGCTCCAGCAGCTTTTGGAAGTGCTGAGCTGCAAAGGCCACCACGTTGGTGGGCTGCTCCCGCAGCACTTCCCGTGCCAGCCCCTCCAACAGGTTCCGGAAGCCGGCGGGCACCCTCATGGTGGTGTTGGAGGAGGCGATGGACATGGTCGCTTCTCCCGGACCCACTGCAGCGGCAGAGCCCGAGATTAACCGCAGCGCACAGTCCCCGGTGCCAGCGGGCAGCGCCGGGACTCGAACCCGCGGGCACACGTGTGCGAGGGCCAGAGCCGCCGCTAGGGGGCGACACTCTCCCTGGCCGCCTCTCGCTGCGCGCGCGCGGCCCCGGCCCGGGCGGGGAGAGCGGGGGCGGGGGGGCCGCGGCTCCCCCCGCGGTGTGCCCCGGTTCCCTGCCCCGGTGAGCCCCGGCTCCCTGCCCCGGTGTGTCCCGGCTTCCTCCACCGCAGCCCTGCAACCCTCGGCCCCGCGCTCCCGCCTTTCCCCTCGGCCTCTCCTGTCAGACGCGGACCGGGCCGCGCCGGCGCCTCAGGCCGTGCTGCGGACGCCGTCGCTTGGCAACCGCCCCCCCCCCACGGGCGGCGCGTGCTCAGACCACGCCCCCGCGCGCTGGGCCCGCCTGTGGGGCGGGGCTACCGGGGGCACCGGAGGGTACCGGGGGTGTCGGGGTACTGGGGAGTACCGGGGCTACCGGGGGCACCGGAGGGTACCGGGGGTGTCGGGGTACTGGAGAGTACCGGGGGTGTTGGGGTACTGGAGAGTAACGGGGGCACCGGGGGCACCGGAGGGTACCGGGGCTACCGGGGGCACCGGAAGGTACTGGAGGTACCGGGGTTACCGGGGGCACAGGAAGGTACTGGGGGTACCGGGGTACTGGAGGGTACCGGGGTTACTGGGGGCAGCGGAGGGTACTGGTGGTACCGGCCGGTACCGGGGGGTAGCGGCGGTCCCGAAGCCCTCGCAGCCCGTTGTCCCCGCAGGATGGCGGCGTGGGCGCTGCTGGCGCTGCTGGCTCTGGCTCCGGTGGCGGCAGGTAAAGGGCCGGGGAGGGCCAAGCTCCGAGCCAGCCCCGCGGGCACCCTCTGCAGCCAGGCCCGGCAGCGGGGCCTCCCCTGCGCGGACCCACTCGGGGCACTTGGCATCACAGCAGCCCGGCCCCGATGCCCAGGGAATTCCCTAAGCCCTCCCGAGCCCTGATTTTGTGCCCTTTGCCCTTTGCTCCCGAGCCTCCTATGTGCCTTGGCACTTCCCCAAGCTCGCTTTCCGGGTGCACCTCTTGGCACCTCCTGTAAACCCCCCAGCCCCGCTTTGATACCCCTTGAACCCCAGACCCTCTTTGATGATGTTGGCACTGCTCTGAGCCCCACTTTGGGGCCCTTGGTGCCCTCTCAGCCCCACTTTGATGCCTTTGGCATTCCCTTTAGCCCAGTTTTGATGCCTTTGTTACCCCCCACCCATCTTCCACACTTTTTGCACCCCAAGCTCTGCTTCTATGCCCTCTGCACTCCCAGAGCCCCAGTTGTTGCTCTCTGCACACCCTGAGTCCCACTTTGATACCCGTGGCATCTCCCCAAGCCCCAAATCGATGCCCTTCACATTCTCTGAGTCCCACTTTGAGACCCTTCACACCCCCAGCCCCTCCCCAACGCCCTTGGCCCGGCAGTGCTGCCGTGGGATGATGCTTTACGTAAGGTGGGAGCCGCATGCGGCTCCTTGGTGGTGTCTCGTGGGCTCTCCTCCCTTCCCTCCTCCCTTCTTCTTCCCTTCCCTCCTCCCAGCTGCTTTTTATAGCCTCCACTCTTCCCTGGCGTCTCAGTTTTAATTTTTTTTTTCTCCTCCGACTTGTTTTTTATATAACTCCCAGAGCCTCGTGGCATGAGGCAGTGGGACCAGCGATGCAGCTGACTCCTGAGGGGCCAAGGATGTCGTTCCTTTTCTCTTTTCCTTTCCTTTCCTTTCCTTTCCTTTCCTTTCCTTTCCTTTCCTTTCCTTTCCTTTCCTTTCCTTTCCTTTCCTTTTTCCTTTTTCCTTTTTCCTTTTTCCTTTTTCCTTTTTCCTTCTCCTGTCCTTTCCAAAACCCAGCCTAGGCTGAGGTGCAGAGCAGATGAGGTTCCATGAGCTCTGATTTGGTCACTGGGGTTCTCTGCCCAGATCACCCCTCACACGTTGCTCCTGACCCCCTTTACAAACATTATTTTCTTTTCACACTGCAAAAATGAGACTTTTGGAGTTGCCAGGGCTGAGCCTTCTGCTTCTGTCCCCACTGCAGGTGCCTTTGCCAATGCTGCACACCTGATGTTTTCCATCCCACCCCTTGACAAACTTTTTTCCAAGGGCAAAAATATATCAGAACATTCATTAGCAAGGCTGGGCTGGGAGAGACACTCCCATGCTGCTAATAGAGGAATTTTTACCAAAATCTCTATCCAAATCCATGTAATACAAGATGTAACATGCTCCCTGTGCTTTGGGAGGTGAATTCCCTCCTGTGGACTTTAAATTCTCCCTCTTCCTCAGCTCTGTGATGATTTTCACCACCTTAAAGCTGACCAGGAAGCTGTAAATTAAGTGGGATCTCATAATCTGTATTTAAGAGGGGGTCAGAGGCCATGCTGAGGGTATTTTTCTCTCAGAGCTGATATTTGCACTGATTCCAGGGAGATTGCTCAGCTTTGCCTCCTACTATGGTGACCACATGGTGCTGCAGAAGAAGCCGTCAGGGGCTGTGGTGTGGGGCCACGGGAAGCTGGGGGCCGTGGTGACCGTCACTCTCTCAGGGGCCAGTGGCCTCATCATCATGAAGAAAACAGCACAGGTTAAAGGTCAGTCCCAGACTTTGACTAGAAACTGGAGCCAGTGGTTTTGGTGGCCAAAGAACTTGTATGAGCCAAAATCAGAACTCTCAGGGGTGAGACAGGGTTTGGCACTACCCCTGTGTTTGTCACACTGCTGCCCTGGGGCTGCAGAGGTGCTGGTGACATCTCCAGCTCGTGCTTTTCCCTGTCCAGGAGACCTGTGGGGGTTCAGCCATTCCTCTCCCCAGCAGTGCCAGCCTTTGCTCACTTTGGTTCCCAGCAGCAGATCCCGTGGGCGCCCAGCAGGAGCCGAGCTGCTGCTGGAGTGGGTGGCACCACACAGGCTGGAGCCGAGCGATGAGGCTGTGGAGGGGAGAAGGGGAATTTAGCTTCTCTCCCTGTCTAAACCAGAATCACCAGAGCACTCCCAGCTTCTTTTTCAATCTGTGCCCCCTTGGAGGATTCTATGGGATCTGTAAGCCCTGAAGGATGTTTTCTGTGCAAGCAGGGCCTTCCTGGAGCTGGGAGAGCTCAGGGGCACCTCAAATCCCAGCTACATCAGCGCCTGAAGAGTTGGGAGGGAGCTCATCACCTTTGGAGGGTAAAAGTGCTGCCCTAGGGCACCTCCATAAGATGAAGAGCCTGAAGGTGTCTTGTGGGAGAGCAGTGATCCTGGAGATCTGCAGGATCCAGCCAGAAAATCCACGCTAAGCTCCAGCAGAATATCTTTACGCTTCGATTTGGCGCCTCTAAAATTAGCCAGAGACATCTCAGTGTCACACACACCAAGCTGCTCCTGTAATCCCAGTTCCTCCCAGCAGCTTCTGCTCTGACACACATTTGTTTTCCAGGTTTTCTTTTTTAACCCCTAAATTCCTGCAGGAGAAAGGTCCCTCTGATGTCAGAGAGCTTCTGAAATCCCTTTCCCCAACCTGTCTCTGTGGTGGGGAAGCTTTTTCCTGTTGCTTGTCCTTCCCCACTGGTTGGTTGCTGCTCATCCAACATCCTGGTGAAGGTCTTGAGGCCTTCATAAGGGTGGTTGGAGATAAGCACCATCCTCTCTCTTCCTCCAGGACCATCTGGGACTTGGACAGCTGTCCTGGACCCAATGGATCAGGGCGGTCCCTATGCACTGACGGCTGAGCAGGGCTTGGAGAACGTGACACTGCGGGACATCTACTTTGGAGATGTGTGGCTTTGCAGTGGACAGAGCAACATGGCAATGACGGTCCTGCAGGTAGGGCCCCACAGCACAGATCAGTTGGGACCAGGTAGGGATCAGGCAGGGAAGTGCTTTGCATGCTCCTGGCCCTTCTTCAGGTGATCAATGCCAGCCAGGAGCTCGCTGCTGCTGCTCGCTATCCCTATGTCCGTATCTTTGCTGCGGCGCTTGCCCTCTCTGACGTGGAGCTGGAGGACCTGGAGCAGGTTGACTTGCCATGGTCCATTCCAACAGCTGGTGAGTGCAACGTGCCTCCAAAAGAGAGCTTGGAAGTGGCTTTTTCCCACTGTTTCCCTTTGCAGCCTGCTGTTTCTTGAGCAGAAAACCTGGGCCACGGGAATTTCACCTACTTCTCGGCCGTGTGCTGGCTGTTGGGGCGTTCCCTGTATGAGGCTCTGGGGTCCCCCATCGGGCTGGTGGAGGTGGCCTGGGGGGGGACCCCCATCGAGGCCTGGTCCTCCCGCCGGGTTCTGCAGGCGTGTGGGCTCCCAGAGGACACAGAGAGGTGAGAGAAGGTGCTGTGGAAACACCTTCTGCCCCTGTACCATGCTGCTTTTGGACAGCATCCTCATCCCTTCCCACCCCACCTCCTCTCCTGGAGCCTCACAGCCCCCTCTATGCATCATTATGCCCCCTCTGGATAAAAATCTGTCTCATGCCAAGGGCGTAAGGCACATCTGGGTGGGTAAAAGGGGAAGGGAGGCACCCCAGATCTCCCTTTGGCATGGTGCTTGCTTTAACCTAAAGCCTCTCTTGTGCTTTGCACCCCCTTTAAACCCAGCTTTGTCTTTCAGCACTTCCCCACATCAGCATCTCTCTGGCCCACAAAAGCCCTCCGTGCTCTGGAATGCCATGATACACCCGCTGCTCAACATGACCCTGCGTGGTGTCGCTTGGTACCAGGGTGAGCCTCCATTTCTGTCCCCTGGGGTGGAGCAGCCCCCACTATCCCACCGAGCTCTCACCAGCCCTTCTTTTTGGGGGACAGGTGAGGCCAATACCTTCCTGAACACAGACCAGTACAACTGCACCTTCCCTGCACTCATCGCCGACTGGCGCCAGGCATTCCACACTGGATCAGCCGGACAGACAGAGCCACTTCTCCCCTTTGGCTTCGTGCAGGTGGGGGTGGGGGGGTGGAGGCAGGACCCCCGTTGTCCTGGGGGGATGCCCAGGGAGAGGACACTGTAAACACATGGACACATTCCCTCAGATGCTGAAAATCCCAGGCAGTGACCACAGTGGCCAGTTTTGGGATGTGAACCATTCCCCCATTTCCCCTGTGCCTCGCAGCTGTCCACCTACCGCCATCGGAGTGCAGACGACAGCTTTGCCCGGCTCCGCTGGCACCAAACTGCCGATCTGGGGGTTGTTCCCAATGCCAGGATGCCCAGAACTTTCATGGCTGTAGCCATAGATCTGGGTGATGAGCACTCTCCCTATGGCAGGTGAGTCCTGGGCTGGGGTGAGGGTGTAGGGATGGAGTGTTTGGGCACCAGCCCCATCTCCCTCCTCTTCCTGGGCAGTGTCCACCCCCGGGACAAGCAGAATGTGGCGCACCGACTGCTGCTGGGTGCCAGGGCTGTGGCTTATGGGGACAAGGACCTCGTGTTCCAGGGCCCATATCCCACCCGGGCTATCCTGGAGGTGACCAGGGGGCTGCTGAATGTCACCTACAGCCAGGAGCTCATCTGCCGTCAGAGGGATGCACAGGCATTTGAGGTGAGGAGTGAGATATCCTCTCCAAAGAACTGTGAAAGGGAAGGCAACACTGATGGGGGTTTCTCCTCTCCCCAGGTGTGCTGCTCCAGCCAGGCATCCCCATGCCAGTGGCTGCTGGCACCAGTGGTGGCAGTAGGGTCCCGCACGGTGACGCTGGCCCTGAGTGGCTGCAGGACGCTGCTGCTGGGCCTGCGCTATGCCTGGGCTGAGTGGCCCTGTGAGTACCAGGCCTGCCCCCTCTACAACCCCCAGGGGCTGCCTGCACCCCCCTTCCTGCTGGACACCCTCCCTGCAGGGAATGCTGCTGGAGGGAGGGAGCTGCTGCTCCTTCCTAGTACCAGGTTCCCTCTGAATTAGGAAGATGAGTGAGCTCAGGCCTCTGGCAGAGCACTCATGGCTCCTGGCACTGTCCCTTCCCAAACCAGGCAAGCAGAGGCTTCATTACTACCTTATTAATTAAGCAACTTTTCAGCTCCCCTGTGGATTCAAGCCAAGGCTATGGGGTGGGGGAAAGGGAAGAAGACAATTTACAATTATATATATGAAAAACTATGTAAGGAGTAGCAGCAGGACTCACTAATGGGAGCTGAACCCTGCACTGCTGCTCCCTTGCCCATGGAGCTGGTCCTGGCCCCTCCAGACACCCCATTTCTCTGGGCATGGACTGCTGATCCCCAGGGTAGGGTGCTCACAGGATCCAGGGATCAGCTTCCTGCTGCAGGGTAGAGAGGGGGAGAGAGGGGCTCGGCTAAAAAAACACAGCCAAACACTAAGGCTGGGCTGGGACAGGGAGCTGTGGAGGGCTGCGAGTGCCTTCCACTTCCCTCTCTTAATAAAGAGTTAATAAACCACCTAATTTTATTCCTGAATCCCTTTTTTCTTTCAGAGGAGCATTCCTAATCCTTCATTCCCCACCTCTTGCCGTAAGAGCAAGGAAATTTGTGTGGAAGAGGCACAGCATGGCACCCAGCACTTAGAATAAGAGACCCAAGAGGTTCTGCACAAAACATGGATTGTTTAACCCTTTTTTGCTGGACAAATGTACATAAGAAGGGAAAGGCCAGGTGCAGGAGGTGCAGGTGGGTTCAGCCTGGCTGCTTCAGAACAGCTGTGTCAGAAGAGTGGCTCCTGGGATCACAGGATCCCTGCCTGCTTCTGGGTCAGGCAGAGCCGAGCGAGTCCCGTGAGGCTTTTCCCATCGTTTCCACTCCAGGCTTTGGTTCTAGACAAGGGGGGAAGAGCAGGCAGTTAATTAGCTGGGCAACGGCAGACTAGGATCTGGGCTTTTTCCAGCACCAAGTGACTGGCCCAGGAGCCAGCTGTGCTGGCCCTGGGTTGCCATGGTAACGAGGATGCAGAATGCAGCTCAGTCTGTGGATTTTTTTAAAGCATAATTCAGACTGTGTGTTCAGGGCCAGGAATGAAGCCCAGGCCTCTCAGCTCCTACCTGTGGGGCTGGGCTGTCTCACACAGCCTGCAAACCACTTGCCATGGGTGCCAGGAGTCCCTGTGAGACCCCAAAGGAGGCATCCAGCTCCCCAAAACCCAAAGCACATGGGAGAGGGAGCAGTGCAGATCCTGGGAATGTGGCTCTATCTTGGAACCCATCTCCATATCCACACACAACCCCACTCTGCCCACCAGTGCCATGTGAACAGGAGAATGGGGTGGGCATGGCATCCTTGGCATCATCATCCCAGGATTTAAAATTCCCAACTCCACTCCCAGCAGGATGAGCTGCCAAAAGCAGGGACCCTCCCAGCCCTGCAGTTTGCCCAGAGCTTGGATTTAAGCAGCAATCTCTTGGCTTGCTGTTCCTATAGCAACCCCTGCCCACACCTTGGATCACAGTAGCATCACACTCTGGATGCCAGAACCCCTTTCAGGATTTGTCAGCCCTCACAGTGACCCCCAGCTATGCCCCAAACACCTTAAGGTCATGGCAAAAAATTTTGGGTGGTCCAGCCACATTTTGAGGGTGGGATCTTATGGTGTGGGAGCCAAGAGAAGAGGGAAGAAGTTGTCTCTACCCAAAAAGCCTACCTAGGGCTGCTCCGTTGGAGAGGGCTGTACTGCCTTCGGCCTCGGGGGTGCAAGCTTGGTGTTTGGGCTTGGTGGTCTCCAGCCCAGCCAGCAGTGTCATGAAATCGATGACAGTATCAATGTCCTCCTTGTTGGCAGTGGCTTCCCTCAGGGCGCTGACGGCGTTGAGGCGGCTGAAGGAGGTCAGCTCAGAGATGTTGGCGCGGAGGAAGAGGAGGATGACGTTGAGATCATTGAGGGGACAGGTGAGCATCCTGCGACTGAGCAGGTCGAAGGCAGGCAGCATCTCATAGACAGAGAGCAGTCCCTTGTCCCACTGGCAGAGCTGCAGGGCATTGTAGATGACAACAGGGATGAGGAGGACATAGACACAGCCCACTGAGAGGCTGATGAGCTGGAACACGGAGAAGAAGACCAGCTTGCAAGGGATGAGTGGAGGGATGTGTGGCTCTTCCTGGAGCAGCCCTGTTTTGATGGAGCAGCTGAACTCATCCTGGAAGAAGATGTTAAGGTGGAGAAAGACCAGGTAGAGGCAGGTGGCAGCCAGGAACAGGAGCAGCAGCAGGTTCCGCAGGATGTAGATGAACACCAGGGCATGGGAACGCTGCTTGCAGGTCAGGTACCGCTCCAGCAATGGGAACTCAAAATACCTCTCCCTGCGGGCCCTGGGGTGGAGAGACACAGCGGAGTGAGAGCCACCCCCCATTTCACCCACATCCACCCTGGGTGCAGCCACAGTGCTACTCCAAGGGCCACGGTGACCTGGCCCTGCCTCACCTCTCGTACTCCTCCCAGAATTGCTCTGGCTCAGCACTGGCCTGCTGGACCTTCTTCATGTGCTGCACCAGGCGCACGGAGCGGTTGTAGGATTTATCCAGCTCGTCGATGATGAAGAGGAGGTCGCAGTGCAGGGCAGGGGCGGCAGCGTAACGCCACAGCAGGTACGGCAGGTACATCAGCACCGCCACCACCAGCAGAGAGTAGGGGAAGACCTGGGCAGAGAAGATGAATGGTTGTTGAGGATGTGGAATCACTCTTGCTGTGGACATCCAGATGGATGCAGGGACACCCAGATGTGACTTTAATCCTACCTTGAGAGCCCAGAGGGACTTGGTGATGGCACGTCCCTCGGCGTCAAAGCCGTGGTGGATGAGGGAGTCCCAGCAAGCCGTGTCCGTGTAGGCGGACTGCTTCCCCGTGAAGTTGGTGGGAGAGAAGCAGCTGATCTGGGAGCCTGGGGTGAGGAGGAGGAGGAGAGCAAACCTCAGCCATGGAGGGTGGAGGAACACTCCAAAGCCACAAGCCAATGCCTTACAGGAGGGTAATTACATCTTACTTTGACTCAAAAAAAGCCTTTTTCATGGTCATTTTGGAGCTGCTGTGTTTCTAGCGAGGACTTTTCCATCTCTTCCAAAACACAAACCCTTTGTGTGTAGTGGTGTGTACACAGTGCAGGGAATTATAGACTGACCAGTCAGGAACTGGAGTAAAACCAAATCCTCAGGGAGAGCAGCTGGATGTTGGCCGAGGCCAGATTTAGCCTGAGGTCACAATGCATCTCTCCATGCTGCTGGCACCCTCCTCCTCCTCTTCTTCCTCCTTGGAAACAAGCCTGTGGCACCCAAAGGTGCTGGACACAAGCAGCTGAGGGTGGGCATTGATTCAGTGCTGGTCCTGGGGTCAGCATGGCTGTTCCCAGGCTCTCCCAGTGAATTATGATCCATTAAAATCAATAAACACCCACGAGGCAGAACAGCTCCTAAAACCGGCCTTCCAGGCTGTTCCACTTCAGATCACACCACCGTCAACATTACAAGGGGTTTGCCACAACAACCAAACCACCACTGGTGATTGATTACCCACGACCTGAAGAACACATTGGAAAAGCCACAACTCACCAGCAGAGAACTCGCGGGCGAAAGCCAGTGAGACGAGGAAGAGGGGCAGCCCCACGGTGACAAACTTGAGCAGGCGATCGCTTGGCAGTTCCAGCCGCAAACCCTTGGCTCGGGAGCTGCTGGGATCTGGGAGCAGAGCATCAGAGAGCATGTACTCGGCAGCCGTGTGCGACAGGGACATTTTGAAGTGAGGAAGAGACGCTGCTGAGGGCTGCCTGAGGTGTGACTGGCTCAAAGAGCGACTCTGCCGGGATGAGGAGCTCCTGCTGAGCGCTGTGTCCGGCAGCTGTGAACGACAGCTCAGACAGGGCGTTAAATCGCCTCGTAATTACAGGGGAAGCCTTTTCACAAGCAGAAATAGAAAAACCCACCCCGGCAGCCGCAGCAGTGAGCTGGGAAAGCAGCAGGCTGGGAAAGCAGCTTTCCTCCCTGACAGCATTCCTGCAGGGCAGCAATCCTGCCCGGCCGCAGCCGCTCCTGGCTCCCCGTGGTTTTATGTCCCTCTCTCATCAGCCGACAGATTTTTGGTGCTGTGGGCCGAGGGCATGGGGGTCCCCAGCTATTTTCAGCAGGGAGCCAGGGGACTGGGCCCTCCCACTGCAAGAAACCCCAGCCAGATACATGGTGGTCCTGTGGGGTACAAAAAATCTCCAGCACCCTAACCAGCAAGAGGGGCCAGAGAACATCCTGCCCCAAGCTCCTCCGACAGGCCAGGAGACACCAAATGAGGTAATTTTGAAGCAAAACATCAACTGCAAATCCCCATATCTTCCTCTTGTCTCCCTCTCAGGGCACAGAGGGAAGAATCTGGCTCCAAGGAAAGCTCCCAAGAGCAGGGGATCCCAATAACAGGTTCTAGAAATAAGGGATAAGGGATAGGGTAACAGAAGGAGCAGTGGATCAGAACAGTTTCCCAGCAGCACAGTGCTCAGGAACCCACACCAATGCTGCTGGAAGCACAGAGCAGTCTCAGAGCTGCTCAGCCCAGCCAAGCCAAGGAACTCCCTGTGCAGTCTCTCAGCACAGCAAAAAAATACCAGAGCCACTGCCAAATTGTACTTTCGATGGATTTTCTAATGATAGGACTCTCCAAATCTGAGCTAAACAACTCTGGAGAGACAAGTGACAGTTCCAAAATCTGTGTAGGTCTGCTCAAATCTACACAGGGACTGAGTACCACCTGGCTAAAGCACAGAGACACACAACACCTTCCCTCAAGGGAACTGGAGCTTTTATTGCCTGGAGATAAGTTCAAAACACAAATCAGGCAAAGCCCAACTTCCACCCAGCCTTGTTCATCTCATCTTCAGCGTGTTCAGCTGCTTCCCTGGCCCAGAAGCACATATAGGCACCCAGTCTGAATCCAGCAACATCAGCATCAGCACAGAGACTGCAGGCTTCACCCCACCATTGGCCCCAAGGTGGGCACAGCTGCTGCCACGTGCTGGAGATGCAGAGATACATGGCACCATTCCAGTCCTGCTCATCAGTCCTTAGGGATGTCCAGTTCTAGCTTCCTCAGGGTTTTTTGGAAGAAGAGGGGTGGCTTGCAGACAAAGTCTAAGGGCTGGCCCAGGGGAAGGCAGAGCCGGTGGGCGTGCAGGTGCAGGGGCAGGTGCCGAGCCTTGCTCTGCTCCAGCTTCAGCCTCTTCAGGGTGAGCTCAGGAAGCTTCTGCAGCAAAGACAGAAAACATTCCCTTCAAAACTGCAGCTTTTCAGCTGGGACTTGAAATCCCCAGCCCACGAAGAGCTGAGGGATACAAGGGGCTGTATCCAGCTCCAGCTGCTCCCCAGTGCAAGACTTGCCTTACCTGGGGTGCCAGTTTGCTCCAGTGTGAGTATTTGTGATCCCCCAGGATGGGGCATCCCAAGCCATAGGCCAGGTGAACCCGGATCTGGTGCTTCACCCCTAAGGAGAAAAAGGGAAAAAGAGAAAGGTGACATCCAGCTGTGCCAGGCCTCAGCACCCACCACCCTCAGTGCTGGACAAAGCCATACCAAAATCACTGGCAGGCAGCAAATAGCTCAGTAGCAAAGCATCACCCCAGCAGGGCTTATTCCCAAAGCTTTGTCCCAAAAAGGATTCCAGTCATGTCTAATAACAAGTTCCCCCTTCCAGAGCTGCTGCTGACTGCACAGAGAGCAGATCCAGCCCCAGGACAGCTGGGCAGGCCTCACTCACCAGTGATGGGCTGGAGCTCCAGCAGTGAGCAGGCGGAGGCCCCGGCCAGCCGGCGGTACCGAGTCACCGCTCTCTCGGCGTTCCGGTTCCTGCGGATCTTCATCACCTTCCCATTCTCCGGACACAGGCGGTAGTTGGGAGCCAGCGTCATCTGGAGGGTGGTGACAGGGGGAGTTGAGGGAGACAGGAGGGGATGCTGGGGCTGCCTGGCCAGAATGGTGGCTGAGGGAACATAGGACTCACCTTGTAGTGGGACTGGTGGCTCTGCACCTCCTTTTCCACAATGGGGATCTCCACAACGCCCTCAACAGGGTCCGGGTCCCCCAGGACAACTGCCCTGGAAAGGGAAAGCAGAGGTCTGCGGGGTGCTGCTCTCACAGGACAGGAACCCTCCCCTCAGCCCCTCTCCCACGACCCAGCCCCATGAAATGGTGCTGAAGGGGGGAGATAAGCAACATCCCCTGCTTCCACAAAACCCTCACACCCCAGTGATTGTCCCCTCACCCTTTTTTTAAACCCCCTTCACAGCCCCTTTTTCACTCAAACTTTCCTACCAGTAGATCTTCTCCACCTGACGGGTTTTGAAGAGCAGACGGATCTTCTCCGCTGCCTCCTTGCTCCGTGCCAGCACCATCACACCCGTGGTCTCCTTGTCCAACCGGTGGCACAAGTGGAGGGGGTCAGCTTTCATGTTCTCCAGCATCTTGGCCAAAATGGGCAGCACATCAGCGATGCAGTTCTTGATGCCAGGGCCGCCTGCATGACCCAGGGCAGCAAGGAGTCTCACCTCTTGGGCTCCCCATGCACCCTAAATCACCCAAAATGTGAGGGGAAGGCTGAGATCTGACAGTGACCAAGTCCCTGGAACCCTCCCTGGGAAGGGAAACCCCAGCACAGGAAGGACAGAGACAGAGGATCCCCGTCAGCACCACGGAGCCATTTCCATTCCCCACTCCACCTCACCGTGCACAGGGAGCCCGTAGGGTTTGTCTATCACCACAATCTCCTCATTCTGGTATACAGTTCTCTGCTTCAGGATCTTGGCCAGAACATTGGGGTGAACCTGCTGCAGCTGCTGGCTCAGTGCAGCGAGTTCCCGGAGCCAGCGCTGCACCGGGTCCTTGGGGATCTGAGGAGAGAACCAGACACCAGTGCTGGGGTTTAAACAGCTCTTGGCTTTCACACAAACCTGCACTGTGACCTGCACCAACGTGCTCGCCTTCCATGTGCTCCTGCTCCATGACTGAGGGATGCTGTGGAATCCAGAGGGATCAGGACAAGCTCAGACAGAGGCCTTGGGGAATCTCATGAGGTTCAACAGGGCCAAGGGCAGCTGCTGTACCTGGGTCAGGGCAACCCCCAGGATCAATTGGGGCTGGGGATGAAGGGATGGAGAGCAGCTCTGGGAGAAGCACTTGGGGCTCTGCTGGGTGAGAGCTGCACAGGCCCTGGCCCAGAACCCCCCTGTGCTGGGCTGAGCCCCCGGCGTGGGCAGCAGGGGAGGGGGGATTCTGCCCCTCTGCCCCACTCAGGTGAGACCCCACCTGCAGAGCTGCTCCAGCTCGGGGGTCCCAGCACAGGAAGGAGCTGGAGCTGCTGGAGCCAGGCCAGAGGAGGCCACGGAGATGCTCCAAGGGCTGGAGCCCCTCTGCTCTGGAGCCAGGCTGGGAGAGCTGGGGGTGCTCACCTGGAGAGGAGAAGGCTCCAGGGAGAGCTCAGAGCCCCTTGCAGGGCCTAAAGGGGCTCCAGGAGAGCTGCAGAGGGACTTTGGGTAAGGGCCTGGAATGACAGGATAAGGGGGCATGGCTTCACACCGATAAAAGACAGAGTTAGAGGGGGCATTGGGAAGGAATTCTTCCCTGTGAGGGTGGTGAGGCCCTGGCACAGGTTGTCCAGAAAAACTGTGGCTGCCCCATCCCTGGGAGTGTCCAAGGCCAGGCTGGCCAGCGCTTGGAGCACCCTGGCCTAGTGGAAGGTGTCCCTGCCCATGGCAGGAGATGGAACCGGACCTTTTCTCTCCCCTCCCTCTCACCCCCTCCCAGTGACCGCCCGCGCTGTGCACGCCGGGAGTTGTAGTCCGGGGACCCCGGGCCCTACGGCCCGCTGTCCGCTCACCTCTCGCTGTTGTTCCTCGCTCTTCCGCAGCCGCTCCGCCAGCTCCTCCGCCCGCAGAGCCGCCGTCACCCGCCCGCTCCCGCAGACACCACGCACCGCCCGGGCCAGCCCCGCACCGCTCCGCCAACAGCGCCTCGCCGCGCCGCTTCCCGCCGCCATCTTCTGCCTCCTTCTCCGCGTCCCTCTGCCGGCCAATGGCGGCGCCGCGGGTGCAGCCCCGCGGAGCGCCTGTCCAATGGGAAAGTGGCACCAGCTGAGTGACAGCCGCGCTGGCCAATGGCGGCGTGCGGGGGTGTTTAAACCGCGGCGGCGGTTGCGGATCAGAACGGAGCAGCGGGAGCGGCGCGGCCGGGCCGGAGGTACCGGGGAGAGAGCGGGGTGGGGGGTCCCAGCCCGGTACAGCCTCTGTCATCCCCCTCAGTGCTGCCCCACTGCGCGCTGGGGACGCTGAGCCCCCTCCCACCGCCCCCAGCCAGAACACAACACCGTTACTCCGCTTTCCTTGAGATTTATAAAAAATAGCATTAAAAAAGCGCATTTTTTTTTCCCAATAACAGTAATTTAAAAAAGGTGAAGCCCCAGCTGTCCCTATGCCGTGGTGCCCCGTCACTCGGTGTCCATGCAGATCCTCTTGGGCAGCTGCTCGGGGGCTCCGGTGCTGCCCCGCTTGCCCTCGGGGGGCTCCCCGGCCCCATCCCCCGGCAGCCCCGGGCCCTGGGGCGGCTCGATGCGGCCCCTCCGCACGAAGTGCTCGATCCGGGCCTCCAGCCCCTCGCATCTGGGCCGGGCCAGTAGGGGCTTGTAGCTGCGGGCCTGGACCCCTTCCACGAAGCCGCTGATCTGGCTGTGGAGTGGGGGCTGCAGCTCACCCCAGGGCACCAGGCTGCTCCCTGGACCTGTGACATCATGGAAAAACAACATTTAATTCCCCAGTTTTTTTGGTTTTTTTTTTTTTTTTTTTCTTTTCTTTTTTTAAAGCCAGTTAATCCTCTCTAATTCACAGAATCCCCTAAAGGTTGTGTTGGAATGGGCCTTAAAGCTTATCTCATTCCATCCCCTGCCATAAGTAGGGACAACCTATGGGAGCACTGTCCCAGGCTGCTCCAAGCCCTGTCCAGCCTGGCCTTGGGCACTGCCAGGGATCCAGGGGCAGCCACAGCTGCTCTGGGCACCCTGTGCCAGGGCCTTCCCATCCCCCCAAGGAAGAATTTCTTCCAATATCCCATCTAACCCTGTTGTCTGACAGTGTGTACTCCAAGTTATTCCCCACAAACTCCCTCTACCTTTTCTGGTGACAATGGGAGCAGCATCCAGCCCTGCCAACATGTCCCGGAGCACGTGGGTTTTGACGGCGTGGCTGGCCCAGAGCTGCTGCAAGTGTGTCACGTTGAAGCCCTGCACCTCTGGGTCGTAGAGCCACTGCAGGTCTGGGAACTCGCAGTTGTACAGGACCAAGGGGAACTCCACCGCCATGCTGGGGACAAGGACGGGAGGTAGGAGCACAAAAAGACTCAAGAACAATGATCTGCCAAAACCTGCCCAAACCTTCACAGAACTTCCTTTCTAAGTAAAAAGCAACTTAATTTTTACTAAATGCCAAGGACTACAGCTATCAAAACTTTGCTCAAGAGCAAAAGAAGAGACATCCTTGTGGATACATTCCAGTGAGGCCGCTGGCAGCCTGTTTCCATGAATGAGACTGCTTCATGTGCTGGCATGGCTTGCCAGCAGCTCTCCAGGGACAGCTGTTGCTCTGAAGAGCAGCCCATTGGGTTTTCCAGACCAATCCCTACCTGTACTGTGGTTTCCGGGGGTTCTTCTCCACGTTCAGCAGCTCGTCAATGACATCTGGGCTCTCCATGCCCTGGCCAATGAGGAAGAGCACGGCCATCATGCAGCGGACTTGGTGGTACAGGAACGCCTGTCCTGTCACCTCAAACTGGCACAGCTGGAAGGGATCCCGTGGCCCGGCTTCTCCTCCCCTGTCCACCCACGTCACTCTGGCACTCAGGATCGTCCTCTGGAAGTTGAGCACCCCATTGGCCACGTCCATCTTGCAGAGGTTGCGGAAGTCGTGGGTGCCCACGTAGCGCTGGGCCGCGGTGTCCATGAGGGCCACGTCCAGCTGGGCGCAGGGGAAGAAGTAGCGGTAGGTGCGGCTCAGGCAGCTGAAGCGGGCGCTGAACTCTGGCTCCACGGGGGCCCAGGCCAGCACTCGGATGTCAGCTGGCAGCACCCTGTTCAGGATGTGGGTGTAGCGGAGCTCCTCCTGCTGCCCCTCACCCTCGTGGCCGTTGAGCTGCTGCCCCTCTGGCAGGCTGGAGCGGAGATCCAGGGAGATCACCTGCAGAAATGACGAAAGGCAGGATTAGAGCGTGGATGGATAGGCGCAGCAGCATGTGGAGCCAAGTCTTCCCACACCTCTGGGAAATAAATCCAGGATCTCCTACATATGAAGGTGGCTTCAGTCAGGCAATCCTGCCATGGCAGAGCTGTGAGTGCCTCTGTGGACCCGAGCAGATGCCATGGATTCCATTAATAAAACAGGGAAAGTTGCAGGCTGCCTACGTATCATGGTCTCAGAATGGCTTCATCTTTAGTCACTGGGTTATAATGTACTTTTCTTTTCCAAGCTGGAGGTGATGACTTGAAGGCAATAACAGCCTGGCTGGCCAGGAAGCCTGGTGTGGGAACAGGTTCATTCCCACCCTGGGTGCTGTGTGCTGGAGTGGTGCAAGAGAAGGCACCAAATGCCCCGATTCCATGTGGCTCATCTCATGAAGGAGAGCAGAGCAGCCCTTTGAAGTTAAACCTACGCCAACTCTGCTTTCTGTGCTGGGAGGGAAGAAAGGAGACCCAGCCCTATGGTGAAGCCACCAAGGTTGTGTTCTCCCCAGTGTCTCAGCCAGCCTGATGGCTCCATGCCCACCAAGCAGGCCAGCTTGCTTCCCTCCCTCCAGCTCCCACTCCCACGCTCCCTTCCGCTGGCTGCAGCTCCACTCAGACCCTTCTGTGCAAGAATTCAGCTGCCTGATGCTGCAGGAAGTGAGCCAGTTCCTGGAGATTTTGGGTTTTTGTAGGATTGGCAAGTTAAGTCAGTGAGAGGGCCCTGCCAAGGGCAGGGTATCATTGATCTATTGGGAAATCTGCAGCCTAAAACACATTTTATCCTCCTAAAACAGGGCCCTGGAAAACAACTAACATAGGGGGAGAATGGCACTGAAAAGGCTTCCAAGGTCTGAAATCATCATTGCACATGCAGGAAGCCACTGCCAGGTTCACTTCCAGGGTTAAGAGCTGATGGCTTTTAAAGAACAAATCCAAGCTGTACTGTGGGACAATAATCCCATCAGAACTCCATCCCACCCAGGAAAACCCACAGGAACCTCCATGGAGATGCTGACCTGCCCGAAGGCACTGACACCCTTGTCCGTGCGCCCGCAGCGGTGGTAGTTGGACGTCTGTCTGTCATCCACCAGCCGTGTCTTCTTCAGGGCTTCAAAGAGCTTCTCCTCGATGGTGTTGGGGGTGTTCTCCTGGCTGGCAAAGCCCTGGTAGCCCCAGCCCAGGTAGGCAATGCGCAGTGCCACGTGTCTGCGGCTGTGGGCACCGAAATCAAAGGGCCGTTGTTGGCGTTTCCTGCCTTTCCCAGGGGCTGGAGGAGCCTCTCTCCTTCCAGCACCCTCCTTGTCCTCCTGGAGCTTCTCTTGCAGCCGCTTCACCTCCACTTCCAGTTCCTGCACCCTCCTCAGGAGCTGCTCGTGGTCAGTAGCTGTGTTCTCCTCAGCCATAGCCACCACCTTGGAGTGTTTGTTGCTGGTGGATCCTTGAGATCTGCAGGAAAAGAAAAAAATGGTGGATTTGCATTTTTATGTGGTTTTTATTAGATTTCTAGGCTTGTTCTGCAAAATAACTGTTAGCAACAGAGTCAGTCTTTATTGTCTGAGCCCCTTGGTGTTCCCAGAGGAGCACAGGCAGGGCAGAGCCACTGGTGTTTAGCTTGGGCAGCTTCATTTCACTCAAATCTCTTTTTTTGGACTCTTCAATCACTCCTCTTCCCCCAGCTGATGGGATCTGCTCCGTCAGCAGCAGCACGTTCCCGGCGAGCCGTCACGGAGCCCTTGTCACATTCACACCTGCATCCCCGCTGCAGACAGCGTGCTGATGGCTGCCACTCATCCCGCCCCACCATCTGCTCCCACTGTTCCCAGCGGCACCGGCAACACTTGTGGCTTTTCAAATCGCCTGAAAAAGATCCTAAACCCATGCTGAGGGTGGAATCCATGTCTGGATCCCTTTTTGCCACAGGGCTGGAGGTTTACTATCACCAGATTCATAAATGAGCATCTAAACACTGCACTGAGCCCTTCCCTCCTCTGGAAGTAAAACACCCTCTTGGATCTCTCTTGATTAAATTATGACTAAATATTTTGGGTTTAGAAGCAGAGATACAAGGAAAGACCATTAATCTCTCACCCAGTGCACGGAACCTGTCCTGTGTTTTTCCATAAGGACTTCATTTATCACATAATTAATTCTAGTGTAGTTTTTTAGCAGGAATTTAGGGGTTGTATTTGTGTTACTGTAGGGAAGAGCCTTCTGCTGGCAGCAGGAGGTTAAGCAGCACACTGAGGACACCCCCAACATAAATCAGCAACACTGAACCCAAAAACTTGAGTGTCAGAGTGCCTCTGACATCTTTCCTCAGCCTGAATGTACTGCAATAAATTAACCCTGGTTTCTTTTTCTGCAGAATCCACCCAGTTTAGTGGGAACCATGGAGAAGGTGCTAGGAGCAGAGAGTGAGGAGCAGCTGGCAGCTGATCTGAGCCAGCTGAGCTCCTGGGAGGGAGGCAGCGAGGGGCTGTCATATTCCCATGATCCCTATGCCGACTCATCCATCGTTCCTGATGCACAGTCGACCCTTCCCACGGGTCACAGGGAAACCAAGGTGATGAAGAGGAAGGTGCTGAGGCACAGACCCGATGGAAGGGTGGAGGTCTCCAATGAGTCACCGAACGCCAAGCCACCATTCCTGGGGCATTGCAGGACTAATCTGGGTGACATCCACTCCAGAGAGAAATTAGAGACCAGCCGTGGCACCATGGAGGACTACCTGCACTATGATGATGATGATGATGACTGGTTTGTTGAGGACAGCCCCCGCTCTCTCCTTGGGGATTTTGGGAGTGACACTATATCCGTGTACTCCATTCCAGAGCGACGGTCCTTGTCCTACATTGTTCCACAGGCTGAACGAGTGAGGAGAACTGACCCAGTGACTGTATTGAACAAATATAGACAAGCCTGGCAAAAATTCCGCTTTCCTGGGGAGGATGCACGTCAGAGCTTGCGCTGGGCCGTGCGGAAGCAGATGCTCCAGATGGGGCCGGCGCCGCGGCCGCAGAGGCGCCTCGTCCTCAATAACTACGAGGTGCCCACGATGAAGAAGCGTGACGCCCTGCGCTTTGCTGTGCGCTGGGACCTGGCCCACCACCGCGTGCCCCAGCAGAGCACCTCCTCCTAGAGCCCCAGCCCCGCTGCTTTCTCCTTCTCAACATCCTCCCATAGTCTGGAAAATCCCGCTGGTGCGCTTCGAGCAGGTTAAGCTTTGGTGTGGAGGAGGTTTTCTTTGCAATGTCTCGGCAATATCTTTTTTCCTCAATAAAGCATCTGCAAAGATTCCTTATTGTTCTGTGGGTTCATTAGAAACACTTCAGGCAACACCAATTATTCCAGACTCATCTCTGCATCACCTAACTCTGCTGCCTTTGCCTTATTTTACCTCATCATTAAAATAAAGGAGCTTTAGGATGGAAGCAAGGTATTATTAGCACTACTAGTAGTGTTATTACTATTACTAGCATTAATTTTTTCCCAGATATGGGAATGGACAGAAAAGGTGACAGTTCTAGTGCAGGAAAGGGTCCCCAAAAGCTCAGTGGGATGTCTGGAAAAGGGAGTGTCATGATGGGAAGCATGTGAAAGCTGCAGACTGGAGTCCTGTGTCCAGCTTCCCCTGAACCTCTCTTGGAGCTGATCCCAGATGTGGGACACACAAGCCTGGGGCCCCGGCTGTCACCCCACATTGCAGGGGTTCTGGCATCTCAGGGGACCTTCCAGGTTGGTGTTCCCTGGCTCTCCAGCACCCTTTGGATCCCCATCCATCTGTGAAGGAGTCTTCGCCCCCCAGAACACTTGAAAACCCTCCCCAAACCCTACGGAGGACAGCACCCCAACCCTCCAGCTTTTCTCCTTGTTCAGCACCCAAGGGCCCCTTCCCTCCCCTCTCAAACCCTGTGAGGTCCCTGTCTGCAGCAGGGGACCCTTCCTGCTCTACAGGGTCCCTGTCATCCAACTCCCCAGGCACCCCACAATCCTATAGGGCAGTCTCTTATTCCCCAGAGACCCCCAAAACCTTATGGGGACCAGTGCTGGCACCATATAGCATCCCTCTGTGTAACTGGGGCCCCTCACTGCCCTATGGGGCAATCCCAGGGAACCCCCCAAAACCCCACAGGATCCCTGCATCTCCATCACCCTGGGGACACCTCCTTCCTTCTTGGTGTCCCAGGACTCCGCATCTTACGGGGAGGGGGACACAGCCCCCAAACCCTGTCTACAGCAGGGGACTCTCCCTCCTGCACTGTCCCCGACTCCCCAGTGCCTCCCAGCACGCTACGCTGGGCCTCTGTGCCCCAGAACCCGCTACACCTTACAGGGACACGTATCGGCGCCCTCCGGAGTCCCCGTGAGCAGCGGGGGACCCTCCCCGCCCTGTGAGGTGCCGGTGCCGGTGCCCAGCACCGCAGGGACACGCACCCTACCGCGGGACACGCACCCTACCGCGGGCTCTCCGCTCCCGCCGCCGCCGCTGCCGGTGCCGGTGCCGGTGCCGGATGTTCCCGCCCCATCCGGCGCTCCCGGCTCTGGGCGCCGGCTCCATGGAGGAGTCGGGGCGCGGGCTCCGCGGCCTCGGCCGGGGGAGCCCCCCCAGCGGCCCCGGCCCGGGCTGTCCCTGGCATGGGCTGCGCCGCTCGGGCTCTCCCTGTGCCGGGCTGCGCTGCCCCGAGCGGCTCGGCCGGGCCATGGCCCGCGGGCTCCGCCTGCTCCCCGCACCGGCCGAGGCGGAGGACGAGGAGAAAGGTGGGTCCCGGAGGGGAGCTCGGAGAGACCCCCGCGGGGTCCCGAGGAAGGGGCGCCCCACAGTATTTAGTCATGATTTAATCAAGAGGGTGTTTTACCTCAGTGCTCATTTGTGAGTACGGTGATAGGCTGGAATAATGGATGTTGCCTGCAGTGTTTCTAATGAACCCACAGAATAATCAGAAATCCTCTGGAGACAGAAGGTTATTCTCATTACAAGCCTTTTGTTGTAAACTAAAACACAAGAAGTTCCACCTCAGCATGAGGAAGAACTTCTTGACATGGAGAGTGGCAGAGTGCTGGGACAGGCTGCCCAGGGCGGTCCTGGATTCTCCCTCTTGAGAGACATTCCAGACCTACAGGAACACATTCCTGTGTCACCTGCTCCAGCTGACCCTGCTTTGGCAGGGGGTTTGGACTGGATGATTTCCAGAGATCCCTTCCAGCCCTAACGATTCTGTGATTCCATTTGTTTTATTTACGGAGTTGCTGCCTTTCCCAGTGCCGCTGGCGGAGATCTCACTGATGAACAAGTTGATCCACACATCCCTGGTGGAGTCCCAGCAGCACGTGGAGATCCTGCAGCGGGACCCCAGCTCCCCACTCTTTTCCATCAAGACCTTTGAGGAGCTGCCCCTGTGAGTTGCCACAGCCCCTGGCCCCACCATGCTCCAGCACACCAGCCTCCTTCACCTGGGCGCTTGGGATGCTTTGTTTCCACAGGAAGGAGGAGCTCTTGAATGGGGTTTATATGATGGGCTTCAACAGACCATCCAAAATCCAGGAGCAGGCTCTGCCACTCATGCTGGCGCACCCGTGAGTAGGAACACGGCTCCTCATGGCATCGCTGTGGTGCCAAGCAGGAATGCCCTCACCCCTGCATTCCACTAAGCTGCTTTTGCTTTGCAGGCCCCAAAATCTGATTGCCCAGAGCCAGTCAGGGACAGGGAAAACAGCAGCTTTTGTCTTGGCCATGTTGAGCAGAGCCAGTGCCAGCGAGAAATACCCGCAGGTAACGCAGGACAGGGAAAGCTGATGCAGGAGGGGTTGGCCCAAGTGCCCAGGACACGGCCAGGGGCAGAGCTCTGGGCTTTGTCCCAGTTCCTGTGTGACTTTGCCCACTGGAGTGGGATGATGAGCCACCAGGGCCCGTCACAGTGGCAGGTAGGACCACAAGCATGTTGCCCACCTCAGGGAGGTGCTTTGACTTGCCAGAGTGGATCAGTCCAGACTTCAGTTATCCTGGAATTTAGGTTTTGAGGAGCAACTGCAGACACTGCTGGTTTCTGGTGCTCAGATACTCCCAGTCCCCTCTCTGGCTTTGCCAGCCGTTTCCAGCCATGTAAGATCCCCTCTTGTATGTATGGACAGTGTGACTGAACTAGGGCACAGGAACAAGCTGCACCACGCTTCTGAGAGAGGAATTTCCTCCTCAAAAATAGCAGCAGCAGCTTCCTTCTGCCTCCTTGGCTGGGGCTGGGAACACAGCCCAGCTCCTGAACGTGCAGCTCTGCTGAGCTGCCCCATCCCCTGTGCCTCAGTGCTGTGGGATGCTCCTGAGCTCCTCTTGCTGTCCCTGCCTGGTGTGCCCCATCCCAGGCCTGACAGCTCCTTCCTCTGCTCTCCTGCCAGTGCCTCTGCCTGGCTCCCACCTACGAGCTGGCTCTGCAGATCGGGCAGGTGGTGCGGACCATTGGGAAGTACTGCACTGACATCAAGGTGAACTACGCTGTCCGGGGAAACCGAGGTGAGTCCAGCCCAGCACAGCCACCAGCACTGCTCAGAAATGGGAAAGGAGCACAGGGATCCCCTCTTAGAGCCTGGAGCTACCAGGGACTGCCCAGACATCCATGAAGGGCAATAAAGTAGTGTCAGTCCGCCTCTCCTACTGAGTGAGGCTTTTCCACCATCACTGGCTGCTTGCAGACTGCCTTTTCCCCTGTGGGGGTGGTTCCCACGCCCCAAGGCTGTAGGGAAGTGTCATGATGATGCCTTGAAGACATCACTGAGCAGCCAGTGTGAGCAAGCAGGGGAAAACACACAGCCCCAGAGAGTTCAGTGCCTGGAGGCAGCCAAATGCCTTTTGCCCCCTTGCAGTTCTGAAGGGCACAGTGCTGGAGGAGCAAATAATCATTGGAACCCCAGGCACCACACTGGACTGGTGCTTCAAACAGCACCTCCTGGACCTGACAAAGATCTCCTTGTTTGTGCTGGACGAGGCTGACATCATGATTGACACGCAGGGCCTGTCCTGTCAGAGCATCCGCATCCACAGGTGAGGATTGCTGGGGGCTGGTGTCCTGATTCCCTGCTTTCCCTTCTTTTCTTTAGCTTTAAAGGAATCTGTCACCAAAGCGCTGTGAGAGTGCCCCCATGGTGCCCAAGAGGCTTGTCCACAGGTCTGTCTTTGTGTAAAACTGCGTGCACTGGACACACAGGAGGACACTTCACCTCATTTACCTTTCCTTTGAGCTGTTACAGGCCTCGGACTGACAGAATCATAGAATGGCCTCACTTGGAAGGGACCATAAAGCCCATCTTGTTCCCACCCTTTCCCATGGGCAGGGACACCTTCCATTAGACCAGGTTGCTCAGAGCTCCTTCCAGCATGGCCTTGAGCCCTTAAAGGGATGGGGCAGCCACAGCTGCTCTGGGCAACCTTCGCCAGGGCCTCACCATCCTCACAGGGAAGAACTTCCTCCTAATATCCAAACCTGTTTTCTTTCAGTGTGAAGCCATTCCCCCCTCTTCCTCTCCATCTTACCAGCCCTCTTGGCTTCCCTTTCCACTGAAGGCAACGCAAACTCAGTTTAAATGAGGGTTTCTGTCCTTCTCCTGGGCAGCAGCTGCTCTCCAGGGCTGACAGAGCTTATTCCCTGCCCCAGGGCTCTTCCCAAGAACTGCCAAGTGTTGCTGTTCTCAGCCACTTACAAGGAACCCGTGCGGGCCTTTGCGGAGCGGATCATCCCCAACCCCATCGTGATCAAGCTGCGTGAGGAGGAGCTCACTCTGAGCAACATCAGGCAGTACTTCATGGTGTGCCAGAACTCAGATGAGCAGTACAAGGCCCTCTGCAACCTCTATGGCAGCTTCACCATCGGTCAGGTCATGATCTTCTGCCAGGTAAGAGCCCTGCCTGGGAGAACCCTGCACTGTCCCTCTCCCATTGGGAATAGCAGGAATGGGTCATTTTACACTGTGGGCAAAGTGGGCTCCTTCCAAGACCCCCAAAACAAAGGAGCAGACCCCAGGGGAGTGCTGAAAACAGCCTTGAGCTCCCTCAAAAGGAGCAGGGGACTCTGGAGGGGGAAACTGTTGGCCTCAGGCTCTCCCTGTGTGTGCAGACCCGGAGGCTGGCAGTCTGGCTGGCAGGGAAGATGAGCCAGGACGGGCACCAAGTGGCCATCCTGACAGCAGAGCTGACGGTGGTGCAGCGGGCCAGCGTCATCCAGCGCTTCCGTGACGGCAAGGAGAAGGTCCTCATCGCCACCAACGTCTGTGCCAGAGGTATCCAGCGCCCCTCTGACAGCCCAAAATGCACCAGGCTTGCTGTTCTTCCATGTGGGCTTGGGCAGCTGGTCCTGTGGGACAAGGCATCCAAAGAGGATCCTTTCTCTCTTCCAGGCATTGATGTGCAGCAGGTCACCACGGTGGTGAACTTTGGCCTCCCCACGGATGAGTGCAACGAGCCGGATTTTGAGACGTACCTGCACCGCATTGGGAGGGCAGGACGCTTCGGGCACCGCGGCATTGCCTTCAGCATGGTGGAGAGAGACAGCGTGGAGCTCGTGCACAGGATAGAGGAGTATTTCCGTGAGTATCCACACAATCCACCTCTCTGGGAGGTGAGGTTGGGACTGTGATCCCCTCCAGCTCATTTCCTCCTTGCAAATCGTCCTTGTCGGGCTGCTCCTCTCCCCGGGGCTCATCTCACTGGGAACAGGTGACAGATGCAGCTTTTAGGGTGATTTTTGCTCCCCAGCAGGCAGATTTCCCGAGAAGCAGCCCTGGAGGTTGTTTGCAACTTGCAAGGGACGTTACCAGTACCCAGGATTCCTCAGCACCTTTTTTTTTCCATCCTTCAGGCATTTTTTCTGCCTTTGTTTGCAAGGTCTTGTCCCAAGGGACCTGGTGCCCCAGCTCAGCTCAGCCCTGGCTGTGGGAGAGGAGATGGCAGCTGTGGAAATATTTCCTGAGTGGAAATTGATTGGCACTTGTTAACATCAAGAGGATTTTCATGGGATTTACCAAATGCCAGGGCTGCACTGATGACTTTTTGAATCCCAGTGCCTGTTTTCCCTGTGATTTTTAGAGGAAACCTTCTGATGGGCAGAAAATGGTGTCCCTTTCTCATCTCCAGCCTCAGAGCCACTCAGCCCTCTTGGTTCCTTTAAATGTCCACCTGTCCTTGGAACCTGAGGCAGACACCAGGCAGACATGAGCCACACATTCTGGCAAAGATTGTTGCTGTGGAGTAGAAGCAGTGAGCAGCTGGAAGCAGCAATGAGCAGCTGGAACAACTGGCATGTGGGTACAAACCTTCCCTGTCCTGCGTGGCCGTGGAGGTGGGACCAGGGAGTGGGGGCACATCAGAGGCTGAGCTCTGCGTGCTGCTGCCATGGGGCTTGCACTTCCCTCTGTGCCTTGGCTGCTGCCCTGATCCAGTTCCTCTCCTGCTTTCTCCCAGCCGCTTGCCCTGCTGACCCAGTTCCCCCTGCACTTCCTCCCAGTTGAGTTCCCTGCAGAGGGAGATGCTGCAGTGAGTGCTCCAGGAGCTTCCCAGCTGGCGTGGGGCACTCGGCTGCTGCAGACACCGGCTCAGTGGAACCAGCTCTGCTCTCACATCCCAACAATTTTTCCTTCCTGGTCTCTTTTCCTTCCTACAGAGACCACGATCAAGCAGCTGAATCCATATGACATGGACGAGCTGGAGAGGCTTGCAGCTGAGTGAGGAGCAAGGATTCGTTCTCCCAAATCCAAGTTCTAGTTCTAAACAGGAGGAAAAGTTACAGGGGGAAACTTCCTGGTTCTCTTGTATCCTCCTGAAGCTGTTGAGTTTTGTTGTGTTGCCTGAGGAGAGGCTGGAGCCAACCTTGTCTCGCTAGATGGCAGCAGGAATCCACTGCTGCCGTCCCAGGTCCTGGAGCAAAACCCAAGTGTCCAGGGTCCCGGCAGTGCAGGAGAGAGGTTGGACCCCCGGGGGTCTGAGATCCAAGTGTTTGGGGTCCCATCGGTTGGGGAGAGAGGTTGGACCCCAGGGGCATGAAATCCAAGTGTTGGGGGTCCCGGCAGTGTGAGGACAGAAGTTGGATTCCAGGGACTGGGCTGTTTGTACCTTTGTTAATCTTTAATAAATGGAATTGTTTGCAAACACCAGGTTGGCTCCTTCTTTACCAAAATTCTCTGAAATGTATCAACATTGCAGGAGGGGTTTGAGAAGGTCAGTGTTGACAATTGGTGTCATTTGTTGGGTTGGCTGCTGCACCCTGCTCTCCTTCTCCAGATTTCTATCCAAACCTGACCTGAACGGGCACAAAAAGTGACCAAACCATGATGAGAGCACAGCCAAAAGTGTGTGGCAGAGAAAGCAGGGCCTGGTGGTAGCAGGAGGGGGGCTCACCCTGGTTCTGCAGCTCCTTGCCACCAACTTTCACCCTTTGGGGCATTTCAAGCCTCAAAATCCCTTTGTGGGGAGTACACACATCTGGTATTAACAGTGGGATTTTGGTAACGAACAATGAATTCTAATTAAAGGATCAGTGGGGGAGATGAGAGATGGCAGGTTGTTTTCCAGACTTTGCTGAGTGTTCCCTGATCCCCCTCACCACGTGCAGCCCCAAATCCCTCCTGGTTCGCCCCAGCCCCTGGCATTGCGTTACGGCACAGCCGCCCCTATGAATGTTTGATGGTCTGGGGCGTGGCAGACAGTGGGAGATGAAATATCAAACCTTGATCCTTGCCTGGCTTCCCCAGCTCCAAACCCCCCAGCTTTGATCACGGGGGAGTGGCAGTGTATTTTCCCCCCTTTAGCCAAAAAAATAATTGTATGTGGAAGAGGGAACACTCAAGAATTAAATTCCCACGTGAAGGGAACGCAAGGATGCTGCCATTCGCAAAGCAAGCGAATCCCTCCTCAGCCCTGAGATTGCAGGGGCCCAGGCGGCAGCGGCGTCGGGTTCTCCCTGTGCTGGCAGGTTGATAAATAATTAACAGTTAATCAGGGCTGGGCTTAATTACCTGGGGGTAACCCGAGAGCAGGTCGTGCCGGAGAGCGCAGCCCTGCTTCGGCGTGCCGGCGCTGGACATGGCGCCATGGAGCGTGGTCGGGCACCGCCGCTGCCTTGGAGGGGGCCGTGGATCCTGTGCCTGCTGCCGGCGCTGGCGGGGGGTGAGCACAGACCTGGCCCCTCATTCCCCGGGTGGGGGGCGAGCAGAGGCCTGACGGCCGCGCTGCCCCGGGGCAGGGCAGCCGCTGGCGGCCGGCGACGCGGCCTACGAGGAATGGCGGGCGACGGGCGTGCGAGGCCGGGCGGTGGAGATGAGCTGTGGGCCGGTGGCCGCAGCCCCGCCGGCCGTGGTCTTCTGGAGCTTCACGCCGCAGGGAGAGGGGCTCCCGCGGGCCGTGGCCGTGGGCTCGGGCAGGGAGGTGGCCGTGGCCCCTGGCACGGGGATGCTGGGCCGGGTGACGCTGCGCAACGGGACCCTGGAGCTGCGGGAGCTGCGGGTGGCCGCCCAGGGCCGCTTCCTCTGCCAGGGGCTCTTCCCAGAGCGGGGCCGGCTCCGTGTGGGCTACGCCGCCGTCCTCCTGCGTGTCCTGGGTAAGTCCCTGGCTGTGGCCAACCTGGGGGGACCCGCTGGCCAGCAGCAGCCAGCATCACACTACCCTAGATGGTAGCCAAACCCAGCCCCTTGCTCAGTAGCCAACAGAGCCATCCACTGGGCAGCAAAACACCCTCCTAGCCAACACTGGGCTCCCCAAGTCAATAAAGAGTAGCACAAGCCAGCATAGTGCCCCACTAGCCAATGCAGAGTCCCACTAGCCAATGCAGAGTCCCACTAGCCAACATGGTGGTTCACTAGAAACTGTAGTACCCATTCACCCACAAAGGACCCTCCTAGGTAGCAGAGTACCATACTTGCCAGCATAGTCTGCCACTAGCCAGCAAAGCATCCTACTAGCCAACGTAACACACTGCTAGCCAATATAGCATCCCATCAGCCAGGGTAGCTCAACACGAGCCAACATAGCCCTCATCAGCCAACCCAGAGCCCCACTAGTCAGCAAACCTCCCTTGCCTCCAGCTAGTGTAGCCCCCTACTAGCCAACACAGCAGCCCACTAAGCCACCTTCATTTTCTTGCCCTGGCTACCCAAGCATCCCACCACCCCAAACTGGTCCCAGTAGCTACCCCCCCTACATGCCCACAGCCAGGGTGCCCCTCACTAGCCTGCAGGTGTCCTCATTAGCCATCCCACTGGCTGCTGTGGCACTTCACTGGCCAAGCAATCGTCTGGGAGATGGGTGGGCCCCGGGGTGCTCTGATGTCTGCGGGGGCTGCTCACACTCGGTGCCCCCAGTGCCTGTCTCCAAGCCCTTCGTGCGGCCCACGGCGGCGGCGGCAGCGGAGGGGGCAGCGGTGACCCTGACGTGCACTGTGCGGGAGGGGACGGAGCCGCTGAGCTTCTCTTGGCAGCACCAGGAGCCCCGGGGGGGTCCCTCAGTGACCCCTGCGGCGCTGGGGGGCTCCAGGGCAGAACTGCAGCTGACACCTGCCAACCGCAGCCACACGGGCTGGTACATCTGCACCGTGCACAACGAGGTCAACAACCACACCAGCGACCCCGTCTACCTGGACATCGTCTGTGAGTGCCCTGGGTGCCACCCACCTCAGGGGGGCCCTCAGCCACCTGCTGGGGGGACATCTTCAGGGCTGGTGACATCCATAGCGTGTCTGTGGCCACCATAATGCTCCGTGGTTTGTCCATGGCCACTGAGCACCTTGCCACCATGGTATGTCCATAGCTGCCGTGGAACATCCATGGACAGATTGTATCCTGCCACCATGATGCCTCCGTGGCCACCACTATGTCTCTGTGGCCACCATGGTATGGCTTGTTGTTGCTTTGACGTGTTCACGGGCATCATACACTCACCAGCAGTTCCTCTCTAGCCACCATGGCCACCACGATGCATCGGTGGCCCCTGTGCATCGTGGTGTGCTCACAGCCCCCATGATGGGGACCCTTTCTAAGGGGGCTTTGCTGTCCTGCTTCCCACCAGGAGGAGGAAGCCCCAGGGAGGGCTGTGTCCCCTCTGTGGGGACATCCCTGTCTAAAGGGCCCCGTGTCCCCACAGATGGCCCTGATGAGCCGGCCATCCGTGTGGAGCCCTTCTCCCCCGAACAGGGGGGCTTCTCGGCGGGCGAGCGGGAGGATGTGGTGCTGAGCTGCCTGGCCCCCTCCAACCCCCCCAGCCGCTACGTCTGGCTGCACAACGGCTCCCAGGTGCACATCGGCCAGACCTATGTGATCACCGCCATCGCCCGCGCCCAGGCGGGCACATACACCTGCCTGGCCGAGAACAGCCACCTGCAGACCCGCACCCAGGCCACCATCATCCTCACCGTCTACTGTAAGTAACCCCGCGGGGGGGCCGTAGGTCCCCACGGGGTGAGACGGACCAGCGCGGCTCCCTGGTGAGGATGTGGGTGGGAGGGGCAATTTGAGGTGGGGCTGGGGGGGAACCCACGCTCTCCCCCAGTGCCGATGGTCTCCTGCAGTTCCACCAGCCGGGAGCCCCAGCTGCTCTGCCCTGGCCTCCGATGATCAGCGGGATGTGGCCCTGCGCTGCCGCTGGCTGGGGGGCTTCCCCCTGGCCCGGCTACGCTGGCTGGGCCCCGAGGAGGAGGAGGAGGAGGAAGAGGGGTTGATGGGGACCAGTTTTTCCATGGCCACCAGGATCCAGCCAGGGGCAGCCACCAGGAACGGCAGCTCCTTCTCCTGCCTGGCCTCCCACCCCGCGCTGCCACTGGGGGCTGCATGTGGGACCACCCTGTGTGAGTGACAACGGGCCCGTGTGCCCCCAAGCCCTTTCTGAGCCCCGGTGTCACAGCAGAGCTGCAATGACCCCGTGCTGTGGCCAAACCACGGGATGGGCACTCCGGGGCGCTGCTGCCTTCCCTGGCACCTTCAGCACCAAAACGGGGGACGCTGTGGCACAGCCGGGGTTGCCAAACCCCGCTCTCCCTGGGAGGGGGTGTGTCTCATTTTTGGGGGTGCTTTGGCACAGCGTGGCACTGTCCCGCTCTGACACCGCTGCATCCCACAGGGGTCCCGTCCGGCAGCCCCACCTGCGCGGCGGCGGCCACCAAGGGTGACGAGTACGTGATGCTGCGGTGCCGCTGGGAGGGGGGCACGCCGCTCGTCACCCTGCGCTGGCGGGACAGTGCGGGCCGGACCTTGGGCGAGCCCGCAGCCTCCACCGCCGTGCTGGTGCTGAGCACGGACGGCAGCCTGGGGGGCCGGGAGTTCGTCTGTTCGGCCGCACACCCGCTGCGGGCCGCCGCCGCCGAGTGCCGCCTGAGGCTGGGTAAGCTGGAGCCGGCCCCAGAGCGCCCACCGTGCCTCGGAGGGGTGCCACGGCCCTGGCGACACCGTCCCCACTTCTGGCCGAGCAGAGGTGCCCGAGCTGGAGGCGGAGAGCGAGGTGGCGGTGCTGGAGGGCGGCGAGGCACGGCTCGCCTGCCGGCAGCGTGGCAGCAGTGCCGGGCTCGGTGCCACGGTGGCTTGGTACGACCCAAAGCAGCGGGAGGTGACGCCGGGGCTGGCCAAGTACCTGCTGGAGCAGGGAGAAACGTGGGTCAACCTGACTGTCCGGGATGCTGAGTGGCCGGGGGACAGCGGGACCTACCGCTGCACCGCGACCAACGCCGTGGGCACTGCCAGCCTCCCCGTCCGCCTCCGCGTGGACCGTGAGTCCCGGGACCGGCAAGGGTGGGCTGAGGGCATCAAGGGTGGGCTAGGGGCATCAAGGGTGGGCTAGGGGCATCAAGGGTGGGCTGAGGGCATCAAGGGTGGGCTAGGGGCATCAAGGGTGGGCTGAGGGCATCTAGCCCCTCCTGCCATCTCTCCGCAGGGTACCCAGCCCCGCCCAACGTCACCATCAGTAAGCTGCGGTACACTCGGGCGCGCACCGAGGTGCGGCTGGAGTGGCGGACGCAGGGCGCCGGCAACCTCACCGGCTTCGTGGTGCAGCGGCGCAGAACCAAGAAGCCCCTCCGGGAGGCTCCCAGCCCCTGGGAAACAGCCGCCGGAGACATCGAGCCGCACTCCCGGGACCGGCGGCTGGGGGGGCTGGACCCCGCGGTGCTCTATGCTTTCCGCGTCCTGGCCGTCAACCACCGCACGGCCGGGCACCCCTCCGAGGTGCAGACGCCAGGTGAAGTGGGCAGGGGCTGCTGCTCCGTGGGGGCAGAGCAAGGGTTGAGTGGAGAAGGGCAGCGTTTCCATCCTGCTGGAGCTGAGGAGCCGAGTGTGAGCAGCCGTCAGTAGGTTTCAGGCGCAGGCTCGCACCTTTCCTGGCCTCGATGGGCTCTGCCCGTCCCTGTTGCCTGCCATGTTCCCTCTGTTCTCTTCCAGCCGAGCCTCCCTTCGAGGCCTACCCGGCGGTGACGGGGGCGGCGGTGGCAGGGATGCTGGTGGCCACCGCAGCATCGCTGCTGGCCGTGCACTGCATCGCCCGCCACCGGGAGAGCCTCCCCCGTGAGTGCCGGGACCGCGGGGGCTCATCGGGGCCACGACCCCCGGCACCCACAGCTCACAGCCCTCTGTCTCCCCAGGGCTGCACGACCTGCTCTTCCGCACGTGAGTGCCCAAATCCCCGTGCCCAAATCCCTGTGCCCAGATCCCTGTGCCCAGATCCCTGTGCCCAAATCCCAGTGCCCAAATCCCTGTGCCCAAATCCCTGTGCCCAGATCCCTGTGCCCAAATCCCAGTGCCCAAATCCCTGTGCCCAGATCCCAGTGCCCAAATCCCAGTGCCCAAATCCCTGTGCCCAAATCCCAGTGCCCAAATCCCAGTGCCCAAATCCCTGTGCCCAAATCCCAGTGCCCAAATCCCTGTGCCCAGATCCCTGTGCCCAGATCCCTGTGCCCAAATCCCTGTGCCCAGATCCCTGTGCCCAGATCCCTGTGCCCAGATCCCTGTGCCCAAATCCCACTGCCCAAATCCCTGTGCCCAGATCCCTGTGCCCAAATCCCAGTGCCCAAATCCCTGTGCCCAAATCCCAGTGCCCAAATCCCTGTGCCCCACTGCTCCCGTGCCCGGGCACCGGCCAGACCCCGCGTGTCCCCCCAGGGCTGGTCCCGGCGCCCAGGAGCCCGTGGGCACAGCGGAGGATGCTGAAGCAGCCGCAGGCGGGGATGAGGAAGCCAGGCCAGCACAGGGAGACTCGTCTGCCCCGGGCACGGCAGCACCAGCCGAGGCAGCAGCAGCAGCAGAGGGGGACCCGTCTGTCCCCAGCACGGCCGCAGGTACCGGGGCGAGCTGAGGCTGAGCCCCCTGCCCCGCTGAGCCTCTGCCCACCTGCGGCACTCGGCCCCCGCCCCTTGCAGAGCCGCTCTCGGCAGCACCAGGCACCACCGAGGAGCCACCAGTTAATGTCACCATCACCGTGACGGCGACACCGTGACCGCTCCGGCTTTTGCTCCTTATTTCCCTTCCCTCCTCTCTTCCACACCACGGGACGGCAGCACCCACCTGTGCCGTGCTGGGCTGGGAGGCAGCTGGCTCCAAATGCAGCACCCGGTGAAAGCCCCTCCAGCTCAGGCTCAGGCCTGCAGTTACTGCTGGAACTAAAATAAATATTTAGGCTACAATAAATAGTTTCTCACCGATGGCAGAAAAAAAAGCCTGAGGGCTGAAGCGCCGCTCTCAGCCCCAGGCATCGACAGGGGATGCTGCTTTGGGGCTGTGCTGAGCTTTCTGTGGTGCAAAAACAGCCACAAAGCTTTTTGTGGGAAGGGGACTCATCTTCACTTCAAAAATCCCCAGTTTCAGGAAAAACTGCAGGAGGTTAAAAATAGTGATTTGAGATGGTTTTCCCCTGCATTGGCGCAAGCATGAAGGGAAGCAGGCTCCAAGTAAAGTGTCAGGCAGTTATCAGCTTCCCTGAGTCCTCATCTTCTGGTGTGTGTGGAAACAAGGGCACCTTGGGCCATTTTCTCCTGTATTTGGTTAATCATAACCCTTTGGGAAGTATCAAGCCACACGAACCAACCTCAATCAGTGTGCACAGAGTATCAGTCCCCACACCAGCCATAAATCAGCATCAATCTCTTTATCAAACCACTGCCAGAAACACAAACCCTGCCCAAAGCCCCTGCAAAACCATCACTTCCAAACACACAACATTCCAAAGGGATATTACAGTTTCTCTGGAAAACAGAGCATCTTTATCTGACACACCCACAATACAGGGGAGATTTAAGCAAGGTTGTTTAAAACCATGGTTAAATTTCAGTGTTTGGGGAAAATGAAGCAGACAGAGTTAAATCCCAGCCACTTGTCTGCCAATCTCTGTTGGAAAAGGGGAAAGCCTTGCAGCAGGTCCTGCAAAAGGAAAATCCATGAGGATGAGATAAACAAAACAGGATGAGGGAGATCTGTGGTGGCTCTGGGGTACGTGGCAGCCAAAGCCCACGGGTGTGACGTCCATGGTGTGTAGAGAACTTTGGAATAAGGCAGCTCTAGCTGGGAGGATGCACAACCCTAAAAAAAAAAGGCAAAAAATAAATATAACCACAAATAATGCAGTAGAAGAGAAGGCTTTGGGGAGAGCTCATTGTGGCCTTCAGTAAGCCCCTGAAAGGGCTTATAAAAAGGAGGGAGAGGGATTTCTTATACAAGCAGACAGTGACAGGACAAGGGAGAATGGTTTCACACAGAGGGCAGGGTTAGATGGGATATTGGGAATAAATTCTTCCCTGAGAGGATGGTGAGGCCCTGGCACAGGTTGCTCTGGCTGCTCCTGGATCCCTGGAAGTGTCCAAGTTGGACAGGGATTGGAGTAGCCTGGGATAGTGGAAGGGGTTAGAACTGGGTGAGCTTTAAGGTTTCTCCCATATCAAACTGTTCTGGGATTCTATGAAACACAAAAAAAACCCATCCCAACACTTGGAGCAGCCCATGGAGCTGCTGCTATCAAAGCAGATCTCCAGGGCTTCCTCCTCACACAGACATCACTCCCCAAAGCCTGGGACTGGCAAAGCTGCACCAGAAGCCCTGAGCTCCCCAGGGCTTGGAGCAGCTGCAGCCAGGCTGGCACAGCTCCCTCCCTTCCCAGACTGGCCAGGGACACACTGCTCTGGGCTGTAGATGTCACCTCGGGGTGGCCATCACTGTAAATTGTGCTTCATTTCTGCAGCTTTGCACTGTGACTCGTGGGGGGGGGAGGGAGTGCTTTGTGAACACTGGTTTGGTTTATTTATTGGGATTAAATTTGGAAAGGAAAAATCAGAACACCCACCCAAAGCCCTGTAGTTAAGGTTGCAGCACCCCCATCGTGCTGTGTCCAGGATGGGCAGGTTCCTGGCAGCCATGCCCAGGGCTGATGGGAGCTGCTTCACCATGACTGGTTTCATTTCAGAGCTATCCAAGCTGTTAATAATCCCTCAAACCAAGAGCTGAGTTGTATTTTGTCTTCTGCAAGTGGGAAAGTGAGGCTGGATTTCCACCTGTACTTCTGCAGGAGCACCTAAAGACACAGTCACTGACCCAAGTTCTGCTTCAAGCTGCACAGGACAGACTCAACCAAGGCTCACTTTTCTTATTTATCTTCTTATTTCCTCATTGGGATCTTCCCAGCAAAACCAAAAGAGGCCAGGAGATGTTCATGGAAAGGAGGGTTCAAGTACCATGTCACTGAGCTGCCAGGGAGTTGGCAGCTGTTGGTCCTTTCAGACCTGCTTAAATCCCTCTCTTGGGCTCCTCAGAAGTGCCTGTCCCGCTGGTAAATTGCCACGGAAACACACTCCACATTTCCCATCCTCATTCTTTATATTATTACAATTCTTTTTTATACACATAACCAGGCTAGTTTTGTGGTGTGTGGGGGAAGGAAAAAAAAAAAAAACCAACAAAAAAGGGATTTCAAGGCATAAATAATATAAAAAGACAACCATTTTGAAACCAAGATACATTCATATGACACTACTACAAAAAATAAATAGTGACTCTCTCTGTTATAATTAACATCCCCCCGTGACTCCCTTTCAGCGATGCTGCGGTGCAGTTCCTGGCGTTCAGTGGGGACCACGGTCACTGCCTCAGGTTTCCCGCAGCTGGAGCTGACAAAGGTCCCCAGAACCATTTAGGGTGACTCCTGATGAACTCCATCCTAGTTTTTCCTTACAGTCCTTGGAAACAGGCTGAAGAATGAGGGGACTCCAGCTCAAAATGTGGTTCGATGTTTCCGAGTGCACGCAGCTGCCGCCTGCAAAGCAAGAGCAGGGCGGGTGGTTGTGTTGGGGTTTTCAGGGGATTCTGTCAGCTCAACAGACCCACATGCCCCAAAAACTCTTTAATGCCAGTGGGTGATGCTCTTTGGGCACTCAGGCTCATTCCCACATAGCAGGCACAAGCACAGGGCATAGGCTCTGTGCCAACACAGCACCTGAGCATGCTGAGGTCAGCCCAGCACTGGAATAATAAAACCTGCTCTGAAATGGCTATTGCTGAAAACAGCCATGAAATAATGCTTTAGGATTCATTTGCACGTGGTCACAATTCACACAACGGCTGCATTCACCCCAAATCAGCAACAGCTCCAGGCATTTGGTGGAAATGGGTGAGTGAGGAGCTCACAGCACCAAGGCCCCACTCCTGATCTGGCACACCCTGCCAGAGGTGTGGCCACCTGAACCTCCCTTCCCCTCCTGCCACCGGGGTGCAGAGGGAGCTGCCTGATTTCAGCACACAAGCTGCAATAATTCCAGGGTGGGACAAAGTACAGGTTCTCTTTCCACCAGCAGAGACTGGTCCCTTCCTGTGCCAGTTGCAGCCTCCAGGATGGCTCTGGAAGGCCTGTGTGTCCTGTGTCAGGGCCAATGGGTGTGCTGTGAGTGCAGCACCCATCAGTCACAGCCTCATGTGCTCAATGAGACCTTTTTAGAGGCATCAATCACAAGGGCATGACAGGACCAGGCACTGGAACAGCACTGCTCCCTCTTTCTGCAATGGGAAAGGGAAGACACTTCACCTTCCTCCAAGCCTGCTCTTACAAGGCTTTAATTACCGGCTTCTCTGCAATAAATTAAGCTCCCTACAGATGTCATACAGAATATTCCCAGCTTCCCAGCCAGGTGCTATCCTCTGTGGGATGCCTCACCGTCCATGCAATCCACAGAGAGCTGGCTCATGCCCTCCCGACAGCAGGGATGCTGCACCGGGGGCTGCTCCGCGCTCTCCCTGCCCTCCTCCTCCTCCAGCCGGGCGCTGCACTCGGGGGTGGCCGAGGCCAGGCACATGGCCACCATCACATGGGGGCTCAGGGGCTTCATCTCCACACCATCCTGCTGGAAAGGGGCTCCGAGGGGCACCACGGGCAGCGCGCTGCTGCCGAAAGTGCCGTTGGTTTTGGTGAAACACCTGCGGGAGGGACAGAGGCCAAAGTTACTCAGAGTGGCTTCTTCCCCCTCTTCTTCTTCCCTCCACCCCCACAACTTTTCAGTGTTTTACCACATCAACAATCAGAGCATTTGTCAAATCAGTTTTAAATATATTTGTGGAGCGATTCTGACATTAAGAAAAGGATTGAGTGGGTTTTTTTTTCTCCCAGCAGACAGCTGAAAACATTCAAAACACGCTCAGTTCCTTCCCCCATCGATTGAGACCCAGTGACCTGACTTGTGAGCCCATTTCTCCATCAAAGCAACTCCATAAAACATGTTTTCACTGCCAAGATAAAGAGCTCAAATTTGAAACCCAAGCAGCACACTTAAGTACCTTAAAAAATAAATACTAAGTGTTATTGGAGTGAATGCAAATTAGAAAAATAGATGTAATAAAACAAATTTAACCCCCCTCCTTCTGCTGTGCAAGTCAGATTGTGGCCCTGTAATACCTGTGTAAAATGGTGGAACTGATATGAAAAGGCTGAATCAATTGTTACAGCTGAGGTATTTAAGCTTTAAACAAAAAGGAGCAGGACTTTGACACACATACCATTGCATCATGAGGGAAAACACCTCAGTGTTTGCAGCCCCATAAACAATGTGGCCTCAAGGAACATTTATATAAACAATTCCTACATAAGAAAGCCATATCTACCCCAAAAGTAAAAGGTTCACTTGCACAGCTACCACAAACTTTGAGAAACTGCATGCCAGAATGCTCCTTGTTATGTGGTGCAGGAGATGGATTCACAGATAAACACATGGAAATAAGGATGGAGAGTGTTCACACCCTCCAGTGACACCCCAAAATGCTCCTGTGAAAGCTGAGCAGGTTTCAGGTCCTTATGTGCTAGTGCAGATACAACTCTGAGCACTCTTCTCTTTTTTTCCTAGCAGTTGTAAACCCATCCCTCACCTGCTTTGCTCACAGGGATCAGCCCAGTGCACTTGCTGTATGTCATCCCTGGGGCTGTTCAAGGCTGGCATTTGGAAATGCAAAAATTCATCCCTAGGACCTGTCTGCTCAGCTGCTGGCTCAGCAAGTAGCACTGTGTGCTGCTCCAGACTGATTCTGGCCCAAAACTGAGCAGAGTGGATGAAAAATTGCTGGAAAAGGAGGAAAGATGGACTGGGACACCAGCAGTGCCAGGGCAGCAGCCAGCAGAGCTGACCTCAACAACAGCCCAGCACTGAACCCAGAAGGGTTAAAAACAGGACATGTTAAGCTTGGCAGTCTCACTTAAGTCCTGCCTAAGTGCCAGAGAACACTTGTATTCCATTAAAAAAGTCATGGCAATAAGGAAAACCACCACGCTGGAGGGAGCTGTCCTACAGCCCTGCCTAGAGCATCAGTTCATACCTGAAACCTGATCAAAACCTGGGACCAATATTGCCAGAACTGAAAGAGCAACAAAACACCCAACAACAAAAATAAATTTATCAGAAGAGGAACTATTGTGAGCTTCCCCTTCCCTTCACCTGCAAAGCCAGAACAGGACAAACGGGCTCCCTCTGGAGCCTGCTCCCCTCTCCAAAGCTGGGAGGATGGAGCAGCACTAAGCTTCAACCTTCACTCTCCTATTTTGTCCTTCTGCTCCTGTAACTGCCTCCAAAATCATTATTCCAAGTACCAAAATACCACAGAAGCCACTGGAGAATCCACATGAAACACATCTGGTCCTCAAACAAATCCATTTATTAGTTTGCCTTTCTCTCCGCAGAGGTTTTGACTGCACTCACTTATTATTTAGAAAAAAAGGCTCAGAGAAACCCATCTAAATGTTTGGGTTTGCATGTTTCTGGGGTTTCTTCTTAAAGATACAGAGGTCAGTGGAGTTCTCTGTATTATTGTAAGAGCTTGAAGGATGTTTCAACACAGCAGTTCAGCCTTCTAAGCTTCAATAACCACAATTTGATGGAAACTAGCCATGGGGATATCCAGAGCAGAGTGTGGAGGAAGAGTGATGTTAAAATCCCTGCTGCAGAAAACACATCTTCTATCAATTCTTAACACTGAAACACTACTAAACCATAATCCAAAAAAAAAAAAAAAAAATTTAGATGAAAAAGCTGGAAAAACAAACTGATGTTCCCACATTTAATTTGCACATTTCAGATTTCTGATCAAAATACAGTGAATTTGCAAAGCAGAGAGATCTGCAAAAGTGTAAATTCCTCTGCAAACATCACGTATCTTGAGAGCTTTAGCACAAAAGCACAAGAGAAGAAAAAAGATCAATTCTCAATCCTGTCAACCACAAGCCTTGTCCACAATAGCAAAGTGGGTCTCCAGTTTTCAGCAGCTTCTCCCTCTGGCAAGGCTCCACAAGCAGTTATGAGGGATAAAGTGCTAATTTAAACAGAAGATCCAGGGATCTCAGCACTGGAATAATAAAACCTGCTCTGAGATGGCTATTGCTGAAAGCAGCCATGAAATAATGCTGAACCTTTAGGATTCATTTGCACGTGGTCACAATTCACACAACGGCTGCATTCACCCCAAATCAGCAACAGCTCCAGGCATTTGGTGGAAATGGGTGAGTGAGGAGCTCACAGCACCAAGGCCCCACTCCTGATGTGAGGTGTGTCCACCTGAACCTCCCTTCCCCTCCTGCCATGGGGGTGCAGAGGGAGCTGCCTGATTCCAGCACATGATTCCAAGGTGGGATGAGGAAAAGATTCTTTGCACCAACAGAGACCAGGTCAGGGGGACTGACCTCACCTCTGCAATGAGGTTGAACAAAATGGGAAAAACACTCAAATTCCCACTTGCCAAAAGCTGACTGCACTAACCCAACAGGCCTTCCTCCTGCTTCTGCTGTTCCTCCTCCTCACCCTGGCCGTGGAGCCAGCTCCCTGGTGTAATGCTGAGGCACGTTCTGCTCCTCTCCATTCCCCTCTCCCATGTCCTCTTTCCATTCCCCCAGCGCCAGGACAGGAATGGAGCGGTCCCTGCTGTGCAGCTCTCTGCCAAACCGAGGTTAATGATCCCCTCTGGGCAAGGCAGCTGCAAGGGACAACTTGTTTCTCTATCAAGAAGTCAAATATAGAATGGGGCTGTGAAAACTCAAAGTTCAGGCCCTGCTGATGACCTGTCTGGGAGGAGCAGTGCAGCTGCAGAGGACGGAACCCTTTCCCTTGCTTTCTTAAGGGGGGAAAAAAAAAGCAAATAAAAATCTAAATGTGTTTAAAACTGGAAGCAAGCTCTTAATTACAGTGTAACACATGTGGCATGTTCCAAATTACTGTGAGTCTCAGACATCCTGGTGAGAGCTGCTGCACAGCCTGCTCGAAATCACAGCAGTGGTGGGTGAGGGAACATATTGGGCTTTCCTGAGACCTGCCAGGGACACTGGGCCAGGCAAGGCATGCCCAGCTCCACCTGCGAGCAGCAGCTTGTCATGCACATATTTATAAAAGGATGAAGGATTCAAAGCTCACTATAAGTGGTATTTTAAAAAATAAAACTATGAAAATAAAGTGAACGTGTTTTCTGCCTTCAACAGCGGCTTTATTGTTCAACAGGGGTTAGACTCGATGATGCTCGTGGGCCCAACTCAGAATATTCAATGATTCTATGATTAATTTCAATTCAGCTTAGCCAGATGCACACCTAAAGGCAGCTGAAGATTTTAACAATACTGAAAAATCAAAGTATGATTGAAAAAAATGCCTAGAGCCTACCAGTCAGAGCAGCCAAGCTTGTCTGACTTTCAGTGCTATTTCTAATCATTAAAATAACCAGAGATTTAGTCAGTAGCCGAGGAGGATAATAATTCCAAAAGTGAAAATGTATCAGTTTTTATTAGGTTTCCAACTCCCAGCTACAATGTAGAAGACAGATTTTCCCTTATTCTACAAAATAATTCTTTTTCCCATGAAAAAAAGTGTGTCCCACTCTGACAATGGCTGGTCAATCTCCTCCTGAAGGCCTCAAGAACTTCAAATCCCACGTTTTACAAAGAATAGCATTGTGAAGGCAAAGGGGTGAGTTGCTTAGTGTTCTTAAGGGAATGTCAGGAAGTGTAAAATATAGAAGACCAATTAAATCCGATTTGACAAGCTCCATATGGAATGATTTTGTTATCTCAAAACTGAGGAAAACACAGGAAATACGGATTTTTTTAAAGATCCAGCGCCCAACCTGCCTCACTTCCTAGAGAGCATCAGAGAAGCACGTTGAGCAAAGAGAGCTCTGGGGCTCTAAAACTCATTTTATTTTATCCTATGGACAATCCCCAGCTGCTTTCCAGGTCATCCATGGAACTCCTGGTTCCAGCCAGGACTCCAGCTCAGCTTTTGTCAGCCCCAGCTCCACCCCAGCACACAGAGGGAGGGCAGTTCTCTGGCCAGGTCATTTCTCACCTGTTATTGTTCCGACAATTCCGGCAGCTGATGCACTCCGAGGGGTCAGCCTGTGGCACTGCCGTGTACAGCCCACCACCCTGCAGCAGGAAGGATTAATAATAAATAATTAGAAATCAAATCACTATTGGGACACCCAAGAGCTCCTTGACTCAGTTTCCCCACTCTGATCACGTTATCAATGCCCTGCTCTGGGTTGTACGTGGCACAGCAACACTGAGCGATTGTCCAGGGGAGAGCTTTGCCAGTGTGTGTGTCAGGGAAAAGTAAATAACTGCAGCTTAGACAAGTATGTGGTCATTTCCCTGGTCTGTTTTCAGCTTAATATGCTGAGGTTTAATTTAATAAACACACTGTAAATATATTTATTTTTAACGCTGATGACAGACACGAAAGCGAATTGCTGTTCATTAGCACGCAAGGCTTGTTTAGGGAGACAGAGGATTAAATTTGGAGGGCTGATGTCACACACAAACCCATCCCACTTTCCTGTAATTACTCCGATTAGATCAGTTTACTTCACTATACTGATTTTTGAACCGTTTGGTATTTGTACAGATGGGGTAATTCCTCAGCCAGCAATGACTCCGGGTGAGAGGGATTTTGTGTTGTTGGTTTTGGCTAACAGGGCCATTACAAGCCAGTTGAAATGCCCAGATTAACACATACCTCATTGTTAGGGACCAGGCAGACAGTGATGCAGGAGCCACTCCAACAGGGCTGCAGAGCCAGGCTCCCAGCCCCGCTCCAGGAGGGAGCCAGGCTGGGAAAGCTCACCTGGATTTTGGCAGCTCAAGTGGTAGAGAACTTCTAGCAATCCCTATTTTTGCAAAACCAGAACTTATCCTGATGTTTTTGAGGGATAAGGAGCACTGAGGAAATGCCTAATTAGTCTTGATTGCCATCCTGGCCAGTTTCTCCCTTCCTCATTTAACCCAATCATTGAAACAATAAAGAGCGACCAAAGGAGGCTCAGAACATCCTGTTCCTGTGTGTAGCCTCACCCACGTGCCAGTCCCAGCCCTTCTCGTGTGACATCGTGTGACTCAAACTTTCTACAACAGGGAGTGGGGAAAGAAAAAAAATCAACCCCATCACCTGTTCCCAGCAAGAACCAGCATCGGGTGGAGGCCTCGTGGCACAGAGGAGCTCCAGCCACCAAGACCTGTCACACACGTGTATTTTCCTTCTTTTCCCCCAAAGAAATAAAAATGGGAAGGGCAAAACATAATGCAAACTGTCAGTCTTTCTCCTGGGTGAGCTTTTGAGCACTGCAAATGTTGCCTGCCTCTCTGAGGGCTTGGAGATTTTTGCAGAGTTTCACCCACTGGGAGGTTGGACAGGTAAAAAAAAAAATACAGTTTGGGCCTTGCTTGCTCTTGAAAACACCCAAAAGTGAGCACTTCTTGCTACACAAGTAGGCCAAGGACAGAATGGGGTAAAGAACTGACTGGTCTGGGCTCAGACTGGAGGGAACTGAAGTGGCAACTACTGTGCAAGTGCTAATTTGTTGTTCAATAAAATGAAGTGCTTGTGCTCAATTACCAACACAAACAATAGACCCGTTTTTTTTCTCCAGAAACAGCATGGGTTATTCAGACTTTTGAACTTTTTCTTTCAGTTTTCCTGGGCAATGTTCACAGTTTTGAGTAAGTTTAGTAAGTTTGAATGCAAGCCATCTGTTTCCATAGACAATAATGAAATCATTATTCTCTCTTGGAAACAGGACACGTTTCAGCAAATGAAGTATTTTTCCACAGCATACAAAGGCTGGATCGCAGACTGAAATTAGTTTTTAATTTTATTTTCAATTTCAAAACAAAAAACGAGCCTGTCTCAACAGTCACAAACAGGGGACTGAAAAAAAAAACCAACCCAGCATTACTGCTCTGCTGTAGCTCAAGATGTATGGGGCACTTCATTCCATGGAACCTCCTGCGCCATTCGTGCTTTGCCATAATTAATAGCATTGCTCAGAGTTACAGATCTGAAACAGGTGGGGGAAAAACGGGTGATCCATAAAGCTGCAGAATAAGCAGCTATAATTAAATGTATTTAACTTGGAGATTGAGAAATACCATATGTACAAGTAAAGTATCTCAGCCCAGCACTGAGGCATTCTCAGAGCTTACATGCTGTTAGGAGGAGGGTAGAGGCAGATTTCCCAGAGTAAGTGGAATTCTTGCTGTCATCTGATATTCTCAAATGAAAACCATGATGTTTGTATCACAAATATCAGCCCAGTTGCTTCCTCTGGGATAAGGAATTCAGTGGAACTGGCTGTTATCAATGGATGAGTATTCCCCTACTCGAATTAAGCCTGCTTCAACAGCCCCTGAATGAATCCCAAGGTCTGGGCTCAGCCTCCCACCCGGGGTAGGACCTTACGTTCACGAGGTGATGGGGATGTTCGTAGTCCACGTGTGTTCTGGACAGGGAGTTGGTGTGCCCTGGGTACAGTCCTGCTCCTCCTCCACTCATGATCCCGTTGACACCATTGGCAACTTTGTGATGGACATGGGGGCAGCCGTTGCTGAGGCCGTTGCTGAGGAAGTTTCCGTGGATGCTGCCGTTGACTCGGCTGGTCCCGGGTAAGGTCGTGTACTCAATCATCTGCCCGTTGATATCTGCCCCTTGGTAGAGGTAGCCAGGAGGGTCATATTCTGCAAAAGATATTATCACTGAAAGCACTTTTATGAGAAGCTAAATGAGCGTCCCTAAAAAATAAATAAACTTGTTTTTTTCGTTCTCCAGTTTTTGTGATCTAACTCTGATCTCCAACTGCTTAGCATACAAATGTAGACATGGAAAACAGCCCCATCCTGGAGAGCAGACCAGAAATGTTGGTCTGGAAGGACCTGGCTGATGTCAGTCACTACCAGAGCATCCTGAAACCAGGGCTTTTGTATCACCAACAGCCCCTCTGCTCTATCTGCTGTAAGCTGCTTCCAGATCAATCTGGGCCGCAGTTGAAGACACCATCTTATCTTGCAAGAAGTTTTGTTTAATTTCTTTCTCTAGGAGAGTAAGAGCATTTAAAAATAACCACAGGCCATGGCAAGAGCAAGGCTGATTTATGCACCAGGAGCAGAAAAGGCCAGTGCAGAGATTCTGCTGGCTCTGGGTTAGTGGTGGGTGCAGAGCACCTTGCAAAGCTCCTGCTCCAGGCTCCTGCTTGCTAATGAACAGATTTTCATTATTAACACCTCTCTGGAAGACTTGGCCATTGAATGCCATCTCACTGTACAGGGTAACAAGGGACTTGTCCTAGAGCTGCAACTTTTCTTTCTTTCCAGATGCACTCAAGAAAGGGAGAGATCCAGGGTTTAACTCTCCACAATTTTAACAAGTGAATACAATTACACACATTCTGCCTCTGCAATCATCAGAGACCAGTGCAGGGGCTTAAAGTTAAACACAAACTGCAGAAACTTTGCCCAAGCCTTTCCCACACCATTCTCTGTGTGAAACTGCAGCACAATCCTCCAGGGATGCAGCAGGACAGGGAGCATCAGAGTGAAGAAATGGAGACATTGCTGCTCTTAAAAGCCCAAGGCACACCTGGAAGTCCAAGTCTCTACAGAAATGCAAGTTGGCTCCTAACAGGAAACTGCTTCCCATCCATAAAACGCAGCATGGACATTCCTAATTTTACTCTGGTAATATTTTCCTCATGAAACCAACCCCCACTCACTCTGCATGGCGTTCTGCTGCCGGTTCTTCCAGAGGCACATGGCGATGAAGACGATGAGGATGAGGACCATGACCCCCAGCACACAGCCCACAATCAGGTAGAGCATGTCACTGCTGCGCACGGGGCCGCTGGCGGGCACGGCCCCGCTGCCCCCAGCCCGCTCAGGGGGGTTGGGTGGAGTGCTCAGGTCCCTCACTGGATATTCAGACGCTCCCGGCGTGCGTTTCACTGGATGAGTAGAGACAAACACGTGTACGTCCACTAAATGCATTTTCTAAATGTGGTTTTTCATCATGAAATGAAAATAATTACAGCTGTGTCCCAATGCCTCGCAAAGAAAGCTTCCAAGTCAATATTAATTCCTACAATGAGAATGCCAGCTCCTATTGGGTAATAACTGTTTGCCTTGGAAAATGGTGATTATCCTGCCTGCTCACCCACTCTTTGAGGTCACTGGAACTTTAACGAGCTGCTCGAGGTACCCGTGGCTGCAACTGCTCTAACTCTCAACTTGAAAGAGCACAAATCTTTCCACTTCTGAGGTCAGGAAAAACCACAACACTCATTTCTCTCACCCAGGCTCTGCCAGATGACCTGCTCTTATCTGATGTGAACCCTGCTAACCCCCTTCCCAAACCACACAGTTGAAGATCAACCAAGAGATGAACAGAAAATCACTGAAAATGAGAAGCTAGTTTAACCCAGGAATTGCATTTACATTTGTTTCCAGTACACCACAGTTCAGATTTATTTCATTTGACACTAAAACCCTAAAAGAGGTGCCTGGCTTAGGAGTGAAGCTGGTCAGAGAGATACAAACACCTCCATGCAGGAATGTTGGATAAACTGGATCACCCTTCTAAGCCTGGGGGAGATAAATTTTAAGGAAGAGAAAGGGGGAATGACAAATTACATCTTGCCCATTTTAAAATTAGAGAAGAACATTATATTCCTTGCAGGAGGGAGACCAACTGTGTGCACAGCCCTGAAGCCCTGCAGCTCCTATTCCCTTCCTTCAAAGGTTTCTCTACTCACTTTGCTGAATTTTGATGCTTCCGCTCCCAGAGGGCTTTTTTCTTCTTTTTTTTTCAAACATTTTTTCATAGCACTGCATTTGAAGTTTACTGTCTGCATTTTCCCTTTACAGCCTTACTTGGTTTTAGAGATTAAAGCAGACAGGAATTCTTTGCAAAATAAATGTGACTGCCATATCTGACACTTCCCGAGAACAGTACAAACTTTGTGCCAGAGGCATGCAGGATTAGGGATGGAGGCAGCCAACACAGCCATCAATTGCTGTGGTCTGCACTTATACAACGTGTCACAGAGCCCTGAAGACATAAAACAGACGTACAAATCAATTCTGTCATCTTCAGGCGCATGGTTGTCTCCTAAGGAGAGGCCATCAGCACCGCAGAGGCAGCGGCGCTATCTCCGAGGGCAGGCAAAGCTGCAGAGCTCTGCTGAGAGCCTCACGAGTGCAACAGATCACTTTCCATATGTTCAAAACAATCCCAGCTTGGGAAGACAAAACAATCCTCCGAAACATTCCAGAAAATTATGGTCATCATGGCAGCTGACTTTTGTGCTGCACTAAAATTCCCCCAGTGGATCTTTCCCATCCCAAAGGCCACCTCGGCTTGGCCCCGCAGCCTCACCTTTGGTCTCGCAGATCATCACGTTGCTGTACTCGCTCTCTCCCCCCTCGTTATAGCACTGCATCTTGATGTCATAAGAAGTTTCAGGCTGCAGGTGATTTATCAGGTGCCACTGCTTTGTACCTGTTGGGGGACAAGAAGTAAATTGACTGCAGGCCAATTACCCACAGGAGCCAGAATTATGGATGAGTGCAATGCAAGGGCACTGCAGCTTGTCTTGTTAGCACAAAAATCTTCAGTAACAGTTTATGGACTTAGCTGAAGCCATGGTCCATGAGTGGCATCCCTGCTCATGGCAGAGGGTAGGAAATAGATAATCTTGAAGGTCCCTTTCAGCCCAAATATTCCGTGACTCTCTAAGACTTGCATTATCATGTGAAATTGATTATTAGAAGGACCTTTTGATGAATTAAAAGTGAGAGTTTTTTCAGTATTTTCTTTTAAAGAAAGTCTTTCTCTACAAAAGCCAGAACTCACTAAACTCAAAACCCAGACATCCAAGTGCCCACACATGTGCATTTAACTCCAACAGCAGCCCTGTGCACCCTCATGGAACTGCCAAAGGGATGGGTTTAAGGTGGATTATGCTGACTATTTACAGTACACTGGGCAAATAATACGGAAAACTGGCACAGAGAGCTTGGGACAAGGGAAAAACTTGGCTGTGAGCAGACCTTGATGTGCGAGGTACCACTGCAGCCATTGGTGTGGTGCACGAAGGACACATCTGGGTTGTTCAATTTGGCTGAAACCCCAAATAATTGAATGTGCATTTTCTGAACCATCCTGGGAACGCAGCAAGGCTGTCCCGGTGCCACTGCCCCTGCAGAGCCCGAGCCCCAGCCTGAGCCAAGCAATCTTCTCTAATAGGATGGTTTTGTCATCTCTGGCCCCTGGCCAGCATTTCATTTAGACACCCTCCTGAAGTACTGAGCACTTCAGGATAAATCACTCCCAGTTTTTACTTTCACGGGCTTGTGACAAATTTTACTAAACAGCGACCATTTTTTTTTTTAAATTTTTTTTTTAGGTAGTTTAATTAACTGTTTGAGTGCTCTTAATCCCTCTTGGAAAATACCACCTTGAACTGTTTCCACTGTTTCTAAGGAACTGTCTACCACCTACTGATTTAAGCATTAATAAAAAGGCTCGGGCGTGCTGGGGCTGTCACTGTGACTCCTCCAGGAGCCCAGCCCAGGTCCAGACCCTCTGCCCAGCCCCAGCAGGGTGGGGGTACCCAGGAGAGCCCCTCTGCACCGGGGGCTGGTCCAGCCCTCGCCTGCTGCACATCCCAGTGAGGGTGGAGAAATCCTGGCTGAAGCTGGAACCGCCTTTCCCTAAATCGCACGTTTTCCCAAGATTCCGACTCGCTTTTCCCGGCGCCCCCACCCCCAAGCATTCCTTTTGGTAATTACTACACCAGGTTTTAGGTTTCCGCTTCAAACCATTAGTGGGACTGGAATCAGTACAGGCACTTTAACTGTCCTCTTCGTGCACCATTAGCAAGGGAAAACATTTAAACAACTGACATCAGACTGCATTTACATTTAAAATTCAATCTCCAGGATCATGGAAACAGAGAAATTCAGACCAGAAACAGAGAAATGCATCGTTGCAGGACAGGGGTGATTTTTTTTTTGCTTTTGCTTAAAGCAGCTGAGAGATACCGAGGAGCCATCAGAGTCAAGCTTTTTGCTTGTTTTTTTCCTTCAAATAAAATCTGATTTTGCCTGTAGCGGCATTTATAAGGAAAAAAAATGTTTCTGCAGAGTTTTGAATGTCTCGAAAGACAAGACTTAACAGGAAGCGGTGAGGAAAGCCTGCGGCAAGCACTTATAGCACAGGCATCACAACACTTTTTCCACAACTCATGCAGTCATTTCAAGATAAAATTCCCTGTCAAAAACCAGATTAATTCAAAGGTAACACAAGGGAAAAAAAAAAAGTGATTTATGGCAAAAATACCTTAAGTCACATGTTCCTCTACATATTTCACATCAAGTGCTTCCAATCATAACTTAATTGAAAATAGTTCTCTCTCTTTTTTTTTTTTTTTTTTCCCTCCTGAAAAGTTAATTTAGGGGAGCACAGTAAAGAAAAGTTGAAGTTTAAATCTTTCCACCAAGTGATTTCTGTTGCAGGCTCTGGCAGAACAGAGCAGCTGCTAATGGTTTCAGACTGCCACAAAGAGTTCAATACACACACGCTCGGAAAAAAAACCCGAAACAAGCTAATTTCACAGCACAGTGGAGCCCACTTAAACAACTAACTGCACAGTGTATAAGATTTATAAACACACAAGTTCTGTCTAGCAAAGGCTAAAATACATTTGCAGATGAAGGTGCAGCCTGCATAAGGTTCTTTAAAGCCTCTGAGCTCAAACTCTGGATCTTTAATAGCTTTATAGTGTGCAAAAGCTTATGTCATGCATCAAAGTACTATGTGCAGTATTGTCTGGCAGGGGAAATTTTTCAAAATAAAGGTCCATTCCTCTTGTAACTGAATAAATGAGGGGGAAAAAAATAATTAACGTCATCGGGCCAGAATGAGATCACTGCGTTTGCTCAGCCCGAGCAATAAGGACATTAAATAAAATATTTTTAAAAGGGTTTTCCACTTCTGGACTAATATAGACATTATCTAATAACTTCTTCCAGGAAAATGATGATCTAATATGCACAGGGGAAAAAAATAACTTGATTAAAAGGCAAAATGAAGCACAAACATACTTGCATTTGCAGAGTGCTACAGCACTTGAGGCTAAAAGCAACTTCCTTATAGCAGGAGAAGTGATTAGGCGAGGTAAGAGGAGAGAAGGGCAGTTGCACTCAAGGTACTGCCAGATTAGAAAATCCATGCTGGGGTAAATAATTTGAAAAGCCAGCTAGTTGTTAGTACAGTCTGTAACCCAGATGTTTTTATCCTGGGTTAAACCTCATTTACACTGCTTTCTCTTTAAACAAATTGAAGCTACACCAGTTTAAAGAGACCTTCATTAAGGATTTGCAGCTGTATAACAAGCCAAACTTAAACCCAGTATTTAGGTCTCAAGCTTCCACGTCAAAGAGGCTTCAGAAGGAAAAAACCAGCTCACGTGTGGGCAAAACCCAACGTTAGGGAATTGAGATAGCTCCTTTTGTGAGACAGATTATAAAGACTGCTTGGGAAAAGCAGTTTAGATTTCATATAAACACAGCCAACGTGGCTACAGGGTGTCCTTTCCCTTCTCCAAGCACACGTGCCCGGCACCGTACCGTCCACGATATCCCGCTTGTAGTCGCTGTCGTTGTCACTGTCCGTGGGCCGGTAATAGATATAAAATCCTTGGATGGGCGTGTTGTTGTTGCTCGATGTGATGTACTACAAAGGAATTTTAAGAGACCGTGTGAGAGGAGAGTTTTAACTGAGTCCTGCTGAGCTGTCATCACCGAGCATCTCATCCTCTGTAAAGATGAGTGTTTTTCTTGAGGTTGTGTAAGCAAAGGTGACTGAGCTCCCTGGAGTAGCCAGAGAGTAGGATGGGGACAAGAGACTGAGCTTAGGCATCACTTCCCAAACCCTCAGCTAGGGTTTGACCATGCACAGCCTGAAAATCTGCATGATTAATGGAAATGGAAAAGTTAGAACCATAAAACTCTTCAGAAAGAGTTAAGGTCACTCTAAAAATCAGTTCAAGAATCTTTAAGTTATGCAGCCTCCTGAGGAACCAGAGGTTATTTTAAGTTTATTATCCTTAACATCTCTTAAGGCTGAGCTAGCAGAGCAAACTAACACTGGGAACTCTACACATTAAATCCTCCAAAGTATACCAGGGGGTTAGATTTCAAAACAAGAGCAAAGAATTTCTGTGGGTTTCAATAAGGACTTTAAAGTACTTGTTTACAATAGACGAGGTAACAGGGGAAAGGAAAATGTTTCTCTAACATGAAACCTCCAGTGGATGTGAGGGAAGACGGTGGGTTTGAAACCCGCTCCCAGCCACCCCAGCCTGGATTGACAAAAGCAGCAGGACTCGCAGGAAACAGAGCCAACTCGCTCACAACTCATGGCATGAGCAGGGCTTGGGACAGAGTTAAGCCCACTGGTGCCTCTGCTATGTCTGTGCCAGAGCAGGTGGACTGGGCCGGCTGTGGCCTCTCACTGGAGCTGCCAGTTGGGCACATCTGGCGTAACCCGAGGAGGGGTGTGTGGGGTCCCCGCGGAGCTGCAAGGGGAGTGGGGAGGAGGGAAGCTGGGAGATGGTGCAAAAGGCAGCAGACAACTGACAGGGCTGCCTCTGAGCGGGAAAAAGGGACTGGAAATGGGGGCAAAAGGGCTCGAGAGGCACCAGTCCCATTAACTCCCCCAGTTCTACCATACAGAAGTGCTCAGCCCCATCCTAGGAACACGATTATTTCCAGCTCTCAGGGGGAAGCAAACAGCTCTTAACCCTCAACTTTGCAGTCCAAACTGGGAAGAACAGTGCTCTACCCACCGTCCATTTCAGCATGATCTGGGTGTCGCTGATGGCCTCGGTGTAGGCGATGTGCGGGCCGGCGATGGGCCGGCTGGAGAAGCGGCCGCTGAACCCGGCCACCTGGTACGGGCGCGACGCCGCGCTCCGCGGGCTCTCCCCGTAGTTGTTCACTGCGATCACTCGGAACCTATACATTTCTCCTTTTAAGGGAAAGAGGGAAAGAAAGAAGCCCTTGTGGCAAAACAAGTGGTGGAAAGAGAATTCAAAGAGAGACTAAACAGATTAGGAAGTACTTTTTGCACAATGTCCAGTTGGAAAAGGACAGGAGTCCTTGCCATGGACTGATGTGGAGATATAAACAGCTCCTAAAACTCACTCAAGGCAAATCCAAAGGCTACACATGGATGGAGATACCTCCATCAGCTCAGGAAGTCCCTAAACTGGTGGGCACTGAGAAGATGCTTCAAAGGATGATAGGGATCACCATCCACTCCATCTTCTTTTGTGCTTTTTGCCTGAGTTTTCAGGGCTGGACACTGGAAGAAGTCAGGGCAGACATTTTTCCATTAATGCATTTTTCTCTACATTCTGAGTGCTCACTAGAAGGACAATTAAGTTAAAAATAGCAGTGATACACAACCCTCCTCTCCACATGAACAAGTATTAAATTATGGTGGGTTTTTTTTCCACTTGGAAAGCCAGAAATCAACTTGAATTCACGTAACGAGCTCCTAGGCCGTGCACAAGACACAAACCTAATGGAGCAGAAACGGGGTAATCCAAGCAGAAGTTGAAAAGAAGCGAAGAGCTGCAGTAATGAAAGATCATTTATTTCTAATACCTGGCTCCAAGTTCCGAACTTCCACAGACAGCTTGGAGGGAGAGATGTTGCCAGCTGCCACGAGCCAGTCGCTGTTGCGACCCAGACGTTTGTACTCCACTTTGAAGGCAGTGATGGGGGAGCCCCCGTTGGCACGGGGGATCCACGTGACGTAGACGGACGATTCCGATGCCGTGGATATCGTGGGTCGGTCAGGAGCTTCTGGAACTGAAAGGAGAAATTTGGTTACAAGAGGATTAGAGTCAGCTGAAACTTAATTTTCACTAACAGCAGATTAGAGTCACTGCTGATAATTATGTTGGATTTCACATATTAACAAGGAGAATCTTAAATCCTCCTGAAATCACCACTGCCCTTATTCTGCTGAAAAGGATGGATGATGAGCAGACAACAGAGGAATTGATTATCTTATCAATATAATATTAAAAAATTATATGGTATTGCACTACTCCAACCATTTCTACATGAAAACAGACACATACACTAAGTGAACAGGAAAAACATGATTATTTTTATAGCCCTCAAAATCCCCCCAGACCCAATGAAACTTCAACCCATCTGCATTAACGAGTGCTGGAGAAATGAGAAGGAAAAGAGAACAAAGCATGCACCAGGATGTACTTACGGAACTCACTGAAGTTACAGGCAGCAGTGGCACAGAGAGAAGGGAAAGAGGGGTGTTAGTAAATGTGGTTGTAAGAGCTGTGAGGCTTTACCAAAGCAGCCTGGATTTGTAAATGTGGAGCTGGTGCTGAGGAGTGGAGCAAGGAGCAGCAGGCTGGCAGCTCTGGGGCATGAAGCAGCTGAGCATTTGCAGCCAGGCACAAGCAAGGCCCTTGTGTGGCTCCTCTGACATTCAGTGCTGCCACAAGCTCAACTCCTCGCCTTAAACCTTATCACTCACCTTTGGCTTTACCCCAAATTTTAGATACCTTTGAGATCTCAGCCCCTGACTAAATCTGCCTCAACCAGGCCAAGGAGTTCAAAGGCTGGGGGGAGGGATGAGTGAGAAAAAGGACTATAAATGTGCTCTTTCCACTGGAAACCAGGCCAAATGTCACATCTACTGGGAAGTGCTTATAGCTCCTCACCATCAGAAATCAGCCTGGCCCTGGGAAGCCACAGGAAAACATTCAGAACAGATATCACACACTTTGAGAACTTAAAGCTCTGACACAGCCATTTCCCATTTCCTCTTCCTCTGGCTCTTTCTCAGTGGAAGGAAAGAGAAAACCAGTGTATTTAGCAAAAAGAAACCATAGGTTTAAAAATGAGCAATAAGAACATGGGTTGTAAGCGAAAATTCTCTTGTTTTTTTGAGAGCCACACATGGAGGCAGCAGCATCCTTGGAAATATCTTATGTAACAGAGTAATCTCAAAATCAACAGGAAATAGAGGAGGTAATACAAGCACCTGGAGCAGAAATAAACACAGGTTAACTCAGATGCAGCTCTTTGCAACACGACTTTTAGTGCCCGAATCACAAACCATGCACACTCCTACCTCCACTGTGGCGAGACAGGTCCGGAAGGACAACACCAAAATTATTTGTGCCTTCATGAACAATGGGATGTTTGGGGATTCCTACAGGTGGAGATGGAGCCTGTGTGTTTTTCGAGGGTGATGTTCTTTCTAAGAAGAATTGACAAGACAGTAGATCAGTGTAGGGCCTGCATAAGGAAATGCTGTTTGTCAACAAGGTCACTCGCTACAGTGCTGCCCCAGCTCCAAATCCCAAGCTGAACAGTCAGGATAGCAATCAGGGAGTTTCTCTGGGAGAGAAAGAGAGATTTCCTACCCAGGCAGTGGGTGAGTGACTGTCCATCTGCAGTACTGACACCCACAGTGCTTAGTGGTGATGCTGCCTGTGCTGCCCAGCCTGTTCATCACATCATCACCAGGTGGGGAAAACTACACTGAAATTCAGTCTAGAGAAGGACTGAAAATGCTGTGGAAGCAGCTGGAGTCAGCACACCAGGCTGAGAGGGCTGTTGACATGTAGGGGTGGCAGGACAGTATAGTGGAGCAGGGTAGGGGTGGCAGTACTGACTCCTCTGAGTTTGACAGGGATTGATCACAGGACAGCAAAGAGGAAGCATCATCTGGGTTACAAATGATGAGCTGTGACAAGTGGCTTTGCTGGTGTGAAGTTTTCTCGGCCCCCCAGTAAGCTGGGAGGGATAGGAGGAGGAAGAACACGAGTATGTCCTCATGTCTTTACTAGGATGTCTTTCATGGAAAAGTATGGGTGGAATGGGATTTTGCCACAGTTTGATACAATACCCTGGGGGTTGTTTGAACCTGACTTGTGCAGGAAGGTGGGGTGGAGGAATGTGCACCTGTGATGATAAAGGGAGGAGGTGTAAGGGAAAAAATCAGGTAAGTGTGGGGTTTTCTACAGAGAATCCTCAGACTCATCCTCTGAGGGTCTGTGCAAGGAAGGGGATGGCTGAGAACAGGCTGGGGATGGATGGTTGTGGCCTCTCAAAATGGTGTTTGGCCTCATGGTAGGACTCAGCCTATGAAGGGGGAGCAGGAAAAGGACTCCTGTGTAAGTAGGAGCCATAGAAGAATCCTCATCCAGCGTGCTGACAGATGCAGATGAAGAATGAGGCTCCCTTTGAGCAGGTGAGGGACCAGTCAGCCGTAGGGAACATTTCTGGGTGTCTGGGTGAGGCTGGTGCAGGCTGGGGCTGTGTCTGCTGGGCTCTGTAGGGCAAGAAGTAGGTCAGTCTGGATTAGAGTTGTTAGGCAGATGCCTGGGAGGGACCCAAAGCTTCCTCAGGCAGAGGTGTTCTGTGGGGTAGGTAGGTCACAATTAGGGAGTTGTTGACATTTTTAGCAGAGGGGGAGATTTTCAGAGGTTTGGGGCCATCAGTTTTGTATCTGTTCATTGATAGAATGATGATAAGGATGGACAGAACAATGAATCTGAGAATGTTTCACAAATTTCATGAAGACATTAAATTCTTAAGAAAATTTTAAGCTATCCTTAATTCTCCTTCATAGAATTCCAGAAGGGTTTGAGTCAGAAGGAACCTTTAAGCTCATCTTGGTCCACCCCCTCCCCTGAGCAGGGACACCTTCCCCTATCCCAGGTTGCTCCAAACCCTGCTCAACCTGGCCTTGGGCACTTCCAGGGATGGGGCAGCTTCCAGGGATGGGACAGCTTCTCTGGGCACCCTGTGCCAGGGCCTCACCACTCTCACAAGGAAGAATTTATCCTAAATATCACAGCTAACCCTGCCCTCTGTCACTTAAAAGCCATTCTTAGACAGTAGTACAAAAAATATCTGCTTGTTTGTGTGCTAAAGAGCACAGGCACCAGTGTCCAAGACTGAAAGAAGAAATGCTCTGATTAAGAATGTTGTGCTTGTTGCTGTCTGCACACAACTATCAGAACAGCTGGCTTGTGGTCAGCAGAGATTGTCACTGAGGTGTCTGCAAAGCAAACCAGGAACAGCTTTGTTGATACATGGAAACTCAATGGTGCAGAGTTTCTTCTGTGATTAGAAACCTCAACAAGGACAGGCTGCTCCTGACTTTGCTCCTTAGAGCAAGAGAAACCTCACAGTACAAATCATACCATCACCCCAAAAATAATATCAAGCTTTTAATAGCTTCTACTTACCAACAGCCTCACACTCAGGCAAGTTTGCCCTACAGCAATTTTAGCTATTCGAGGCCGTTCTTTAGCAAATAAATTGCAGAATATTTCACATATGGCTTAGTAGATGCCATTAAATGACTGATGTCATTAAATAAATGTCTCTGGAAGGCCAGGACACAGGGCACATTGTGCTGCACCTACCCTTGCTGGTGCGGAACGTCAGCATGGCCGGCTGGCCCTCGCCAGCAGCGCTCCTGGCCACCATCAGCACTTCATAGAGGCTGGAGGGCTCCAGCTCGGTGAGGCGCAGCTCGTTCTCACTGCCAGGAACTCGCACCGTGTGCCAGCCGCCCGCCGCGCTCACGCCGTCCTCCAGCTGCATGGGGAGAAACCATCAGCACACAGAACACCTCTGCCCATCCCCAAAACTGATTTCCTGCATTTATCTATGGTTTGTCTCCAGCTGCATGGGGAGAAACCATCAGCACACAAACACCTCTGCCCATCCCCAAAACTGATTTCACCCATGGTTTGTCTCCAGCTGCACACAGAGAGAAACCATCAGCACAGAAACACCTCTGCCCATCCCCAAAACTGATTTCACCCACAGTTTGTCTCCAGCTGCACATGAGGAGAAACCATCAGCACACAAACACCTCTGCCCATCCCCAAAACTGCTTTCCTGCATTTATCTATGGTTTGTCTCCAGCTGCATACAGGGAGAAACCATCAGCACATGCCACAAAACACCTCTGCCCATCCCCAAAACTGATTTCCTGCATTTATCTATGGTTTGTCTCCAGCTGCACATGGGGAGAAACCATCAGCACACAAAGCACCTCTGCCCATCCCCAAAACTGATTTCCTGCATTTATCTATGGTTTGTCTCCAGCTGCACATGGGGAGAAACCATCAGCACACAAAACACCTCTGCCCATCCCCAAAACTGATTTCCTGCATTTATCTATGGTTTGTCTCCAGCTGCACATGGGGAGAAACCATCAGCACATGCCACAAAAAAGCCTCTGCCCATCCCCAAAACTGCTCTCCTGCATCTACCTACGATTTGTCTCCAAGTGCTTCTGCTACAAATCAGCAGCTTTGCACCCACTTTCACAGCACTCCTTGGATAAACTTATTTTCCCTGTCCATAAACACACACAGAGCTGGTTGTGACTGTTTGTTTTTTTTTCATTTTCAAATGAAAATGTGGCTAAAACTACAAGAGCTCAAATGATTTTCAAGCCTTCAGTCAGCCTTCAGCTGTTTGCTACTAAAGGGCTGGACCCAATACCCTAATGAGAAGACTTTCCCTGTACTAGCCCAGCTTTCTCTGTACTTCAGTATTTAAAAATATTTATTGGCTAAAATGGACAACAAAAAGTATGTCTTAGTTACTCCTTAAAGAAAAAGTCAGCAGGGAGACCAAAGATTTGGGTTTATCAATGCATGTTTCCTTTTTTTTAAAACAAAACCACTCTTTAACTTAGCAGTGAAACCACCAGCTCTGTTAAAGAAAAGAAAGACATTCTGGGTAGTCTCTTAATGCTTGACCTTTGCAGGAAAACATTACCCCAAATCCCAAAGGAAAAGACAAAGATTCCATCAAAAATAAACTACTAAACAATATAAGACTTTAATAAAACTTTGGAGGCAGATCTAAACGCTGTGGATTATCAAAGGTTATGCCAGAGGTCTTTGTTCAACTATTTTCTTCTACAGCAGCCACTCCAAGGCTTTTATTCCCCCAACTTTTTTTTTTTTTTCCCTCTATTAAAAGAGGGAAATCAATAAAATAATTTAATTACACAAAGAAAGCACCACCCTAAAAATGAGGATAAATTCACTGCTGAGAAATGCATGCATGAGCACATTCAATGTGGAAAGGATTGGTGTGAGAGAAGGGAGAGCGTCAAAAAGGTCAAAAAAGCATTCAGAGCTTCCGGGGCTTACGTGAACCAACCGCCTTTGGATGAGAAATTATCACCAACAAACTCTGGCACTTGGTTTTCAGGAACCAACAGGTCAAAAATCTAAGCATTCCCTCCAGGCTAAGACAAGATCAGGATGTAAAGGATTAAAAAGCTTATGAAAAATAAATCAAACAGCTTTGCCATGTAGAAAACTGGTTTGCTTGGAAGAACAGACACAGGCATTGCTTGGTTCTGATTTCAGAGTAACAGAACCTCCTGAGCTGAAAGTGGCCCACATGGATCACAGAGTCCAATTGTTGGCTCTGCACAAGAATCCCACCATGTGATGTTAAGCAAAAGAGCTCGGTGTTGACACACTGCTTTTAATGCCATAGTGGGTACTGCCCTGCAAGTTCACTTTCATATTTGATAACTTCAGTTTAATTCAGTCCCTTTGGGACCCAGAGCAGCAAACTCGGTGATGTCCTAAGGTAAAACTCAGCTTCCCTTCTGCTCTCACACACAGATTCAAGCTGGCTCACATTTAGATGCACTTTTAACCCCACTGACTGCACACAACCCTGGATCCCCATTCTCCATAATGACACCGTAAAGGACAGAAAAGCCTGGATAAATCTCACTTAAAACTAGACAGAGCAGTGTGTTGGTGACAATGTCATCCATCCCTCAAACAAGCTGTGTGGGCACAGGAACGTTGTGCTTCGACTACCTCTGCCCATGTCCTGGTCAACACCAGCACCGCAGGTTCCTTGGGAAACCCACGGGGCCGCGATGCTGGGGATGGCTGGGGATGGCTGGGGATGGCTGGGGACGGCTGGGGACGGCTGGGGATGGCTGGGGACGGCTGGGGACGGCTGGGGACGGCTGGGGACGGCTGGGGACGGCTGGGGACGGCTGGTGATGGCTGGGGACGGCTGGGGACGGCTGGGGACGGCTGGGGATGGCTGGTGACGTCTGGGGATGGCTGGGGATGGCTGGGGACGGCTGGGGACGTCTGGGGATGGCTGGTGACGTCTGGGGACGGCTGGGGATGGCTGGGGATGGCTGGTGACGTCTGGGGATGGCTGGGGATGGCTGGGGACGGCTGGGGATGGCTGGGGACGGCTGGTGACGTCTGGGGATGGCTGGGGACGGCTGGGGACGGCTGGGGATGGCTGGGGATGGCTGGGGATGGCTGGGGACGGCTGGGGACGGCTGGGGACGGCTGGGGACGGCTGGGGACATCTGGGGGATGGTACCTTGCGGTATTTGACAAAGTAGGCGTTGATGGGCAGGCCCCCGGCGCGGCCCGGCCGCCACACCAGGCTGTACGTGTCCGGCTTCGGCGTCTGCGGGGGGCTCAGGATGATGGGGGCCTCGGGCGGGGCCGCCGCGCTCGACGCCTTTTCCATCGCCGCCGCGTCCAGAGGAGATTTTGTCGGAGGCGAGCTTGAAAATGCCATTTCTGCACCAAAATCACCGCCGCTCTCGTCGCTCTGGGCAAGCTCCAGAGGAGCTGTTTCTCCTGCTCTCGTGCCAGTTGCTGAAGGAACTGCAAAGGGAGGGTCTGGTTACATCCCCACGATGACGTACGTTCGCCCCGTGCCGAGGGGACGTTAAATCATTTCAGAGTGACATTTCCAAACAAGCCCTGCTGCAAAACACCAGGGCCAGAGGTGCCCACACAGATCTGAGCCCGGTGCTAAGCTGTGGCCTGGGTGTTTTTTCAGGGCACAGCAGTGGGGTTCGGTTTGTTTTATTTGGTTTGGTGTTTTTTTCGCAGTTGCAAAGAGAGAAAATCTGAAACTCAAGGTCTACAGGCACAGTTTGAGTATCTCCACTAAATTAAGTCATGGCAATGCATGTTAAAAGAAATAAATAAGTGTACAGCTAAATTTGTGAGACAAACAGAGTAATTTGTACGCTGTTGTACAAGGAACTTTTCATGGCCTGCACTGGCATGCACACAAGAGGACATTCTCCTACCCCGGTTTCTGAGGTTTTAGCTGTAATTTAGAGAAGCTTTGAAAACTGCACAACTCAACTACTTCATTTGAAAATTTATGCTGAGAATAAACTCAGTTTACAGGAAGATCTACATGCAATTTAATACCAACACATTTCTAGAAATCCTCCAGCCTCCTCCATTCTATTTACTTTTGCTGGTATGAAAAAGAAATCTATATAGTACCAGAAGTCTAAAAGAGGCCACAAGACAAAAAAAAGGCCCTGTTCAGCTGATGCAGGGCTCATCAGAACTCCAGGCAGGGAAAGGATGGCAGGTTGGACATCTGAGATTATCCAGGACAAGAAAACATCAGTACTTAAAGCAAGAAGGTTTGGGAAGCAGTGCAGCTCCTCAAGGCTGCACACGGCAGCTGCAGGACAGCCAGATGTTCGGAGCCCTGTCCGTCCCTTCAGATTTGTGTAGGTTTATGTTACGTGCCGGGGTCTGGAAGGGGAAGGGAATGAAGGGAACTTGGTTTACAAAACAAACAAATTCCTTGGTAATGTAAAGCCTAGGCAGTGTTAGCCTGGCTGACTCAGATTCCTTCAAACCTCCATTAAAATACCAGCAGCAAGTGTGGCTGCTATTTTTGGCCACTTTTAAAAAAGCTGGGAAGGAAAGTTCTCTTTTCAAATTGAAGACACGCTCTCGGCAAGCATTCCTTGTTTGTTTCTTCTCATCTATTTAGCAATGCCACAAAATTCAGAGACAGGAAGAAGTCAACAACGTGGGGAGGATGTCCCCAAAGCCCAGATGGTCTTAAAATGCCAGGCACTCCCAGAACAATCCCCAAGTGAAAGGGTATCTCTGCTGTCAGTGGAGCAGCGGGAAGGGCGTGATATTGAAAACAAATGGGAGGAGGTGGAAGGCCCTCAGCAGCGTGGTGGACCCCGAGGATGTGGGTGGGCATGGTTTGGTTTGACGCCTGCTGGCACTGGGGACACGGACTCTTGGAGTGGAGAATGAGTTGTGGTTTCAGCTGGTGACAGCAGACCCAGTGCTGTGTTCACTGCTGCAGGAGGGGAGTCGTCAACAACTGCTGGGTTGTATTTTTGCTTTGGAAAACAACCCCCGGGTAACAATTCCCATTAAATAATTCAGTTCTAAGCTCTTTTGGAGAAGTTTCTGGTATAATTACTACCCATATAACCCAGCATCAGCCTTCTCTCCGCTGCTGTGTCATTATGCAACTTTTTTTGGCTGTTGCTCTCAGTGCCATATCTTTCCTCTTAGCCATGGGGATTTTTCTTCCTCAGTTTCCCAATCCCAGCAGGAATACCAGCAGCACTGAGCTGAGTCAGGCCAAGGCTGCATGCATCCAAAATCCTGATCCCACCAGCAACTGGAGAAGGATTGAATATCCCGAATTTGGGAATTGAAAGAATGTATTCATAGAATCTTAAAACAATTTGGGTTGGAAGGGACCTTAAAGGCCATCCAGTTCCATGCCCCACTGACCTTCCACTATCCCAGGGTGCTCTGAGCCCTGTCCAACCTGGCCTTGGACACTCCCAGGGATGGGGCATCCACAGCTTCTCTGGGCACCCTGTGCCAGGGCCTCTCCACCTTCACCCCTTCCTATTGGGGAAGAATTTCTCCCCAATATCCCATCTAACCCGGCCCTCTGGCAGTGGGAAGCCATTCCCCCTTGTCCTGTCACTCGAGGCCTTTGTACAAAAGCCCTCTCCAGCTCTCACAGGCATGGGAAGGGGATCTAAGATCTCTCCAGATCCTTCTCCAGGATGAACCATCCCAACTCTCCCAGCCTGGCTCCAACTCACACATTCCATAATACCCAGTACTCTGCTCTCTGCTGTTGTTTCTCCCCTTCAGCTGTCTCATTTTGAAGGGGAAGAGCCCTCACTTCTTCAGCCTCTCCTCCTGCAGAAACCTTTCCCCACCTGCTGTGCTTCACAGCCCCTTTGTTTGCTCTCCTGCTCCCCTCCTGACCAGGGTACAGCCACGGGCAGAGCCAGGAGCTCCAGGTTTGATCTCTGCTGTGCAAACAGCTCACATTCCCAGGCACTTCTTCCCTGCTCCTTTAACAGCCTGAGGATCCTCCCTGCTTTGCAAGCTCTCCAAATACCTCAGCACAGGCTGGAAAAGCCCTCTGAAAACCTGAACACAGCACATCAACGAGCTCACCCACACCTGGCACGTGTTTCAAATCACATTAGGACTTCTCAGAGCTTCTCTAAGGTTTCTGTGGAAGCAACTTCAGCCCATTTGCCCCTGAAACACCCACCTGTGTAGACTAAATGCTCCTTGTGTTTTTCACTCCCACTCCTGCTACTCATTCTGCCTGCAGTGTATTTTTCTCCTTCCTTTCCATTAGATAAAGTTATTTTGGAGATTTAACCTTGTGTTCAGTAGCTCTGGGAAGCTCCTGCCATGCAGGCCAACCCCACAACTGTCTAAAACAGACTCAAAAAAGGGAGGGCCGTGGGTACAGGATCCTGAGGCATCATTTTACATTTTGGTGGTTTCTCACTATGATGGCAGCTGAAGTTGTCCTGCCTGCTGTAAGACCATGCAATGAATCACAGCCTGGAATAGATCCAGCAAAAGGAAAAAAAAAACAAACCCATTTTTCAGCCAAATGGGCTCTCTTACTGTGAGCTGGGACAAGGCAAACTACAGGACTGGGTACTGAGAGGTGCTTAAGCTGATCCTTCTCCCAAAGAAATGCGCTGGAATCCCAGATGAAGTCATTCAGGTGCTTCAGAAGTGTTACCTGGCAGAAATTCTTCATTAAACAGCTGAGTGTCTGAGCATGTCTTTGGCATGGCTGGGAGCTGTTCTAAACCCCTAACAGCTCCCAGAAAGTCCTCAGGGACTTTTATATCAAAACCAAATGCCTTAACCACCCTCTGCACCATAATCAGCAGCCAGTACAACGTATTAGAAACCGATAAAAGTTAATAAACAAAGCATTAAAATTGAACTCACTGCCATAAAATTCTGAGGCAAAGCAGTGGGATTTTTCTCTTTAACACAGGCTGAATTCTGGGATGATATTTGGTTTCGTGTTTCCACTCAGCAAGGTCCAAAAATAACTGATTTATAAAACTACATGATGGGATCACTTTCTTGAGGTTTCTTCTTTCTTTTTTCCCCCTAAGTGAACCTTTAAGCATCTTTTCATGTTATTTACAGGAGTTTTAAGCTCTAACCAAAGAACTTTAAATATGGGGCCACATATAAAATCCCACTGACCTGAAATCTCCCTGGCATTTAGCTAAATTAACTAAGGCAAGGTGCTGAAAGAGCTGAGAAACTTAAGTAACTTCATGTAAGTACAAATCTGTATCTCAGTTCTTGAGGGAGCTCAAACCTGATATTAATGTCACTCAATATTCCAATGTGAGGAAAGGCTCTTTCCTGTCTTGCTTTAGTGTAAGTACTGTCTTTTCCTAGGAGCAATTTCAAGAAAGAAATAAAAAACCAGCACCCTCAGATAGTTTTTATCACATATAAGATGCTAAGTCCATGCAATGCACACAGCATTCCTCCTTTTTCTAAGGTGGGAGGGAGGAACTGGTCCATGAAGACAACCGAGACTCCTCTGCTTCCTCCCCCTGAGACTCTGCCCCACCCACCTGCCACGCATTTCTTATTTTGAGGCATTTCTCTCCTAAATCAGGGATTCAAGGGGGAAGTTGGGGGCTTCAACTTACGGACTGTGAGGAAGGCTGTGGACAGGGCAGAGCCGTGCTCGTTGCTGGCCTCGCAGCGGAACTCGCCGGCGCGTTCAGGGGTGACGCCCCGCAGGCGCAGGGACCCCCAGCCCACCCGGGGCACCGAGGGGCAGGAGGGCTCTGGCCCTGCCCTGGGGGGGCTCTGTGCTTTGGGGTGAAGCCCCTGCTGGCCGATCACGAGGCCTCTGCTGTCGTACCAGCGGATCAGAGGAGCGGGCAGGCCGGTGGCATTGCAGGACAGGGTCACGTCCCCACCAGCCACCACAGTGGTGTTGGCTGGGGAAGAGATGATGATGGGGACAGAGTCTTTGCCTGGGGGGAAATACAATCAAAGAATTAATTCAGCAAAGGGATATGACACTTAATGCCAGAAGAAGTCAATATGATTTAAAAAATCACGTGTGGTTCTTTCTGACCATTTTAACAATTATTTCTTCTGTACACAGCTTCTCTAGACTCCCCTTCCAGACTGAAGGGATCAGCACAGACTCCTCCTTAGAGAAGGCTGATAAAAACCTACACTCAAACCACACTTTAAACGCTCTAAATGACGAAGAGTTGACTGTCAGTGAGGAACACAGTGCAGGCAGGACTGGCTTAATACACTCCCCACACACACAGGCCATGAAATCTCTGCTCAGCCAGGCTCTGCACAGCTCACACCAACCATAACTGGTCCAGAGAAGGTTCAAGCTATGCATGACAGGGAGAGAACAGCGACAGCAACAGTCTTGCCAGCATCCTTGTGCCAGCAGAAATCAGCTTCTCTGGGTATTAGAAGGTATCTTAGACAGAAAAGAGATCAAAAAGACTACTGGTACCTGATCCTGCCAATCTGATAGAGGGGAAGTGTGCATTAACCCCAAACCTGATGATTGTTGTGTAAACTTGATTATGGAACAGGCTTAACTACTCAGCAGTCAATATTACTAGGAGTACCAGCTCATCCAGCACAACAGGATCCTGATTCTATTTAAGAATAAATCACATCAAATCCAATCATAAGCTGATTTGATTGCAGCTGATAATCCAGGTTTTAAGTATTGAGTAGTCACACTACCCCAGAAATCCCTACATCTCTTAAAATCCAGCTGAAAGCACCTTCTTTGTAAGATTAGCAGTCAGAAACAAATTAATACATAATCTAGGGGAAAAAACCACAACAGAATAAAGCTTAAAGTATAAATGCTTCATGTGAGTTCTTGAGGGCTGCAAGTAAGTGCTCCTACCTGGCTGGACACGGAGTCTCCCCGTGGACTGCACAAACCCAATTCCATTGTTTGCCACACACTGGTACAAGCCAGAGTCCTCCAGGGTGACCCCACAGATCCGCAGGTGGTTCCCCGTGGGGAAATGTCGTGGGGAGGGACGGAGAGGAGCAGCGTTGTGCAGCCAGGTGAGGGCAGGAGCAGGGCTGCCACCAACGTCACACCAGAAATGGACGCTCGCTCCGGCGGCCACGGTTTCATCCTGCAGCCCCCTGGAGAGTGAGGCAGGTTCTGGAAAAGGGAAATGATTCTACATAAATGACTTAGACTAAGTCCTGAAAAAACCACTGTGAAACATTACACAGGCTTCTCACATCCAAAGGCTGAGCAAGTACCACAAACTGCAGAGCCCAAAGCTGGTTTTCTCACACATGGGCTTATGTGAGTGGTTTCTCCCTTTTATTCCAACAGCCGTATGTTTGTGTTAATCTTGTAAATAAAACACTTCTATTTTCAAAACAATTAATTAGTGACATCCCCCACAAAGAGGTGTGTTGTGCATCAACACCCTGTTTCCTGAGTAACTCCAACATACGCATTTTAAAACCCAAACAAAATCTGTCACAAATGCAGAAAAACTCAAATACCAGGAAAATCTGCTACAATGGAAAGGGGAGGTGAGTAACAACTAGCAGCTAAACAAAAGAAGCCAAATATACGATTATGTTTCTTTTGCTTTTGTTTATGTTCTCATCCAAACATATCACCTTCCCTTGCCAGCTTTTTGTTCACATACAACCTCAAAAGAAGCAAATCTGGTCCTGGGCACATTAGTGACGCTGGCACTCTGTGGGAAAATAAATGGATCAGTTCTTCCCTTGGAGTTTGTTATCCTTCAATTATTTCAGACTGCAAATGGTTTGAAGAGATAAATAATTATGGATTTCAACTTGGGAGAAATGATGGAATATGGTCATTATAAACAGATCTGTATTCTTTATTTTAATACGGTTGAGAAAGAATGCAAGGCTGTTTGGAAGCACATGCCAAAACTAGCAGGTATACGAAGGGTACATTTGTTGCCTGAATGTGAAAATGTCTTTGCTTCTTACCAAGTACAGAAAGTGAATAGTTTACATATTTCACTGTTGCAGAGTCACTTCCCACCACGCAGGAGTAATTTCCAGCATCTGAAGGCTCAAGCCGGTCCGTCACCAGGTGAGAGTGCAGCAGCTTCCACCTGCCTCTCCTCAGGACATCCCGGCCATCCTTCAGCCAGCGGATGGGGGCTGGAGCTGACCCACTGACCACACACTCCAGGGTCAGGGCGCTGTGCCTGGGCACGGCCAGGCTCTGGGGAGCCAGCGGGTGAAGGATCTGGGAGCCACCTGAAGAAGGGCCTGGAGGAAAGGAGATGGTCGTGGAATGGAATCACACAATGGTTTGGGCTTCTGGTCACCTTCCACTAGACTGGGTTGTTCCAAGCCCTCTGCAGCCTCACCTTGAACACTTCCAGGGATGGGACAGCCACAGCTTCTCTTGCCAGAGAGCCTCACAGCCTTCACCACCCTCACAGGGACCCAATATCTAATCTAAACCTACTCTCTATCAGTGCCATTCCCCCTTGTCCTGTCACTCCAGGCCCTCTCTCACCATTTTTTTTGTAGGCTCCCTTCAGGTACTGGAAGGTCGCAATTAGGTCACCCCAATTCTCTTAGCTTTCCTTGCAGCAGAAACCAACCAGGCTTTTAAACCACACCCTCCCATCCCATTCCCTGTCCTCCTTCAAGTCTTTTGAACAGCACACTTGGGACTGAACATGATGTTGTAACACTGTCTTCCAGAAGTCCTGCTCCAGAACAGATTTGGGGACAGAAGTATCAGCAGTATTCCCTTTCCAAAGGTGACTGCCTGGGATTTAAAAGCAGTCACACTGCTCCTCCACAGTGAGGGGAAATAAGAACTGAATGTCCAAAGAATGCAGGACAGATCTTACATAACATGGTATTGGAGGCACTGATAGGACCTTGCTAAAAACCTCAGGGATGTTATTTATTCTGTTTGAGCTGTATTAATTCTGGAAAGCTGAACTGAATACTCACGTGTGACCGTGAGCTTTCGTCCAGTGAGTTCTACTCTGAGGTCGTGAGTAACTGGGTTGTACACTGCACACCTGTAGGAACCTTTGTCTTCTAAAGATACATTCAAAATTTGCAGGTTTCCAGATGGAAGAATTAGGTAGTTGCCTAAACAAAGGGGAAGGAGAAAAGATAATTAAATTTAATTTAGTTTCAAAAGATTTTTGTTATTTTTAAAGTTAATTTGTCAGCTATACCTATTTATTCTACATATACAATCACAAAGAAATCACCATGCAAAGGAGACTAATTTCCAAGGGTAGGTTTAGATAAAGAGATTGGCACAGGAAGGTTACAGATGATCTTTTTCCTTTAGGTTCAAAGAAAAAACTCCAGGCAAGCTTTTGTTGGATACTTATATTGCACACAACACCTCACCTGTTGATTGTTCCAGCCATTTCCCCCGCACTTGGAAGCGAACCTGTGCTTTGGGGTGACTTTCTGGCACCTTGCACCTGATGAGAGCTGTGCCTCCTTCCTCTGCTGCAACAGCAGCTGTCCCCAAAGCATCAAAGTCAGCTAAACCTGCAGAGAGTTGGGAACAGGGTTAGAGCAGCCATGGCTTGGAAGAGGGGAAGGGCAGCAAGCTCAGTCCTTGTGCTCAGAATACAGTAGGTTTCATGCTGATTTTCTTCTCTGGTGTAGCTTTTGGACATTCACAACAACAGGTCTGGTCTATCCTGCAGCCCATTACAGCATAAACCCTCCTTATCCACTTCCTTATCACAAAGAGCACCAGCTTTTACATGGGAACAGTGAGGAGAAAAAATAATTCCTACATCCCCTCAACCGCTCCCAGAAAAGCCAGCAGAGACACTGGAAAGGCTGCAGGACTCCTGACAGGCTCTGCAGGCACTACAGAAGACAATCCACACTGACAGTAGGGAGCCTGTCCATAAAAACATTGGAATTGGGATGATAATGAACACAGCAGTGCCGTGAGGCAGACACAGAGCTCCCAGCACCTTCCTGTGTGCTGCCAAAACCTCCAAGGGAGGAGGCAACCTCCTCCATGTTCAAACTTCTTTGAGGCTGTGAAGTTTTCCTGTGTTGGCCACCCTTGGAGTTCTCTTGAGAGGGGCTGGCCATGGGTCAGTACTTTACCAAAACACTTCTAAGAGATTTTCCTCCCAAGGGGATTTTGGACATGCTCCATAGATGAGGTACCCTTCCAGAGAAATCACTCAAACCTGCTTGACAAAGACCTGATTCAGACAGCCCACAGATCCTAAGGAGACAAATCACACTCATGCAGGAGTATCATACTCCCATTCTCAGCACTGCATCGTCCTTTCCATGTGGAAGATATTGTCCTTCCTCTTCCAAACCCCTTGAGGTCACATAATTTACAGATCAAGCATCGAGGCAGAGACTGATCAGAAGAACCAGTGCAACTAAGAGAAGGGAAGCTGTCCCTAAGAGGAGAAAAGACTGTCCCCACCTGAAGAACATCAACACTGGTTTGATCAAATAAAATGAAAATGAAAATCTGCAGCTCCCACTTATTTCCCAGGCAACAATTGCCACAGATTTCTCCTCAACTCTCAAATGCACTTCTGCAATGGTATGGCAGCTCAGCTGCTCTTTCCTTTGTGAAGGGAAGCACTTGGGAATCTTGTATTTTTAGGCCAACTCATGGAAATTCATATTATTTCATTGAATAACATTTGTGTTTGCTGAAGGAAACCCTTGAGGTCCTTCAACTCAAAATTAAGCTGACACCAACACTAAATCCATCAGGTATGGTTTGGTCTAGCTGAGGCTTTAAAAGCCTCCAAGGATGGGGATCCACAAGATGGGGAATCTGTTCCAGGCCTGCATCACCTGACAGGTCTCAGCTGATGTAATTTTTAAAAAGGCAAGAAGTGTATAAACCATCATATCATACATACTGGCTGAGGAAAAAAAACCCAGAACATTTTGATCTAGGCGTTTTCTAAAAGTCAAAGAAGAACAAACCATACAAGCCAGCTAAGGTCTGTAGAACTGGCAAGGAGCAAAGAACAGAAATGCAGATGAACTTACTGCCCATGGACACCGTGGCAGGCTGGCTCAGCACAGCTCCCACGCCGCTGCTCGCCACGCACTGATAGCGCCCACACGTCTCCGGGCTCAGGGACACGATTGTCAAAGATCCTGACTGGATTTCCACTTCTCCCACCCTGCTGTCCAGAGGCTCCCCATTAAACAGCCAAGAAATGTGAGCTGAGGAGGGCTCGGCCGAGCAGCGGAGTTGGACAGGCTCACCAGACTTCTGGACAGTAGATGAGGGCTCAGAAATAAAACGGGGAGTTAAATCTAAAAGGAAAAATATACATATATTGAGTTAGAGATCAGAATTTTGCATGGACACAGGTGGTAAGGTTAATGAAGTGCTGACTGGTAGGAAAGACTCACCATATAAAGGGTCCCTAAACTCTGAGTTGCAAGTGATACTCAAGCAAGTGTTGCCTTTTCCTTGGCAAGAGGAACTCAGGAGAGATTCCTGCTTGCTCTCAAACACTGGGAAAATGTCAAGATTCAAACCCCACAAAGGGGGTAAAAACAATTAAACAGAGGTAGGCGCAGTAAGGGGGAAGTACATCCCCAAGTGTGCACAAGGCAGAGGCGTCACGCTTGCCAGGGCCAGCAAAAATTGGAATCCCACTGGATTTATCCAGAGGAAAACAGCACCCGTCACCTGAAGAGACAGAGCACAGGAACACGCAGCTGTAGCTGATCTGTCCCATATGAAGCAGGCCTGGACGTGACTTGTAAAATGCTAGAAATGGCAGGAGCCTGCCAGGTATTTACACAGAACCGTCTCCGAGTCTGCAGAACTAATTAAAAATAGCCGGATAAAAAAAGCTGGACGAACAGCAAAGGCTCTTGCTAATTCCAAATACATGGACTTCATCAGGACAAGGATGATGAATTGGGCATCCATTATCTTTACTGAGTAAAGATGAACAGAAACAGGAAGAGCTGCTAATAAATAAAAGGTTCAATTCCACAGAACTTGGTTATGAGAATCCATTTATTTGCCAGAAGAAAATTCCTGCTTGTTGGAAGAGATTTTTTCCTATCCTGGCCAATGAAACACTGGGAAGTATTTCCATTTGTTTTCTATTGAATGCTCCCCTAAAGATTTTGCATGAAGGAAGCAAGCAAAAGGCAATTAACACCAGTAATACTTAATTGGTTAGTAATATAAATTAGGAGAAAAAACTAAATTAAAAATAGACACATTGGCAGGGAAAAACAAATTCTATTTTGTAAAGGATCTAAGGAATTCCAGATAGTACGGGTCAAGATGATATTAAATGACATCCAAGTCAGAGACAGTTTTCTTATAGGTGGGGCCCTGGGTTCATGCTTTTCCTCTCAAGTCAGTCCATCCCAGCTCTGGTTATGAGTTTCAGATGAGAAACTGCACATTTTTAACTGAACCATAAACTATCTGCATAAACATAAAATAAAACTGGAAATTAAAGTGTGGCTTCACTTAACAAAAAAAGATGAAATCCATAAAAATGGTATCCAAGCATTTCGCAGGACTCCAGATGTCCATTTTTAGCTTTTAATTAGAAAACTGTTTTTCCTATTAGTTCAGTTTGAATTTCCAGGGATAAGAGGGAAGCACTGACCTTTCAGTTTGCTTGCCACCAATTGCTATGAAATCATACTGCTACTTTCATCCTCGCCCCTGCCCTCACTTCTGACACCAACACTGCACTTTGCGTAAAAGGCAAAATTGGTAGCAGTGACCCTGCAGCTGGAATTTATCTCCTATGACTGCTTGAAAAATAAAATTTATCCCATTTGCTCATAACGATTGGCTATGAAGTGCTAAAAGTAGTAAAAGCTTCTTTTTTGTGTGGTTACATTAAGACAAGCTGACTACACAGAGCAGATGTGTCAATTAAAACCATCCCTCTTCTTTTTTTTAACACCAGAGCTGTTCCAACTGCAGCCACGCATCAGCTTTCGCATTTCAAAGGGCTGATTCCCCTCTCCCCCTGCAAATCCAAACCCCTCCCGACCCCTGGGAACACGAGATGCACTGCATGCAGCAGAATCGGCATCCAGATGAATCCATGGAGATCCCAAGGAACAAACCCAAGCAACGCAGAGTCTTCCACGTTCTGGTGCTTGTCTTGAGCCAAGTTTTCACAAGCAAAGTCATATATTGAGTGTAAGGCTGCGTTTCAGTGCTCCACGCTTCCTCAAAAGCAGTTTATTGACAATATCCATTCAAGTTGGCCACTTTGAAGTGCACTCCCAAGCGTTGTTTGTTCCAAAGTTTGGGCTCAACCCCAAAACCTGCAAGTCCCCAGCTTGGGTGAGGTCTTACCTGTGCTGGTGGCAGTGACAAGGCTGGTGGCAGCAATGAGCAGCAGTGCCTGGAAGCGCCCGGGGGCTGGATGCATAGCGCCAGATTATCCAAATTGAAAGCCCGAAGCTCCAGACTAAGATGAGGCACGGAAACAGCTACAAAACAAACAGGCACATGTCTACTGTGAGTTTCAGGAGTTGGTCTTTTGACTCTCTTACAACAAAGTGTTTGGGATTTAAAAAAAAAAAAAAAAAGAAAAAAAAGCACAACCAGGAAACAGCCAATATTCTTTGCAATATAGAAACCATCTGTAAAAGTGAGTTAGAGCTGAAGTTCACTGTGGTTCCAAGGACTATTCTTAATGTAAAAGTTTTTCCACAGCTGGGGCATGAGGCATCTGCATTGAACCGCTCTGCCTTGATAAATTAGACTCCGTTCCGCCTAGAGGAGCTGGAGTCCAAAGTAAACAGCTTATCTATTGGAGATAATATTGTTTGCAAACAATAATCATTTGACCATCTATCATCAGGCTGCACTTGTTTTACAAGTTTCTATGAATCTACTGCTGCGATGCTCCTGCCACTCTCAATTGCTCTAAAGCTGCTCACTGAGACCTGTCATCTGCTGGCTCCTTCTGCTGGGCTTTACAGGCAAACCACAGCAACGAAAAAATACCAATATTAGTTTTGTTCTCATTTATATTCCCAAAAAAAAGGTGCTTTCTCCTATATCCTTTTGAGACATCCATTATATCCACTTTTATTTCCATGGCTGCTTCTAGAGAGGGCAGTCTTTTCCTTGGCTGTATCACACACAACTGTTCAGTGATGTGAGATCTCACTTTCATCATCAAAAATAAAAACCACATCATTGAACCAGCAAAACACAAACTAGTTATGATTCCAGAGGTCTCTTCTAACCTAAATGACTCTATAATAAATTATTAAACCAGCAAAACACAAATTAAGTCATGGAACCGGCAACCAAACTTACAAGAGGTGAGCCTCAGGAACAGTGTTTCTGACACTCTGAGTCTCAATCAAACACTGATTTCTCCAAGAAAACAATAAATCCACAGCTGCCATTCATGTAAATGTCCTACTGGCCTTGCATAATGCTATGATGGATAAGATCTGAGCTCATTTAGCACAGTTACTTCATTTATCAGCCCAGCCATACAATTCCGCTGCTGATAACACTCAACATAAACTTTAAACATCTCATCTATCAGCTGTGTGTATAAACACGTATCCAACACACACACAATAACTGGGAGTTTTACTTGAGCACAGAAACAAGTGCAGCAATACACATGCTTGGTAGGAATAAGTCTCAGATTATTGGGTGTTCACAGAGCCATTTGCTTTCCAAGAAGCTGGATCCAGATATCAACAGCAAAATTATTCTTGTGGTTTATTTTATTATAAAATAACCATGTTTTATCATCACAGCATCACTGTAAAGTATATATGCAAATTAAGCATCAGGAAAAGCTTCCAATCCTAATTAAAGGATGGCTCTGGATTTTATGGAGCTGTTTGATCACTGCCACTTCTGCCCACAAACTGCACCCTGGGTTACACTGACAGCTTGAGAGGGCGGCAAGAAAAGCTGTCGAGTTCTGCTCCCGTTTCTGGGCAGTTTTATCTGATCCGGCAAATTTATTTCAGCTGTTGGGAAGACCCAGTGATCCTGTGGCCCAGGCTGGTTCCCAAGGCGAGCTGGGGCTGTTTTGGGAAGCCGCAGATGGCAGAAGAGCCCAGCTGTGCCGAAGGGGTTGGTTTATTTGAATTCTCCCTCGGTTCAAGGGCAGGAGCGCTGCTCCACCAGCGCACGCAGAGGACAAAGTAAACACCCAGAGAACTTGTTAACATCAAACACTTTGCTGAAGAGGGCTGGGGGCAATGTTGCTTTTTGCCAAATCTTCCCTCCACTATTTATTTATCAAAAGCAATGAAACGTATATTCTGGGTCAACTTTAACCCCAGCACATGGAGCTACTGGGTTATTTTGCAGCTGTCTTTTTAAACAAGGCCAGCTCATTATCTTTAACTAAACTTTATCTTTGGAGATCTACTTTATCCAGGCTCTGATTTCCCTCTGTTTATCTTTCTCCTTACATGTTCCTTGCTGCCAGTGTCAACAGCTACTCCTCTTTTGACCTACCAGTTTGGCTTTTGCAGCCTTGTGGAGTGGTAAGATCAACTGCAAAGCAGTGAGTACACACAGAGAGCCACAAACACCAAAGTTCTTTGACTGGGGGGGAAAAAGGAAAAATATTGGCTTTAACTGGAGTAGGATTGTTCAGCATCAACACTCAGGTATCTGAATGAAACCTCTCGACATCTGCTTCTGAAGGGATGGCACAAACATCTCGCTCACTGATAGATCTGAGAATACAGGGGAAGATAAGACCCAGCAACACAACATAACCCAGAAATGCTTCTTTTTCTTCTGCAGATGGTGACACTGCAGAAGCCCCTTGTTAAATACAGAGAAGACAGCAAGACCACAGCTCATAGAGAAACTTTGCCTCTTTAATACTGTACTTAAAAAGCCCTAGGGATGGAAAAACGCAACTCTTCCCCTTTGCCATCTTCTCAATAACCCTGAGCTCCCATTTTGACAGCAAGTACCAGTTACTGGGGACGTGTTGGGATCTGAAAGAGGAGCATCTTGGATAGATGTGACTCCACTTTAGTGTCCTGGACTCCAAGATGAGCTCTGCTCAGAACAGCTCTGCCCACTGTTCACAGTTCCTAGGTTGGAAGGATGTATCTCCATCACTTGTGCATCAAATAGTTGCAACTATTTTGAATTAAGAGGTGTCACTGTCTGAGCATTTTAAACTAAAAGAGTAATTATTCATATAAATAATATTCAAGGTTGAATAGAGACAGATGTGGTTTTTGCGGATCAGGAAAATGTTTCACTTTCTCTGGCCATTTCTCCAGCCCAGCAGAAAGGCACAGCATGGCAAAGGCCACATTTCTCTCACTTCCACCCAGACCTCTTCACCTAAAGTCATCCTCCAGTTATCTTCACGCAGCACTTGACCTCCTTGTCAGCTCTAAAGTAGGTTATTGCTCATGGATCAAGGGAAACAAGGAAGATAACAGACTTGTGTCATGGGGAGGGCTCATCCTGACCATTCCAATGGATGCCTGCCCCTCAGAAGCACACACAGGAGCACCCAGAAACGTGTGCCTGGCACTTCTGGACGTAATTAGTGAGATGAAGCATTTCTGCACATGACAATTCTAGCTGTGTGCCTCATTTGTCACAGACCCTTTATGAAAGGAGCCCCTGAGCACAGAGCTGTGGGGACAGGTGTCCAGCAGCTCCCAGTTTCAGCCCCTCAACCTCTGGAATGCCACGCACAGACAAGAAAATGTAAATAAACCATCACCTCTAACTCCAGAGGGGAAGGGACAGCTCAACAGTGGTTTCCCAGCACAGGAGCAGGGCTGTCCCCAACACCAGACTGGCACATCAGCCTGGCACAGGATGCTGCAGGGGAGCTGGCACACAGTCACACGCCTTGCACAGCCTGGAGACCTCACCAGGATGGACATGGGTCATCCTGGACCAGAGAGCAGCCCCTGGGCTCACTGAAGCACTCTACTGAGCCAAGATGGGGAGGCACAGGCACCAGAGCTGCCAAGATTTCTGCAGCCCTTGCAGTGACTCTTGTCTCTTCCCAAAGCTTTGTGTTTGTCACTGTTTCTCCAGAAACCAGTGGCCTTCAATGTACAGCTCCACAGGTCTGGTCCTGGCACTGTAACTTAACCCTCACCTCCCAAATAACTCACTCCTACCCATGTTCACCCCCAAATAAGGTTTCATACTGTAAAATATTACAAAATGCTGTTTTCTATGCATTGCCATGGTGCCAAGCTCCAGTGTCCTTCCAAACACAGCTGAGATCCTGCCCCACTTATTTACTGGACCGTGAACTTCTCCTCTCCACCCTTGCAGCTGAGACCAGAGTCACTATGAAAAGAGCATTATCTCATCCCCATTTTGGTTTAGCTCCCTGAATCATCTTCCTGCCATCTCAGACCAGCTGGCAGGACAACACCAGAACCTCCCTTGCCAAGAGCAACCACCCCATCTCGGATCTGTTACTTCACTCCTGCTCCATCACTCCCCGCTCCAACACTCTCCCAACCTCCAGCGAGCTGCTCCGTGAGGAACAGCTAAATGAGGAAGGGTTTCTGCACCACCCAAATGCTCCAGGTCCTATAAATGTTGGGTAGAGCAGGAGGAGGAGGAGGAGGAAGGAAACAGCACGCTCAGGAACAGAGGGAGTTATTCAGGTTTCCCACTCCACCTCCAGGAGCTGACGGCCTTTGGTAGGAAGTCCAAGGAAAAAGTGACTGAGCCTCAGGAGCAGCACTGCCCACCAGCTGCATGGTGACAGCCCTCTGGAGTATACCAGCTTTGGATACACAGATTTCCCATTTTTTCCTAAACAGCAGCAACTCAAAATTGATTAATCCCACCTCATTTTATAATGCCATATGTGATTTAACACCCAAAGCTTGGAAAATTGTTTTTTGTTTTTTTTTTTTCCCCTAGGTAATTTATTAGAATTACCAAGAAAAATTTCATTTTAACTTGCTATCAGTACAACAAAACCCAAATTCTCAAACCACCTAAATTTAGAGCAAATGAATCCCCTTGAATTAACTAAAATACTCTGGCTTCAGCGTGAGCAAGCTGAGTTAGATCATTAAATCTCACACCAAGACACCTTTAAAAAAAAAAAAAAAGAAAAAAAGAAAAAAAGGAGGTATTGAAGCCTGTGGCATTCCAAGAGAAAGCAATCAGACATTCCTGCCGCTCGGCTCCTCAGTGATCTCCAGAGCCTTTGATCACTGACTGTCTTCATGCTGTCCTCCTGGGGTCTGGCAAAATGAGTGTAACAGCTGGCACATAGCCTTCATTAGCCTCTGGGCTGGGGGCAGCGGGCTCCAGCCCGGGAGCCACCGGCAGCCTGCCCGCAGCCGAACCTCCCGGTCCGTTCGGGGCGGGGACAGCTCGGGGACAGCTCGGGGGACACCTCGGGGACAGCTCGGGGACAGCCCGGGGGACACCTCGGGGACACCTCGGGGACAGGTCCAGCTCGGGGACAGCTCGGGGACAGCCCGGGGGACACCTCGGGGACAGCTCCAGCTCGGGGCACACCTCGGGGACAGGTCCAGCTCGGGGACAGCTCGGGGACAGCCCGGGGGACACCTCGGGGACAGCTCGGGGACAGCCCGGGGGACACCTCGGGGACAGCTCCAGCTCGGTGACAGCCCGGGGACACCTCGGGGACAGTCCGGGGGACAGCTCCAGCTCGGGTGACAGCCCGGGGACAGCTCGGGGGATAGCTCCAGTTCGGGGGACAGCCCGGGGGACACCTCGGGGACAGCTCCAGCTCGGGGACAGCTCCAGCCCGGGGGACACCTCGGGGGACAGCTCCAGCTCGGGGGACACCTCGGGGGACAGCTCCAGCTCGGGGGACAGCGCAGGTGACAGCAGCGCGCTCCGCATCCCCCGAGCCGCGCTCCTCATGCCAACCCGCGGGGCTCGGCGTGCCAAAAGGCAACGGAGCCGGCCGAAGCCTCGTTTTTATGAATGCCTAATGACCACTCAATCATTAACATCAACCTTTAAAAAGCAAATGCAGCACCTACAGTGTTCATTACCCTCCCCCTCCCCCCCTTTCAGGGTCTCAATCGAGTCAGTCAAGCGTGCAAACCGATCCTGTCGCCAGCAAAAGCATTTCCTTTCACTGTGGTCAGCCAAAAGCAGGGGAAAAAAATGGAAGTGACTTGGAGTTATGGCACCAAAAAGGCCAGACAAGCAAGGAAATAATCAACTCCACATGAGCCACTTCGAGCCCATCACAATGAAAAGGGCCTACGACTAACCCCAGGAAAGGTCAGCGGGACTATGGGGGTCAGAAGCTGAAAAAGGCAATAGCGAGCAGCTGCCAGCTGCAATAAGAATCAATGTGTTCCTAATTACACTCCGAAGAGAGGGCTCGAGCGCCGGGAAACGCCGGGCTGTAATCACAGCTTGGGCAAAAAACATTCAAGTGCTCCTGTTTTACTCTTCTCCACCTCGAGCACTGGAGCTGCAGTTTGTGTGCTGCTAAATCACAGGAAGCCGAGTGCTGGAGATAAGGAGCCAGGCAGCTACAGAAGGGCTGGGGAATTCTGCGAAAAATACCATAATTGAGCATTTGTGTTGGAATTATGGCATCACCAGCGAGAGGATTTCGTGAGTGTAAGCAGTAAAATTACATTCTTCAAAGGGATTTTGCGTGTGCATTTAGGAAACACACGGAGCTCTGCCGACCAGTCCCATACGCCTGGGATTTTCTCAATCCCCCAAAAAAACATGTGAAAGGGAAAACCCCAGAAAAAGCAGTTTTCTGACAGCAACCCTATAAACCAAGTGTGAGAGACACAAACGGGTCAGAACACAAGGAAATGGACACCAAAGGATCCACAGAAACACTGAATGGAGAGGCAGTTAAAAATTACAAGAAAAAGCATCCTTTGATGTTCTGTTCATATTTATTTATTGCATTTTAAACAAATGAAAGTGCACCCTCCAGATCCTTATCAGAAGGATAAGGATCTCCTGAATAAAGGAGAGAAATTACAGTTGCTCAAATTTTGCAATCCTCAGTTTGGATTTCACTAATGCCTCCACATTTCTGCCCATGCCTGGCACCTACACCCATTAGTGCCAAAAGCCAGATCCAAATGCTTCCTATGCCACTTCCCACCTAAAGATTCAATTGGCATTTTTACTGCTTTTTAGGTAACATATTTTTATAAGCAGCCTTGTATGGAGCTTTTTTATTGATTCACACCATTTAAAACCCCTACGAATCAGCGATGAATCCAAAGAACAATTTTAGGAATTAAAGGCCCTCATCAATTGTGCAGCAATTTCTAATGGCACATCACTTTTCATAGAATGGCTTGAATTGGAAGGGACCTTAAAGACCTGAAAGTTGATATTTTTGTCAAAATGCAGAGCAAGTGTTTGCTCGGGTGGCAGATGGCAGGAAAAACAAACAGTGCTGAGCAAACGAGACAGTGACTGAGTTCCAGAGAGGACAGGGGATCCCAAATCCTGATGGCCTTCCTCAATAATCAGGCAGAGGTGTTTCCTACAAAGCTATAAAACACCTTAAATAATGTCATTCATTTACTCAAACCACTCTAGGTAAGGTCCAGTGGCCCAGGATAAAGGTGACACAAGAAGAGGTTAAGCAACTGAGGAAAAAATAGCAGTATTAGCCCAAAACATGGCCAAGAGGCTGAGTGCCTCAAAGATGGAGAAGGAAGTATTTTTTATTGGATTTTTTTATTTTGCTTTCAGGCCTGGAAAATCTCATGGTTGGTATCAGCTGTTGGACTTGGATCAAAGTTTAGGCTTCCATTAATCTTTTGAGTTATATGTGAGGCTGATAGAGATTTTTTTTTTTTTTTTAGAAGACAGTTAAGATAACTCAGATACTTAATTTGCACTCCAATATTTCAAAAACACCTTGACTTTAGAACCTCGGTCTTGGCGTACATATGGTCTTGATAGAAGAACGCATGCTTTGGCATGGACTGGAGGAATGGATTTGGGAGCTGAGGGAAGGAAATTTAACAGTTTGTGTACTGTGCCTCTGCACACACAGATGAAAACATTCCCGAGTCACGACTCTGCTCCCGAGACACATCTGTGCTCCGAGGGGGGAGAGCTGGGGTTCCCATCCTGCCATTCCAGCACCGGTCACAGCAAGGAGAAAAATAAATAAATCATCCCAGAAGCCACACTTTCTTCTCCACAAACAGGCATAACAATTAGTTTAATTTTATTATTAACTTCAGCCAAAGAGCTAAGACAAGTCCCCCTGCTGCCACAGTAATGAAGTGGGAATGGCTCCTGCCTCCTCTGGCCTCGGGGGAAGGAGAGAACAGAGCATTAGCCCGATACCCAGCTCTGCTGGGCTGCAATTACACTTAAATGCCTAAATCAGGGCTTTCAGCCCCCAAGGGAGCTAAAGGTATCATTAGTTTAACAGTTCCATCACAGTAGGCCAAATACATACAAAATTCTCACCCTTTGCTCTTCGAAGCTCCCCCACACCTCCCTGTCTTGACCTCTCCTGCTTCAGTACTACTTTGCCTTGTATTTCCATTTTTTTCCCCACATTTAGCACAACACCCGTGCCATACCACTGAAGGGACACCTGTGCCAGCTCTGCTGCCTTCAGCCACATCTCCAAGGGTCCTTGGGACAACACCCCCTCCCCTGTTTCCTCAGGGCTGGCCTCAGCCTTGGAGAGAGGCGCCTGCTTTACTTCTTCAGCTCTGGTTTTTAGCAAGAATGATTTCACAACCAGGTTTTCAGCCAATTTAAAGCCGGGCTGCTGCCGAGGAGGGCAGCAACACCTTCCTTCAGGACCTGGCTTGCATTCTCCTATCTGCACCAGGGATCCTGCGGCCAGCAAGTGAGTCAGATCTGCTGGCAGATCCAGCTGAAAATTCAGCCAGAGAAAAAATGAGGTTCAGTTTTCACCTGGATGAGGGAACAATTTCAGCTCCCCATGCAGTCCTAGAGCACCAGCCCAAGGGAGGGGCAGGGAATGGACATCCAAGAAAAGGAACGTAGCACTTGAACAGCATGAGGCCTCAGTTCAACTCATGAAGCACCACCCCAGCATGTTAGATAAACCCTGGACTGCAAGAATGTGCACAAAAATGAAGAAAAATATACAAAACCAAACTCCAAGTAAGCCATGCCCCTTTTCTCAAGAGAGCTAGGGAACTCACCATGCTAATTATCCAAACTACAGGTGCACACACCACAGCAAGCTGGAGTAACTGCCTGAGGGGTTGTTTTGCTCCCTCCAAAAGGTTTGCATTTTGCACATCAAGGACCATCACCCATAATTTGTCTATGATTTCCAAAACCAGAATCCTGCATGAATAAAAACTAAAAAGGACAAGAACCACAGTCTTGTTCTGGTCACGAGAAAAAGCTGTCAGACTCTCAGACAAAGGTTCCTGTGTCCACACAGGCTGCCTAAAGGTCCACTTCCAGTGGCACTCACACCTGGGCAGTTCAGCCACGAGAGAACATTGATGGAGAGAACTGGAACCACGGCTGAGCTCTGTTAAAGGACAGCGAGCTCATTCCCCAAGCAATTCCAGCTGAACACTGACACCTCGTCCTTTGGTAGCCTCCAGCAAGCAACAGCTCTGAAAAACGCAGACAAATGGGTTCTTTTAGCTGCACTAGCCCGAGTCCAACTCGGTCTGTTGTAACTTGCAGGGATCCATGCTATCCGTGAGCCCTTAAAGGGAAGCACAGCCATTAAATCCACACCTGCAGCCAGAATTTATAGCAACTTCATCTACTGCTGTCTTACATCATAGGCAATTAGGAGCCTGTGAACTCATGGCTGCAGGATATGGGAGGTGCGCTGGAAGCGGAGAGCCAAGCCTGTGTTACAGCACAGTCGTCAGTCACCTTCGAATTCACCGTGCCTGCAGACGGCTGGCCTGTGCACGGATTGGAGCGACAGACCCACTTGGACCCTGCTTTCTAAACAAAAGGGCTTCTCTGCACTCCATGTCACTCTTTCCCCTCTTGTTACAGCTGTCCACACGCTGTCACAGGCAATGCCAACACTCCCTGCTGCCGGACCCAGGCTCCAGGCAGAATAATGCTTATTAAAAAGCAAACCAGCTAACCAGGGACAGCTGAGGGAGAGAGCAGGAAAGACCCCGGCCTTTCCTCCCCCGATTAAAACAAGCCTTCACACAATCCATCCTCCAGCCTTACAGTAATTCAGTTTTACTGCTCTCCTCCCCTCCCTTCCCCCATGCTCAAAAGACCAAACCTGGTTTCAAAATTGAAGTCCGAGCTCTCCGGCAAACACACACTCCTGCACTTCTTCACCTCGAGGGAAGGAATCCTGACACAACTGACAATATTGCTGAGCAAAAGGAGCCCCTTTGCCTCAGGCCCAGATAAAAGCAGCAGCTGGGCAGAAAAAGAAATGAAAAAACTGTGGTGGTCAGGCCAGGTTTGCTACAGCAAACCAACCTGGCTCCCAGGCAAGGAGAGGGGTAGAGGAACATGGGGGAAAGAGAGGGAGGCTTTGGGTTGGCTTTGCTCAGTGGTGTTGCACAACCGAGCACTGGTGCAGCTTCCCGCCTCCTTCCTCATGCCAGCAGAGCCGAAGGAGAGCGTTGATCCAAGGGAGAGAGGCAGCAGTCATCACAAAGATCTGGCCTGAGGGTTTGGCTCCTCCAGCCCTCCTGCTTCACTCCCTGCAGCCGAGCTTAGCCCTGCCAGCAGCAGGGACCCCTGCTCAGGGCTGGGGGCACTCGAGGCATTACCCTCACAGTGGAAGGTCGTGAGTCAAAGCCCAAACCTCCTCTTGCCAATCACGGCCATGGCAGCTGTTCCCAGCAGAACCAGTTCAAACACGAGCAACTGATAGGAAAGGAGTTAAGTTTCATCACAGGGACCAGGGAAAAAGTTCCGCCAGGTTCACCTGACTGTGCCCTGTTCTCACTCGCTCAGACACATCCCGCTTTGCCGAACAGGATTTCTGTTCGGATGTCCAACAGCAGACTGGCAATTCCTGGAGACACCTTCCCAAAGGAAGATGGATACCACAGAGTCACCACATAGGAAGAAAGTTCCAGACTCTTCATAGCACATCAACTCCCCCACGAGACTTTAATGCCGATCTCAGCAACATGGGGGCCCCGCAAAGATAACCGGCTGCCGGGATTGATTCCATCCCACGTTAGCATCCATCAGATAGCAAGAAAAACAAGATTAAGCAGCACCACGGCATTAGTCTTCATTTAAACTTGGCAAAGAAAGCAAATGTTTCTTTTTTGTTGGCTTCTCTCTGTGTGTTTTTTAAATCAGTCCCAGGCTCAGCCAGGGAAAGGTGCCTGGACTGTTTAATGTTGGGGGATTAGAAGGGACAACACTTGTACGCTCGCCAGAGCCCAGATAAGCAGCGAGTGCTTGGGTTAAGCAGGCAAGCATCTGCCTCCTGCAATATATACATTGTCCCAGTGAAAATAAACAGCTTCACACCTTTGGCTCAGAGAAGGACTTGAGCTTCTTCTGCATCCTCAACCTGCAGCCTCTCCACTCAAGGACGAAGGGTCACAAGGGTGAAGGTTACTCACAGTTCCCTTATTCCAAGTCTAAGGCTGGAAGCTTTCTGTCTCCTCTCACACTGGCTTGAGTCTTTGCTGCTATGCATCAGATCTGGTGTTGCTTCCTTGTGTTCACTGTGCCCCAAGCCCTGAACAAACTCTGAACATGTACACTTTTACATGTGCTGGTTACGTTCAAGCCACGACAAACACACTAGTTAGGAAAAATCCTAACTTGGAAACTGGACCCTTTTTTAAGTGCTCAGCCACAAAGTCCATAATCTAGAAAACCACACCTCAATTTAATGCTGCCACCCCAGTCACTGGAAATCACAGGGCTGAAGACTCCAGCCATATCAATGTAGCACCCAGCACCTACTGTCTGCTCCAAACTCCTCTCTGGTCCATCTCAATGCACAGTTTGGAAGTGCAATCTGCACCCCAAAACCATGCCTCAGTCTGAATAGCTGAATTTAAAATTATATCATTAAGTTTAAAATTTCAACATACTTAGAGAGTTTTGATAATAACATTTTTGATTACATCCGTTGCCAGCTTCCTTCTACACCCTGACAGAGATTTAAAGTATACATTCCTATTTCATTCTGCAACAGAGATTAGTGGCAGGAACAGAAAACATCTTCTGTTCCAAAAAACCCTCGGGGTTTTCCTCCTCTTGCATTTTATTAGAGGAGTCTCAAATCTCCATCAAGCTATGATACACTGTCACTGCAAAGCATTTAAGGCAACAACTATCCGAGTGCTACACTGAAACACACCTTCCCAAAAAACTCCTGAGAAGCAAAGAGATTTCCAAAGCTGTCCCAAAGGTGAAAGCACTCCCCAAGCAGTAACAGCCCTCAGCAAGCCTCATGAAAATTTGAGCCTATGCTCGAGCTTATGGCACGCAGAACCCTAATTCAAGAACTTTTGTGAACTCTTATTGTGGGGAAGGGGGGGAACAAAGGAAAACCACATGCTATTGTTTATTTTGACTCCGCAAAACATTTAATCTACATGGGGTTGGAACATTACACAGCAAAACTGCTCAGCTCCCAGAAATTATGCACAGCCAACAGCAGCAAAGCCCGTTCTCCAAAGGGAGAATGCCATTTTAAGTGTTATCTTCACCCCACACAGCACAGAAACTCCAAAATGCTGCTGAAAGCTGCCACCAATCCCACACCCCAAGAGCATGGGATCAAGGCAAGGCTACTGGTACTTATGACAAGGAAAGCCAAAGCTGGGGGCCTTCACCAACTTGATCTTGAGCTATCAAAGCCTTTCTCAGTAAGACTGTGACTGCTTGGGGGGATCCCTGAGCAGGAGGAGCCCCAGGCACCTCACAGCCTCTTTGAGCCTATCAACAGGAGCAGACCTTGATGCATTCCGAGATGTTAAAGCAACAAGACCCAGCATATGAGCTGCCAAAGAATTATTCCAGTGTATCCACAGGGATGATAACAGATCTCACTACATGAATTCCACTGCTGGAGCTGCACAACTCCCTTCCAGCCCTGTATCCTATTGCAGGTGTGCTGACAAGGACTGCCCACGTGTCACTGAAGGCCTTCAGTGTCTGGCTCCAGGACACCCCCAAGCAGCTCAAGAAGCTGTGGCTCTGCTGATGAGTTACAGATCTGTCCTGGCACAACTAAGAACCATCCTCCTAAATACCATATTTCTGTTCAAAGCCACCCACTGCCATCTCCTTGTAGCCAGTGAGTTCACTCCCTCAACCCCAATATTCCAGCTCCTTTACACAATTTCTCCTGGACACAGAGCCCGCTGCCTCATGGGGTACAACCACTGCTGCCAAGGGACTGGAGCTGTGCCACCCCAGGCAGGTGCCAGCATCAACACTCCCACCTAGAGCCAGCAGAATGTGCAGACAGCTGATGTCATGGCCAGAGCAGACAGGTGACATCAGAGCTCCAGCAGCCCACAGGCACCTTCTCTCCATCCTGGTTTATCTCCTCCTGCACCTGGGAGCAGAGGCCTTTGGCACAGCCCCATCCTCGCCCTCCGCTGGGCCGGGGGCTGGTGCAGACACAGGTTGCTGTGAGGTTTCAACAGGCTGAATGAAATGGTGAAGAAAGACACTTTTCAGAGGGGGAGGGGAGGCACACACGTACTGAACAAATCATCTGTTTGGAGCGCTGGCTCCTACTTGTTCTCAGTTATATTATTCACTCAAGGGTGGATTAATCCATCACTGCAAAGGAATCTCCTGATCTCAGAGATAAAGGCAACAAGTCATGCACTGACTGTCTGTGGATCCTCCTGGAAATGGCCAGCCTTTCTCATGGCCTTATTTGGGCCGATCCATCAGCTCTCAACTAACAACAAGCAAGAAAAAAAAAAGAAAAAAACGAAATTAAAAACTGAAAACATACCACCTGTCTACAGTAACTTCAAGTGGATTGATCTGGAAGCAAGCAGAGGATTTTTACTCCAAACAATGACTGTTTGTTTCAGAAGGGGCAACATGAACTGTCCCCTTCCCTTGCTGGTGTTCCTCAGGAGAAGAACAGTCACCTGGGTCCTTACCTCCTGAACTGGCATAGAAAAAGGATTCATTTCTTGCAAGATTCTTTAGGGTGAGGCCTTTTACCCAGATAAAAGGTTTCTTTTACTCACTGGGGCGGGGAAACAAACCCCCCTGGTGCCATCCTCCTGCGGGAGCATCTCCAGCTAGAGCAGGCTGTACTCAGACACAAGGTGCCTACACAGAATATACCAGCAATTCCAGGAGGATGGACATCTCATGTCTGTACTTCAGTAGATGCCATAGAGTGATTACAGAGACATTCAGGATCTGTCTGTTCTTCACCTAAGATTTAGGGGGGGCCAAGAAGCTCCCCACAGACTGGAGCTGGCAGCCCACAATGCCCAAGGATCACCAGCACACAGAAGGTGAGCTGGCAGGGAATACTCATAGGCAATGCAACCCTCAAACACCTCTGCAGAGACAAAAAACCCTCAAACCCCTCCAAAAATATCAATTTCTGGTGCTCAGCCTCTTTGCTAAGACTGTTTCAATGACAAGCTGCTCACTGCTCGAGCCTTTTAGTCCTTATCTTGGCATTTTATAGGTTCACTGCAAAGAAAACCATGGGCTGCAAGGCAGAGCCTCCATACACTGCGAGGAAGGAAGCATTAAACTTCTCTTTGAATTAAACAAATAAGATTCAACCACTTGGTTCATTATCAGATTCAATGGTTGGAGTCTGCGGGGAAAGCTAAACAGCAGAACCCAGGGTAGAACTCAAAGATGTGATCAGAGAGACAGGTGAGGCTGAGGGTGTGGTTTCACCTCTCAGCTCAGCCACTGCCAAAGGGATGGTCTCCTTCCCTTTCCTCTGGTCTCCTCCTTCCCCAGCACACTCGTGCTGCCAAGCTGATGGCAATACCCCAGCCAAGCTGGTCTTGCCCACTGAGCTTTAGGGAATTATTTTATCCTTTTCCCGTGCTGTTCCTGTGAGCTGGACTGCTTCAACTGGGCATTTCCAGAGGCAGGAGATGGAGGGAGCTGGCCAGAACCCCTCCCTCTCTGCAAGGCACCACCCTTGGCTCAGCAGCAGAGCGAGTGCACAGGATCAGGAGACAGCAAATCCAATTTAGAAGCCAGTGCTGCCAAAAGCAGCCATCCCCCCCCAGCCCCTCGGGGCCTTCCCAATCATCCAAGTGGAAGATTTAGCAACTCTTAACTGCAGGGCAAGATCCAGGAAAGTTTGGGGCTTGGGTACTTTTTTTTTTTGAAGGGTTAGCTGGAGTCACTCCCCTGCGGCTGCTCCAGTGCTGGATTCCCGCAGCGGGGAAGAGGCAGGAATGTACCTGCCACCTCCTGCAGCAGCGAGTCCTTGGATGGAGCTGTAACGTGAAACTGCGCCCAAGGAGCTGAGGAGGGGGGAAAAAAGGGGGGAAAAATAAAAAAAAAAATAGTCCCACCTGGCTAGAAGAGCTCCAAGATATCTCATAGGTATGGAAAATGGGAAGACAACCCACCTTGCATGATTGTTTTCCCTCCTGTTGAAAGACAGCAGATATTTCTCACACAGAAAAAATGAGTACGGGCTTAATGGAAATGGCAGGTGGTCTGGATGTACAAGGCTCAATCCCTTACTGGGCTGAACAAGCATTTCCCCTAAAGTGATCACTGTCACTGGAGAATCATCATCCCCACCAGAAAGGGAGAAGCGAGCTGGGGAACGTAAGTGGAAAACTCTGACACACTCAGCCCTGGAAGTTGTCTTGAGTCATCTACCAAGGAAATAGCTGGAAGAACACTCAAGTGAAAAAAGTGAACACATACACAGAGGAAACTATCTAGTCTAGAAGTTCTTGAGCCAGTGTAGTTGGAGACCTCCCACCAGCCAAAGTAATACAGTAAAGAGGTTTTTGCTGACTTTGCCAAAGACAAACAGCATCCCAGAGCAAATGATGCAGGGTAAGGGGACACACAATAGCAGGGTTTGCTCAGGGAGGCCTCCAGGAGAGCAAAAAAGTGAGTAGGAAAGGGAAAACACCTGGAGAACCAACCAAATACCAGTCCAAAGAACAAAATAGGTCAAAATTACCAAAATAGGTTGGAATAGCAAAAACAGTGGACAGAGAACACAGTTTGGTGCCCACGTACCGGCTTTAAGGACTGCAAGGCAAGCTGCAAATTCCCGTTTAAGGAGGAAATTTGACCAGTTCCACTTGAAACCAGGTTTTCAGCTCAGTCTCACCCCAGCTGCAGATAGCAACTGGCCCTGAAGCTCCCCAGCCCACGGAAAACCAGAGAACTGACTGCAAACTGCTGCAGTGAGGAGGAAGGAGCAGGACTCAGCTCAAGGGAGCCACTCACTGAACAGCAGCTCATAAGCAAAGCAGGAGACAAAAACCTGACCCAACATACAAAGGGCAAGTTTACAGTATCAATTAATTTATACAAATGAGATGTTCCCTAACAAAAGACGTTCGGCAGGTTTCCGAGTTGCCAATTAAAGCGATTCCATAAAAAACATTACCTGAGATACCCAATCCCAGCAGGTTTGTGGGTGAAGACCTGCTCAGTCTCAGGGCTCCTTGTACTAAACCAAAGGTTTCAAAGCCTCGTGGCAGCTTCCCAACAGGTTCACCACATTTCCAAGTCATTTTGCATAGGATTGTGTGCCAAGACCACAACATTGCAGTGAAACCCCTCCAGAGTCACACCTGTGGACATGGGAACAAGGAAGATGCAGAACAGGAAGTTTTCCACCACAGGCTAAAAGGCCTGGCAGAAAGACAGGAGGTAAAGGAGCTCTTGGAGAAGGTGTGAAGAGTGGGTTTGGTGAAGTTCAATGTCTTTTTACACACAACTAGAAACAGCTCACATAACCTGCGGGGAACCTTTCAATGCAGCTCATTCTTTGTGCTATATTGCATACAAACACTCAGAGATCAGCCCCTGACCCACAGCTCCTCACACCCAGCCCTGCAAACAACCTGAAATCACAGCAGCTGGTCCTGTACACACCCAGTCACACCAACAACCGTATGGGAGAAGGCACTGCTGACTGTACCACCACATCAGAAAACAGCTTTATTCCCAAAATCATTTAATCATCACATGCTTCCCAGTTAGTTCTTTGGCACCAAGACTTTGTTGGTCTTGCAGTTCATGGTAGTGCCTCATCTTGAGCACCCACCAATTAATGCCCTGGTCATGGTACACCTGAGGCCTCGTTAGGCAGAGCAGATCTGCAGTGGGACAGGCAGAGGGGGATTTATGAGATGCTGAATCCTGATGTGGCTGTGCACTCACAATCCATTGCTTTGCTTCCCCATTCCCACATCTGCAGAAGCAGTCTTTAAACAAGCCAGAGTATTTTTAAGCTCTGACAGTTAAAATCCTCAAGTGACATCACCTGAAGTCGGAGCACAGCTGCCTTATTCCTCTGGCACACCAGCAAGCCAAAGTAAGCAGGAGCCTCATTTATGGGCTTATAGCACACCTTGAGATAATGAAAGCACTGGTGGGACTTGCCCTGCACAGACAGGCCTCTCCTTGCAAGGCATTTTTCCCCCCCCTCCTCAGATTTGGGGTAAAACCCAAGTGTTTTAGCAGCAGAGCAGCCCAGTGATCCAGCAGAGGGGGCACACAGGGGGGGCAGCCCAAATCCCACTGCCACTATCCCAGGGGTTTGGTGGCTAAGAACGCAGAGCTGGTGTCCCACCAGAGAAAAAGGATGAAAAATCACCAGGTCTGCACGAAGGATGGCAAAACCCAACCCCTGAAGCTACTACCGTGGTGTACCCAGCTCATCTGCCCACACTTCACCTTGCACACACAGGCATGGCTCTTTACGAGCACTCGGAGCAGCTTAAGGGTGTAAATCACCTTAATCCAGGCGACAAAGCCACCGAGCTCATCCTAGAGTGAGTTACTAATCCCTCCACACCGCAGCAGTTCCCATCTCACTTCCTACCCCTTGAGGAGGGAAAAAAAACCCTTTTAACATGGTAGGTAATTCAGTGGATCCCACCTTCTCTCTGAATCCAGCTTTCAACAAGTCATGGCTCTCCCCACAAGCCTGAGGATTTTCCGGGATGCAGACCAAGCCAGTCAGAGGCTTCCCTCTTCTTATGGAAAGGGGAATACAGGTCAAATATATTTATTTCTTTTTAATCACTCCATTACCAAGTCCTCCCCACAAGATAGGCTTGTAGCTGCTTTGAAAAAGCAGGGTTTGGTTTCAATGTGTTTGACTCATGCTCTCGCCACCTATTTTAATTTGGTGGAACAAAAGCATGCTGGCTATAATTAAGGCAAATAATATCAAGTTCAACAGAAAAACGTTAAGAAATTGTGCTGGGAAACGTTCAGTGCAGATTTTTGGAACGGAGAAAGAACTGGCCGTCGCCCACAGCAACTGCTACCACAAAAGCAGTTTTTCTCCTTAAAGCAGCTACGGGCAGGCTGTACATCCCATAGCTGTCAAAACACCCGAGTAGTGGGAGATGAGAAAAGGAAAGGAGCTCCACACAGCTCGGCTGGGAGCACCAGCACCCCAGGATTACCTGCTTTGTTCAAGGAAAACGCCGGGCCACGAAGGAGAAAACCCCAGAGAATCAAAGCTTCCACGCTGCCGGGAACCTCGGCGGCCGTGGCTGGTGTTTGGGTCAGTAAATTGAATTTCTGGTGCATGTGTGAAAGATACAACTCATTGAGTAAACAGCCCTTCAGAGCTGACAGCTTTACAGCCACAGGATCGGCGCGACTACTCCTTCCCAGAGGCAGCAAAGCAGTTGGGGAGAGCAGTAAAATAATAATTAAAAAGAAAAAAAGCTACATAAAGCCATCACATTTACCCTTTCACCAACCCTTTACACAGTTACGAGGCGGGAGCAAAGTAAACATTGCCTGTTTGCTGCCCGACAGTGTGTCACGGCAGAAAAACACATCTCTTTTGGTTTAAAAAACATCAGTATTGGAAAGCATGGGATAGACGACTGGAAAGTTCTTCCATGAGAAGTCAGGAGCTACATAATTTATATTTGTTTTTGGCAAAGAGACAGACAAAGCAAGGGAAAGTAATTTAAAATTCAAGAATCGCGTGGCTTTAAGAAGGTAGGCAGCTTAATGCAATAAAAATAATAATAACAGAGATAAGATGTCAGGATGCTTTACAGCCAGAGACCTCAGGCAGGCATCGCACACCACCTCCTGCCTTAGGGACTGACTTTCCATCGCTCTAATTGCAGAGAAAAGTGACCTTACAGGTTAAAAACATTGAGATTAACCATTTTAAGGCGGTTAGGAGGCTGGACGCGACCCCAAACCCATCCCCTACGGCACCTCCTTCAAGCAGAGCAGCGTTTAAATGACAAATAGAGGGGAGTGGAGGCGCGTTCCCTGCGAAATGAGACCATAAATCAGAGGCGGGCAGCTCCGAGGGCTCGTCCCGCTCCCCGGTGAGCGCGGTGCACCGGCTGAGCCCCGCGCGGCGAGGGCACGGACGAGCCCTGAGGGTGACAGGAGCCGAGCCCTGCGGGGTGAGGCGGGAGCCACCACCTGCGGCCGCCCCGGGCCGCCCCCGCCCCTCCCGGAGGAGCCGCGCTCGCCCCTCCCGGCGCGCGCCCGCCCGCGCCCCCTCAGCGGGAAGCGCGCGCGTTACCTCTCCGCCGCGCCCCCTCCCTGGTCCCGGTCCTGGTGCCGGTGCCGCTCGGCGGCGGCTCGCCAGGACATTCCAGGCTGGGGCGGGCGTCCCGGCGGGCGGGAGCCTCCATCCAGCGCCGCCCGGCCGCTCGGCGCCGCTTATCTCCCCCCGCGCCGCGCTCCCCGCCCCGCTCCCACCGGCGCCCCGTGTCGGGGGAGGCGCCGCCGCCCCGCCCCGCCCCGCGGAGCGAACCAACGCCGGCCGGGGGAGGGGAGCACGGGTGCCCCGCGGGCGGACCCACCGCCCGGGGAGGGGAGGGAGCGGGCGGCGGTGAGCGCGGTCCGAGCCTGCGGCCAGCGGGGCGGTGCGGGCCCTTTAAGGGGGGCGGGAGGGCGGCAGGGGATGCACGTGCGCGAGGGGTCCCCGCGCTGGCACCGGGCAGAGCAGGGCCGGGACACCCCCGAACCGCCGGGACACCCCCGAACCCGCGGCACCGGGACACCCCCGAACCGCCGGGACACCCCCGAACAGCCGGCACCGGGACACCCCCGAACAGCCGGCACCGGGCAGAGCAGGGCCGGGACACCCCCGAACAGCCGGCACCGGGCAGAGCAGGGCCGGGTCACCCCCGAACCGCCGGCACCGGGCAGAGCAGGGCCGGGACACCCCCGAACCGCCGGCACCGGGCAGAGCAGGGCCGGGTCACCCCCGAACCTCCGAGTCACCCCCGAACCGGCGGCACCGCGCAGAGAAGGGCCGGGACACCCCCGAACCGCCGGGACACCCTCGAACTGCCGGGTCACCCCCGAACAGCCGGCACCGGGACATCCCCGAGCCATCGGGTCACCCCCGAACCGCTGGGACACCCCCGAACCGGCGGCACCGGGCAGAGCGCGGCCGGGACACCCCGAACAGCCGGGACACCCCGAACAGGTGCAGCTGAGCACCCGCGGGGCTGGGAGGGCACCCAGCGGGCACCCAGGCAGCCGCAGGGTCCCAGCACCCGCTGTGCTCCCCCGGCGCTCGGGCAGAGCCGCAGAGCCGCAGCCGTGCGCTCCCGCACCACCTCTCCCCCTGTGACAGTCCCGGTGTGACAGCCCCCCTGTGACAGCCCCCCTGTGACAGCCCCCCTGTGACAGTCCCCGTGTGACAGTCCCGGTGTGACAGTCCCCCTGTGACAGTCCCCTTGTGACAGTCCCCGTGTGACAGTCCCCCTGTGCCCCCATCCGAGCGCACCTGAGCACCGAGCTCACCTGGGCGGCCTCCCGGGAGCCTCCCCCTGTGCGACTGCAGAGCTCATCCCGTGCCCATCCCCACGAACCCGCGGCTCCCACTGCGGCTCTCCTGCCTCGATGGTCGGAGTGTCGCTGGAGCGAGGGAGTGGCTCTCGCTTTTTCCAAAGGGCTGGGAAATGCCCCCACACGCCACACATGCTCCACGCATCATCTTTCTCCGGATGACTCCACCAAGAACCCCGTACTCGCGTTAAAAAACAGCAAAAATGGCCTTTATCAAGGGCTCGTACTGTGCCCAAACTATCGACCCCTTCTGGAAGAACCCAAACACACCCAAAATACGCCCAACATGCCCTGTTTTTTGGGAATTTGCTGTATTTTGGTGGCATCCACAAGTAGTAGCTGGAAAGGGATTTATTCCAAGGAGAGTTGCACCTGAAAAGGCTTCAGCGCCACATGGAGCAGAGTGCAAAGAAACACAGTTGCTATGTTCAAAAATAAAGAAAAAAGAGGAACTTAAAATTCCCCCCCCCAAAAAACTAGACTTGAAATAAAATCTCATGGTTTTGGACAAACCTGTGAGACCAAAACACTGCACTACCCTGTGTTTACCAGCCCTAATTTTATCCCTCAGGAGGATTCCTGTAGGACGTCATTATTTCCACAAGTGAGAAAGGGGAGGAAAGAAATGAAGAAAAATCCTCAACAGATTTTTAATCTGTTTTTTAAATTTTTAATCCCATAATCTGAAGAAAATACTTCAAAATAAAACAAAATGGGGGTTGACACAGCTGAGGGGTTAAATGACTTGATTTATGGCAGCCACTGGAAAAGATGAGGGCTTCAGGATTGTTCTCAGCACAGAAGAGACGGCCAAGTCTGTTTTTTGGGATAAAAATACTCAAAATGAGGATCATAATGAAGGTGTTTTGCAGACCAGGGGTGGTGCCAAATTGCGATTTCTCCCTGTACAATTTTTGGGGCGATGTTTTCCCCTCCTTGAGCTCATTTGCATGAGAATACCCTCTTGGGCAGGAGAATTGCTGCTTAATTAGCGAACAGCAATCACTTTAATTAGCATGTCTCCATGCTCCCTGCTATTTTGCATAGATTCAAATGAGATGCTCATTAGGGAGAAGGCGCCCGGACAAGCTACGCCCTTTAGCCGCTCACTAACCCAATTAACTTCAGCCAAACCGTGCCGGGCCCTGTGCCAGGAGGGATCGTTCTTCTCCCACAAGGAAGGTGCAGAACCTCTCCCTTCAACCTGCTCACTTCCTCCAAACCTCTGAGGTTTCCTTCCTTGGAAGATTTATTCTCCTTCAAGGTTTTCCTTCTTGCACGATTTCCTTCCTTGTCAAAGGTTTTCCTTCTTGGAACATTTTCCTCCATACAAGGATTTTCCTACACTGAAAGTTTTTCCTTCCTTGAAATTATTTCCTCCTTGGAGTATTTTCTTCCTTACAATATCTCCTTCCTTACCTAAGGGTTTCCTCCTTGCAAGGTTTTTCTTCCTTGCAAGATTTTCCTTCTTTGTTATATTTTCCCCACCCAAAGTTTATCATCCGTATAAAGTTTTCCTCCTTGCAAGGTTTTTTTCCTTGGAGGTTTCCTTCCTTTCAAGGCTTTACCTCCTTGCAAGTTTTCCTCCTTGTGAAATTTCCTTCCTCACAAGGCTTTCCTCCATACAGTTTCCCCTCCTCATAAGGATTGCTTTCTGCAAGCCTTTCCTTCTTTTCCTTGCTTGCTCAGAGCTGGGATTTGGGAGCAGAAATCGAGGGCAGATCCCCAAAAAGCCACCCTCCCTCCTTGGGGATCCTCAAGCCCTCTCCTGCCAGGAATGCCGGCCCCTTCCCCCCGCCCAGGTGGGGCCATCATTCCTGGCAGGAGCACGAGGGAATTCGAGGGTCCCCTTTGTTTTTCCGCCCAGCCAGCGTGGTCCCAGCGAGGTTGGGTTTTATTTTATTTTATTTCTCCTGCCCCGTAATCCCATCGTCTTGTCACGGTTCCCCGGGAAGCGGGGCCGCTCCGAACAAAGCCCCCGGAGCATCCCGGGCTCCCGGAGGGGGTTTTGCAGCTGCGCCTCGGAGCGTGACCGATCGGGAATGAGCCTTCGCAGCGCGTCTAATGCCGCTTGGACAGGGAGCCTTTCATCCGCTCGTGGGAGTGAGGCCCCGGCATTGAGCCGGCAGCTCCCGGTGCTCCGGGGCTCGGCGCTGCCGGCCCCGCGGGAGCCGCTCGGCACCGCCGCCTCTGGGCTGAGCCGAGCGCGGAGCCCCGTGCTCGCCTCCACCGCTGCGGGCTCGGCTGCGGAGATCAGGGGTGCAGGGGCTGAGGGTGGGAGATGCTCCCCATCGCCATGGTCCGGTCGCTGTTGCCCCATGCTGGGCTCCGCTGGGTTCCTTTTTGTGGTCTCCTTGCTTCTGTCTCTAGCAGTGCCTCATCCCGGTTCCCAAGTTCCCACTTCCACCTCCCCAGCAGCTTCCTTGTCCTGGTTCTCATCATCCTGTCCCTGGCAGGCACCTCCTTCTAGTCCCCATTCTCCTGCCTCCAACAAGGACCTTGTCCAGTTCCTGTCATCCCACCCCTGCCCCCTTCAGATCTCTCATCCCGGTCCCCATGCTCTGTCCCTGTCCCCATCATCACGTCCTGGTCCCCATCAGCTTGTCCTTGTCCCATCCCCCTGGCCTGGATTCCAGCAGGTGCCTTGTGCCAGTCTCTGTGTCTCTCCACAGGGCCAGCCCAAAGCCCCGATGCCCTTTGCCACCCAATGATCCTCATGGAGGGAAGGTTTGTGGGTCCTTTTTGGGAAGGGGACAGCAGGTGCCAGCCTGGTGCCCCCCAGCCTTGGCAGTGCAGGTGGCATTGGGTGGCAGCAGCTGCTGAATGTGCCCTGCAGCGTGACAGGCAACGTGTGTGAGGGGGGAATCTCGGGATTCCACTCCAGGAGAATGGATCAGGAGCAGGGCACAGAGGCTGGAGGGGTGCTGGGATGGAGCACACGTGGAAAGAGAAGATCACATCACCTGGGAAGAGAAGATGAAGATGAGGAGATGAGAAGAGACAAGACAACAGGAGAGAAAAGAGGAAGAGGAGAAGGACTAAAGGATGAGGAGGACTGGAAGATGAAGACAAGGAAAGGAGGAGGAAGAGGAGGAGAGATATTACCTCTAAAGAAGCTGCTTCTCCCTGTGAGCTTTGCCAACCCATCACTTCATGCATTGGTCAGGGGGGTTTTGTTGGTTTATTTTTCCCCCCAGTGAAAAGTGGCTTTTTGACCTGAACACATGTTTTCATAGAAAAGGGGTTTTTTTTGGCTGAAAGGTTTTTTATTCCTTATTAAAAAGAAAATTGGTGAGGTTGGTGGGAAGGGTCACTGCTATAAAACCTTTTTTTTTTTCTTAAAAAAGCCCCAACTAATCTATTTTGGCTTTTTTTTTTTTTCATCAAAAATACCTCTGCAGGAGGCTTTGGGAGTGAATCATTCCCAAAATCCCCTGTCCCACGCTGTGCCTGGTCCTGCCCAGCTTTATCATCTCCCCTGCAGCAAACACCCAGTGGCAACAAAATAAAATTAAAATTATTAGGAAATACTTTATTTACTTTATTTTTTTTTTTCCCCAGCAGACTACAGGGGGATTTTGCCTCATTTTCCTGTATTTTGGTCATTTAACTCCATGGAGTTGCTTTGGCACCAAAAATTGCCTCAGTCTTTAGGAAGGAGCAAAGAGCTACCCCATGCAGTGGGGTTATCTCTGGGAAGTGGGGTGGGGTGGGACAGAACTCCCTGCACCTCTGTGGAGGATTCTGAGGGTGATAAAAGGTTCTGTGGCCCGTGACCTCCCCAGCACCTTCCTGCCCCAGGCCCAGCTGGAATGAGCCTTGCTGGAGCCTTGTCTCCAGCCTGGACTCCTGGACAGACCTTGGGCCCATGGTTCAGGCAGCTTGTCCTCAACCTTCTCTTTGTATGGACCTCAGTGTTTCAGGGATGTTGTCTCCATCCTTATCTTCCTGGTGGAACTCAGATCAGCATTGTGGGTCTCTTGTCTCCATCCCTGTCTCCTGGAGGATCTCAGATGGCTGCTGCAGGTACCTTCACTCCATCCCTGTCTCCTGAAGGATCTCAGGTGGCTGCTGCAGGTACCTTCGCTCCATCCCTGTCTCCTGAAGGATCTCAGGTGGGTACTGCAGGTACCTTCACTCCATCCCCATCTCCTGAAGGATCTCAGATGGCTGCTGCAGGTACCTTCACTCCATCCCCATCTCCTGAAGGATCTCAGGTGGGTACTGCAGGTACCTTCACTCCATCCCCATCTCCTGAAGGATCTCAAATGGGTACTGCAGGTACCTTCACTCCATCCCCATCTCCTGAAGGATCTCAGGTGGGTACTGCAGGTACCTTCACTCCATCCCCATCTCCTGAAGGATCTCAGGTGGCTGCTGCAGGTACCTTCACTCCATCCCCATCTCCTGAAGGAACCCACAGGATCTCAGTCCGCTGCTGCATCCAATCACCACCTTCTCTGAGCTCCCCAAAACCCAACCCACCACCTCACTTTGCTGATGGTGCCCATTCCCACCCCAGCTGGACCCAGCTCTTGGTGGACACCTCTCGAGGGGCCAGGACCGTGGTGGAGAGAGAACCGGAGACGGGCGGAGGGGATGGAGCGCCTTCAAAATTGACACCATATGGCTGCTCCTTATCCCTGGGCCCAGTAAATAGGTCTTTCATGCTGGGCCGGTTGCCATAGGAGCAAACACGCAGGAAATATCCCAGATAACTCGAATAGTGGTGAAAACATATGTTTTGGATAAAACCCGGCAGAAAATCGCCCCGTTTAACCCCTCCAAGGCGGTTTTAACCCCTTTGCCACACCTCAGTGCTGGCATGCAGTGGGGAAACTGAGGCATGCCAGGTCTGGGCCCCTTGTTACCTGGCAGTGGGAAATCTGACTGGTTTTTTGCCATGAAGAGGGATTGCTGTCAGGTTCCCTGTGTCAGCTTGCCTCCTCCTCCTCCTCCTCCTCCTCCTCTCCAGAGCCCCTTATCAAGACTGATGGCTGGATGCAAGGCCGTGTGCAAGCATTTTGCTTTGATTTGCCAAGGAATTTGCTTTGCTTTTGCTTTTTTTTTATTTTCCCTTTCCCCCCCCGCTCCCCCCCCCCCCGCTCTTCTTTTTCTCTCTTTTTTCCAGCCTCAGCCAAACCTTTCCTTATCGCATCTGGCGAGCAGCGGGCCCCCAGCGCTGCCCTGGCCGCTGGCCAAGCGCGGAGCCGACAGCCAGGCGGCCACAGCACGGCCAGGTCTCCCCACACCACAGCGTCCCATGAGGCTGAGCCCCGAGAAACCAACAGCCCTGCCTCTCAGCAAGGGGAAACTGAGGCAGGGAAGGCCTGAAAAGCTGCTGCAGGTGTTCTTGTAAAGTGGTTTTGTGCATCCCCGCCATGCTGCAAGGGTCCCGGTGTGCTACAAATATCCCCGTGCACGGCAATATCCCTGGGTGCTGCTAACATCCCACACACCCTGAGCATTCCTGTGTGCTGTCAGCATCCCTGCACACTGCTGCAAACAGCCCTGGGCAATGCCAGCATCCCTGCACACTGCTGCAAACAGCCCTGGCAATGCCAGCATCCCTGCACACTGCTGCAAACAGCCCTGGATGCTGCAAACATCCCTGGGCACTGCCAGCATCCCTGTGTGCTGCTGCATCCCTGCATCCCATAAACATTCCTGGGCACTGCTGCATCCCTGCATCCCATAAACATCCCTGGGCATTGCTGTATCCCTGTGAGCTGCTGCATCCCTGTGTGCTGCATCCCTGCATCCCATAAACATCCCTGGGCATTGCCAGCATCCCTGTGAGCTGCTACATCCCTGCACCCCATAAACATCCCTGTGTGCTGCATCCTTGCACCCCATAAACATCCATGGGCACTGCCAACATCCCTGTGTGCTGCTGCATCCCTGTGTGCTGCATCCTTGCATCCCATAAACATTCCTGGGCACTGCCAGCATCCCTGCATCCCATAAAGATCCGTGGGCATTGCCCAGGGATGCTCACAGCATCCCTGTGAGCTGCTGCATCCCTGCACCCCATAAACATTCCTGGGCACTGCTGCATCCCTGTGTGCTGCATCCCTGTGTGCTGCATCCCTGTGTGCTGCATCCCTGTGAGCTGCTGCATCCCTGCACCCCAGAAACTTTCCTGGGCACTGCTGCATCCCTGTGTGCTGCTGCATCCTTGCATCCCATAAACATCCCTGGACATTACCAGCATCCCTGTGTGCTGCTGCATCCCTGCATCCCACAAACCTCTCTCCATTCTGCAATGTTTCCCAGGGCCTTTTTCCAGGAGAGGACGTTGCTGCTGGGTCTTCCCAGCACTGCCTGAAGATGGAGCAACCCTGTGGAGTCCATCCCAAACCCTGCACCCGAGAGCAGCCTTGTCTCTATGAAAGGCTGCAGGGGAAGCTGTGGGTGCTGGGATGGTGAAAATTTTGGGAGGGGCTGCTCTGGAATGTCATGAGCAGGAGTTAGGCACAGGAGGGATTGGAACTATGGGGTGCAGATAGCACAAACCAAAGGGATGAAAGAGAAAGCCCCAGGGTTAAGGAGCAGATCCCCAGCGGGAGGAGGTCCAGCCAACCTGGGATTTCTCCTGGTGCTGTCTTGTAAATACTGCTGACGGCAGGAATGTGCAAGCACGGAGGAAAATCCCCTTCCACAGCAGAGCATCGCCTCACAGCCTCCCTCCCAGTGGGATCAGAGCCCTCCTGATGCTTCTTATCCTCCCAATTCTCCTGGGGAATTTTTTTTCCATCTTGATTTTGGTGGGATGCACATCCCCAGCAAGGTGCAGCATCCCTGCCACCCACACATCCCTGCCAGCACCACATCCCTGCCACTGTCATATCCCTGCCACTGTCATATCCCTGCTCTGCTCCAATCCCAAATTCATTCCCCACTTCAGCTCTTGTTTTTTTGTTTTCCCCCTGTTTTTTAATAACCTTTCCCTGCATCTCCCACCTCCTCCTCCCTCTGAGCTCTGGTTTGGGTTTTGGTGAGGTTTAGCAAAACAAACACGGTCCAACCACCCCCTCCTAATGTGTAAAATCCCTGGAAAAGCCACAACAGCTCCACAGGGCGACCGAGGGCTCGTGCAAGGCGCTGGCAGGACCCTGAGCTTCTCAGTCAGCCCTGTGAGCAGAGCACAGCAGATGAAATCCATTTAATTTTCCCCTCCTTTTTGATGTATTTTCCAGCAGGATATTCCTTGCACGCAGGTCCCTTTGCCCCAGGGGGTTGTTGCTGGGTGCTGAGCCCGCCGAGATGATGCTAAATCAAGGAGGGATTGAAGTGATGATAAAACTCTCCAGGACAATGGGAAAAATGGCATTTTCACTGCCAGACCCCCTCACTTTCCTCCTCTCCACATCCCAAAAATCCCAGCAGTGGCCAAATGATGCTCCAAAGCCACTTTAATGATTCAATTCCCTGCTCCCAGGGGGGATTTTCCTCTCCTCCATGAACTGTTTTCACACCTCTCCCAACCCAATCCTCATTTACTCCACACCTAGAGATTCCAAAGAAACAGTCTGGGGGCTGGGGAGCTGATTTGGGGGGGTTTCAGGGTATTTGGGGTTTTTCCTCTCGGGCATTTGGAGGTTTGAGGGTTCTGCTCTCGATGGTGAGAGCAGCACTTTCTCCCCACCCTGCCCAAGAATGTTTCTGCTGATATTAAACCCGACCCGGAGGCATTTGGAAGGAGCCGACTTCCTCGCCAAGAAAATGACCTCAGCCTTCTGCTTTGGAGCTTTTTTTTGTACCTTTTTAAAGCATTTTTCTCCCTCTCCTGCCTGCCAGGCAAGAGGCACTGCTGGGGCCTCATCTGTGTCCCTGGCACCACTGCCAGGCTGCATCCACAGTGCCAACCCTCCAATTCAGGGTGATTGTTGTAAGTTTTAACCTGAAAGTTCCAATTTGAAGCTGTAAATTCCAGGTTTTTTTCCCCACAAAATCCCTCCCTGATACTGACTGGAGGATCCAGGGGCCAAACCTTCTGCCAAAACCCACCTTGCACCATCCTCTGGGCACGTGATGACCTCCAAAACTCATTTTCCCAATGAAATAAAACAGGAAAACAAAGCTCCAACCAAGAGCTAATATTGACCACGATGTTTCTGGAAGGGATTTTTGCAGGAGTTTCCTTAACAGACTCCTCTGCATTTTTGCTTTTATTAATGTGGCGGCATTCCCAAGGCTGCTGCGATGCTTTTGCAAGAGCTAAAACATCTCCTGAGTTAAAAATCCAACAAATCCAGTCCCTCAGGCACCTCCACAGTGGGAAATGCTAAGGAGAGAGGAGGGAAATGCTGGATTTGGGTGTCTTCAGATGGAATTGTTCCAGCTTTAGGGTTTTTTTCTCTATATGAATACTTCTGTCCTGGAGACACTGAGCTGATGGGGGCAGTTCAGAAAAGAAAAATGCTTCTGGAATCCTGTTTGATTCTGGAATTCTGTTTGATTTCCAGTCCCAAAGAAGCTGATGCTATTGGGAAATTCTCTCATTTGCCCCTAAAAATCAGATGGGAAATGCTCCCACCATTCTTCTGGGTTTGAAGTGGTGCATCACCATCCTGGAATTTCACTGGTACCCCACATCTCCATCCTGAATCCAGCACCTACATCCTACATCCCCCTCCTGCACCCTGGATTCCACATTCCATTTCTTCTATCCTAGAGCTGCACCCTCCACCTGCACCCTGCTTCTGCATCACACACCCATCCCCTGGATCAGCATCCTGTGGCTGTCTCCTGCATCCCAAATCCTGGATCTGTACCCTGTGCCCTGCATCTCATGTCCTGCACCTGCACTCTTCATCCCACATCCTGCACCATGCATCCCACTTCTCACACCCTGCATCCCCAATCCTGGATCTGTACCCTGTGCTCTGCATCTGAACCTCTCATTCCACATCCTGCCCTCTGCATCCTGCTTCTTGCACCCAGCATCTGAGTCCTGCAGATTCTTGCATCCCAAATGAACATCCCAGATCCTGCATCTGCTCTATGTCCTGCCTGTGCAGCCTTCATCCCACATTCTCCATCTGCACCTGCATCCTGGCCCCCTCCTACACCTGCACCTTGTGCCAGCATCCCAAACTCTGCGTTTGCATTCCACATCTTCCCACCCCTGAATCCCACATCTCCATCCCACCCCCTGAATCCCACATCTCAATCCCACATCTCCATCCCACATCTCCATCCCACATCTCCATCCCACCCCCTGAATCCCACATCTCCATCCCACCCCCTGAATCCCACATCTCCATCCCACCCCCTGAATCCCACATCTCAATCCCATCTCTCACATCCACATCCCCATCCTTCTGCCTGGATCCCAAGGGCACCACCAGCCCCTGATGGTCCAGTTGGCCTCACCAGGACCTCCCACCCCACCCAGGGTGCTGGGTGAGCTCAGCCCAGGGTCCTTACTGGGCCATACTGGGCTGTGCCCCCTATAGCTGCACCCTGGCTGTGGCTCACTGCCACCTCCCCCAGCCACAGGACAAAAACTTAATTACAATAAAAATAATTTGTGAGGCTGGATTGGTCCCATCCAGTCCTTCCCTCCCACTGCTCCCTGCTCCCATCCAGGCATTTCCCTGGAGCAGGTGTGATATGGTAGAGCTGCATTCCCAACCTGGCCTGCACACAGGGGACTGGGGAGGTTTCCCATCCACAGGGGCTCTGCTCCCCTCCCCAGCACATCTGGCATGCAGATGTGGCCAAATGGCCGGGATCTGCCTCCCAGATGGGGGACGAGCTGCAAAATGTCTGTATGGGATTGCAAAGCAATATTTTTTTCCTTGGAAGTCTGCATTTCCCGGCTCGTTGCACGCACTCCCCATCTCCAGGGGTGCTGCAAAATCCCTGTGCAGAGCTGGGGCTGTGCTGTGGTGCTCTGGTCTGAGCATCCCATATCCTGCACCTCCATCCCATGTCTGCACCCTAAATCCCACTTCTGCATTCTGTATCCTGAATCCACATCTCCTGTGTCCTGTATCCCACCTCTGCCTCCTAAATCCCTCTTCTGCAACCCATGCCCTGTACATCCTTCATCTGTATCCTATATCCCATGCCCCTCCTCACCTGCCCTATATTCCACCTCTGCATCCTAAATTCTCCTTCTGTACCCCATGTTCTGTATCTGTGTCCCATATTCTGCATCTGCCCCTTCATTCCACATCCCGTGTCCTGCATCCCACGTCTGCAGCCCCTCTCCTGTGTCCTGCATCCGTGTCACATGTTCTGAGTCTGGAAAACTGCATCTGCCTCCTAAAACCTCCATCCAGCATCTGGGAACCTGTGTCTACATCCTAAATTCTCTATCTGTTGCCTAAATTTCTGTGTTTTTTCCTGTGTCTGGATCCCCCATTCTAAATGGTTCCACAGTCCCTCTTCTGTGCCCTACATCTGGCACCTTGAATTTGCATCTCAAATCCTGTCTCACATCTGCATCCTGAATCCTCCATCCTGTGTCCTGCACCTACATCCTAAATCCTCGATCCTAGATGCTGTCCTGAATCTTATGTCCTACACCTGTGTCCTAAATCCTAATTTAGGACAATAATAATCCCATAGTGTTTATATCCTAAATCCCATGTCCTCGTTTAAATTCCAAATATTCCATTCCAGACCTGCAGCCATTCTCCATTCTGTGTCCTACATCCTAAATCCTCTATCCTGCATCCCCAGTCCTATGTCCCACACCTGCATCCTCCATCCACCATCCTAAATCCTATATCCCACATCTCCACTCTAAATCCTACATCCTGCATCCTAAAGCCTACATCTCAAATCCTGTGTCCCACATTTGCATCTCAAGTTCTCTGTCCTGCATCCTGCACCTGCATCCTTTCCCCCATCTAAATCCTAAATCATCCATCCCCCATCTTGCCTCTATGTCCTAAATCCTGTGTTCTGTATCTGCATCCTAAATCCTCCATCCTGTATCTACATCTGAAATCCCAAGTCTCCCTGTACCTCCTAAATGCTCTATCCCACATCTACATCCTAAATCTATCCCACAATTGCATCCTGGATCCTCCATCCTGTGTCTTGCATCTTCATCCTAAATCCTATGTCCCATATCTGCATTTCAAGTTCTCTGTCCCAGATCCTGTATCTGTCCCAAATCCTATGTCCCACATCTACATCTTAAATCTCATGTTCCATACCTGCATCCTGAAACCTGCACCTGTGTCCTAAATCCTACATCCCCATCAACATCCTAAATCCTCTGCTGCATCCCATGTCTAAATCCTAAATACTCCATCCTGCATCCTGAATCTACATCCTAAATCCTGCATCCTCAGCAGGATGCTAAATCCCATATCTGCATCATAAATTCCATTTCACACCCTACATCTACATCCTAAACCCTCCACCCTGTGTCTACATCCCAAATCCCATATCCCACATTTGCATCTCAAATTCTCCGTCCCACAGCCAGCACCTACATCCTAAACCCCACATCCCCATCTAGATCCTAAATCCCCCATCTGTGTCCTAAATCCTACATCCCATCCCTGAATGCTGAATCCTCCATCCTGCATCCAGCACCACATCCCTAACTCCGCATCCCCAGCTCCCGGATGCTGCCAGGAGGGGGATGAGGAGGGGGATGAGGAGGGGGCAGAACCCCCTGTGCCCGCTGGAATTCTGTGAATTCAGGATGAGGAGGGGGCAGAAGCCCCTGTGCCTGCTGGAATTCTGTGAATTTGGGATGAGGAGGGGGCAGAAGCCCCTTTACCCACTGGACCTCTGTGAATTTGAGATGAGGAGGGGGCAGAAGCACCTGTGCCCGCTGGAGCATCGTGAATTTGGGATGAGGAGGGGGCAGAAGCCCCTGTGCCTGCTGGAGCTCTGTGAATTCAGGATGAGGAGGGGGCAGAAGCCCTTGTGCCCACTGGAACTCTATGAATTTGGGATGAGGAGGGGGCATAACCCCCTGTGCCTGCTGGACCTCTGTGAATTTGAAATGAGGAGGGGGCAGAAGCACCTGTGCCTGCTGGAGCATCGTGAATTTGGGATCAGGAAGGGGCAGAAGCCCCTGTGCCCACTGGAGCTCTGTGAATTTGGGATGAGGAAGGGGCAGAAGCCCCTGTGCCTGCTGGAGCATCGTGAATTTGGGATGAGGAGGGGGCAGAAGCCCCTGTGCCTGCTGGAGCTCTGTGAATTTAGGATGAGGAGGGGGCAGAAGCCCCTGTGCCTGCTGGAGCTCTGTGAATTTGGGATGAGGAGGGGGCATAACCCCCTGTGCCTGCTGGAACTCTGTGAATTTGGGATGAGGAGGGGGCATAACCCCCTGTGCCTGCTGGAGTTCTGTGAATTCAGGATGAGGAGGGGGCAGAAGCCCCTGTGCCTGCTGGAACTCCGTGAATTTGGGATGAGGAGGGGGCAGAAGCCCCTGTGCCCGCTGGAGCTCCGTGAATTTGGGATGAGGAGGGGGCAGAAGCCCCTGTGCCTGCTGGAACTCCGTGAATTTGGGATGAGGAGGGGGCATAACCCCCTGTGCCTGCTGGAACTCCGTGAATTTGGGATGAGGAGGGGGCAGAAGCCCCTGCCCTGGCCGTGCTGTTGGTTTAAGGATTTGCCACGCTCCGGTGCCTCCGGGTCCCCGGCGGGGCTGCACAAAGGGCGCTTTCAGGGCCCCGCTCAGCACGGCCCCCCCACCCGGCCACAGAGGAACACAAACCTTTTATCCCCCTCGAGTTTCCCCCACACACCCCAAAAGCGGAAAATAATCCCATCCACGGAGTTAAAAATACAAAAGGACCCTAAAATTTAGGGTTGAAAATGATTCCCATGGGAATGGAGCCCATGGGAAGAAGGGCAGAAGCAGTGCCCAACCTCCTTTGAAGCATCCTGGGCAGGAGGGGATGTACCTGTGACCCCCCAAAACATCCCATTTCCAGCAGGTAACAGGTGAAAAATTAACTTGTTTTGACAGTAAGACCCACTCATGCACTGAGTTGTGTCCAGCCTCACACCCCTCCACAAACCTCCCTTCCCGAGGCATTCCCAAAGATTTTCTTTTTTATGCCCTTAGAAATATAAATTCCTGGGGGGAATGAACCAGAAAACCCTGTATTCAGCCTAATTATCCCCCCTGGCCGCAATCTGTGATCTCTGGGACAATTAAAAGCGCTTAATCCCAGCTGAAAAGCAAACAAGGTCGGAGCGCGGCGTCTTCCTGCTTTCCCCTCGCCCGCTGCCGGGGTCTCGCTCCCCAGCTGCAATATAAATATGCAATTAAAAAATCGCCGCTAATTGCTTTGCCCAAGGGGGGTTCCCACCAGGGAAACAAAAAAGCCAGGGAAAGGGATATTAAAAAAAAATAATAATTTAAGAAGTGGTAAACAAGTAAGAAGTGTAAGAAGTGCATTTTTTAGCCCAGGAATTAAATATTGATGCAGCTCTGGGGAGAAATCGTGGTGATATCTCGGGGTTTGCACCCTGGGGTGGGGTTTTTTTGGGGGGATGCTCTTTTTTGGGGGGGATGGGGTTAATCCCTGTCTCTCCTCTCTCGCTCCAGCGCTAACAACCCCTGGCAGCTCTCGGGCTCGTTAGTCCTTCGGAAAAGCAATTAGAGAGGCTGGAAAATGAGGGCAGCCGCTGCCCTGAGACAGGGCAGGAATGGGGGGTGGGGGGGTCAGCTCCCAAACCTTGGGGCTGCTTTAGGGCTGCCCAGCTCGGCAGAGATCCCACAGTGGGATTGATGCTGGCTGAGCAAAGCTGCGCCATCGGGAGGCTTCAGAGTGAACAACCCCCCCCTGCAGCAACCAGCCTCGCTCTGCGGCCCCCAGGGCTTTATTCAACCTTCAAAACCTAAAACAAGTGGCCAGACAACCTCACAGCGTGTGGGTGCTGCTGCCAGAGCCCAGCCAGGAGGAGGAGGATGAGGTGGAGGAAGAGAAGAGGCAGAGGAGGAGTGTGAGGGCTCAGGTGCCGGGCAGCCAGACTTTCTGGGTGCTGACGATGTCGCTGAGCTTGGCTTTGATCTTCAGGAAATGTCTCTTGAACTCCAGGCCATCGCCCTGCATGGGGAGAGACAGAGTTTGCATCCCCCTCCAGCCCCCTGCACCCCTCCAGCCCCTGGCACCCACCTCCCGTGGTCACCCCACCCTGCACCCACCTTCCCTCCCCACCCTGCCCCTGCTGTGCAGCCCCCACCACCCACCCCGACCCCCTGCACACCTTGGAGAGGCGAAAATCCACCAAAATCTTGCTCTCCATCTCCACCAGGTTCACCTTGAAGATGAGTTTGTTGTTCCTCCTGTCTGTGGTCGAGATGGTGACCTGCAAAGTGGGGAGGGGGGTAGGGTGCCTCGAATTACTCCCTGATGACCCAGCACAGGGGGTCCCAGCCCCACTTCCACGCCCTAACCCCCACCTGGTTGGTGCAGCTCATCTTCCAGCCGTATCCCATCTTCTCACACACCTCCTTCAGCGCGCGGTAAGAGCCGTCGGCGTCCAGCTTGGTGAAGAACCGTGTCATCCGCTTCACCAGCCGCTGCCATGGGCTCTGCCGCCCCAAAAAACATCCCAAAGGTTACAAATCCCGCCAAAAAGGTCACAAATCCCACCAGCTTCCAGCCCCAGCTCTGACAAATCCCAGCGTTCGGTGAGGAAATGTTGGGAAGCTGCACCCCCTGATGGCTCAAACCAACAACCACATCCCAAACACCAGAAATGCTGCACAGCCACGTCCCAAAGCAGCCCCTGCTACCACAAAAATACTCTTTAATGACACATATATGATGCAAAGTTCCACCCCAATGGTATAGTGCAACCATATTGGGACCCCAATATTGTAAATTGGATGTGGTTGCCTCCCAAACGCTGCAGAGCTGTACCCTGAAACTGGAAAGCTGCCTTTTATTACTCAAAATACTGCAAAATTGTGCCCCAAATACCACAAAGTTGCACCCTGAGATGACAAACCTTGCCAAGCTGCTCCCTGATATTATAAATCACATGCACAGCTGCTCCCCAAACACCACAGAGCAGCCCCCAGCACTGCACAAAGGGCACCCTGATTCCATAAATGATGCACATTTGCATCCCAAATCTTGGGAGGTGGCACCCTGAGATGATAAAACTCACAGCTGCATCCCAGCCTTGCCAAGCTGCTCCCTGATGTTCCAAATACAGCAATGTTGCTCTTTAATGTGGTATTTATGATGTAAAGTTGCACCCCAATATTTTACACAGCACAGTGCTGCACCCCAATGCTGTAAATCAGATGTGAAACTGCCCCTCAAGTCCCTGGCAAAGCGACAAACTGACACCAAAATATTGTAAATTTGCACCCCCAATCCTGCACCTCACACCCTGAGGTGATAAATATTCAGCCACAGCCCAAAGAGTTGCTCCCTGACATTATAAATAGGACAAAAGTTGCTTCTTAAGCTTACATATCTGAGGCAAAGTTGCACCCCTGTAGTATAAAAGTTGCAACACCAGATCCTGATGTTGCAAACTGGATGAGACTCTGCATCCCAAACGCTGCAGAGCTGCACCCCAAGATGATAAACCTCACCCAGCCACATGCCAAACATTGCCAAGCTGCTCCCTGATGTCATAAAAATGCAAAACGTTGCTCCTCATCCTCATAACAATGCAAGGCTGGACCCCAGTGCTGTAAATTGGATGTGAAGCTGCCCCCCAAACACCCCAAGGCCACGGCAAAGCGTCACCCTGATACTAAAAATACCGAAAAGCTCTGCCCCAACTCCTGCAGGAGACAAAAACCAAAAAGTTCCACCTCCAATATTGCCCTGACACTCTCCATCAGGCAAAGCTGCACCCCAACCACCACAGAGCAGCCCCCAAGCATTGCAAGGTGCACCCTGACACCGCTGATGATGCCGAGCTGCGCCCCAAACACCGCCAGGCGAAATCCCAAAGAGGATCGGCCTCGCCCAGCCCAGCATCCCGATATTCCAGGTGGTGCCAGGTGCCCCCTGCAGCCCCTGACCTGGGAGGAGCCTGGGGTGCCCAGGAGTTGGCTGTTGACCAGCATGTGCTCGGGGCAGGCGGGCTGTGAGAAGCTGAAGCCCTGCACCAGCTGGTCGATGCTTCCTGTGCCACTCTCCCAGGGCATCCCGCCCGTGCCGGGCTCCGGCTGAGACGTGGAATAGCTTGCCTTGTCCTCACTGCAAGGCAAGGGGGGACACGAGGGTTAGGAGCGCTGCACGGAGCAGGATGTGGGAGCTGGATGGGATTTTGCAGGATTTGGGGCCATGGCAGGGCTTGTGCGGGGTTTCCACCCGAACGCCTCCGGGAGAAAACGCCGGGAAAGGCCCGAGGTGTGCGAGGAATCGCAAAGAGCCGTGTGGAGGGAAGCAGAGGCTCACCCCAGCGCTCCCTTCACCGGTGACAGGTCTGTATCGGATCGGATGTGCTTGGAGAAGCCTCCAGGGGAGTCAGCGACCCCCCCCGAGGAGAGCCGAGCCCGCTTGACATCTGCAAAGGGACAGGACAGCCAATAACCCCCAAATCCGGGGGCACGAGCACGTCCCCCCCGGCCCCTTACCCTTCTTGAGGGGTCTGCTGTACCACCGGTCCTTCTGGATGTCAGCAATGGTGATCCTCGCTGCCGGGCTCTCCGTGAGGATCTTGTGCAGCAGAGCTGGGAAACGAGGGGGTGGAATCCAATATGGTGTGTGTAAATGTGTATATTTGTGTGTATATATGTAATATTTGTGTACAGATGTGTATATTTGTATATAGGTGTGTATTTGTGTGTATATATGTAATATTTGTGTATATATGTGTATATTTGTATATATGTATATATTTGTGTGTTTATATGTGTATATTTGTATATAGGTGTGTATTTGTGTGTATATATGTAATATTTGTGTATATATGTGTATATTTGTATATATGTATATATTTGTGTGTTTATATGTGTATATTTGTATATAGGTGTGTATTTGTGTGTATATATGTAATATTTGTGTGTATATATGGGTATATTTGTATATAGGTGTATTTGTGTGTATATATGTAATATTTGTGTATATATGTGTATATTTGTATATAGGTGTGTATTTGTGTGTATATATGTAATATTTGTGTGTATAGACGTGTAATTTTGTATATAGGTGTGTATTTGTGTGTATATATGTAATATTTGTGTATAGATGTGTATATTTGTATATATGTGGGTATTTGTGTGTATATATGTAATATTTGTGTATAGATGTGTATATTTGTATATATGTGGGTATTTGTGTGTATATATAAAATATTTGTGTGTATATATGGGTATATTTATATATAGGTGTGTATTTGTGTGTATATATGTAATATTTGTGTATAGATGTGTATATTTGTATATATGTGTGTCTTTGTGTGTATATATGTAATATTTGTGTGCATAGATGTGTATATTTGTATATAGGTGTGTATTTGTGTGTATATATGTAATATTTGTGTGTATATATGGGTATATTTGTATATAGGTGTATTTGTGTGTATATATGTAATATTTGTGTGTATATATGGGTATATTTGTATATAGGTGTATTTGTGTGTATATATGTAATATTTGCGTGTATAGATGTGTATATTTGTATATATGTGTGTCTTTGTGTGTATATATGTAATATTTGTGTATAGATGTGTATATTTGTATATAGGTGTGTATTTGTGTGTATATATGTAATATTTGTGTGTATATATGGGTATATTTGTATATAGGTGTATTTGTGTGTATATATGTAATATTTGTGTGTTTGTATGTGTATATTTGCATATATGTGCATATTTGTGAGTATATATGTGTGTGTATATATGTATATATTTGTGTATATATGTGTATATTTGTGTATATATGTGTATATTTGTGTGTATATGTGTGTGTATATATGTAATATTTGTGTGTTTGCATGTGTATATTTGTATATATGTGTATATTTGTGTGTATATATGTATATATTTGTGTATATATATGTATATTTGTGTGTATATATGTGTGTGTATATATATGTATATATTTGTGTATATATGTGTATATTTGTGTTTATATATGTATATATTTGTGGGTATGTGTGCATATTTGTGTGTATATATGTAATATTTGTGTATATTTGTGTATATTTGTGTGTGTATATATTTGTGTATATTTATGTATATATTTGTGAGTATATTTGTGGGTATACATGCATGTATTTCTCTCTATATATGTATATTTGTGTATAAATCTGTATATGTGTATATACATGTATATATTTGTGTGTATATATGTATATATTTGTATATATATGTGTGTATATTTATGTGTATATATGTGTACATTTCTGTGTATATATGTGTATATTTATGAGTATATATGTATATTTCTGTGTATATATGTGTATATTTAGGGAGCTGCTAGGTGCTTACCCAAGGGAGCTGAATCAATCTTCTTCCAAGGTGGGAGGTAGGTTTTTTTCTCCTTCCAGTCGCTGTACTCCTGGCAGCTGTCGCTGGGCTGGTCCCAGGGCAGCTCTGCCGGGAGATGCCACTGCTGTCACCCCTGGTGCAACAACCCCCCAGGCACACATGTGGCACTGTGGGGACATGGTGACCCTGCCCTGCCATGGATCCTGTGTGCTCCCTTTGCATCCCAAACATCCCCGTGCATCCCAAACATCCCCGTGCATCCCAAACATCCCCGTGCATCCCAAACCTCTCTGTGCATCCCAAACCTCCCCGTGCATCCCAAACCTCTCTGTGCATCCCAAACCCCTCCGTGCATCCCAAACCCCTCTGTGCATCCCAAACCTCCCTGTGCATCCCAAACCCCTCTGTGCATCCCAAACTTCCCCGTGCATCCCAAACCCCTCTGTGCATCCCACACCTCTCTGTGCATCCCAAACCTCTCTGTGCATCCCAAACCTCCTCGTGCATCCCAAACCTCTCTGTGCATCCCAAACCTCTCTGTGCATCCCAAACCTCTCTGTGCATCCCAAATCTCTCTGTGCATCCCAAACCTCTCTGTGCATCCCAAACCTCTCTGTGCATCCCAAACCTCTCTGCATCCCAAACCTCCCTCCCCGTGCATCCCAAACCCCTCTGTGCATCCCAAACCTCTCCATGCATCCCAAATCTCTCTGTGCATCCCAAACCTCTCCATGCATCCCATGGTTTCTCACACACATTCCATACCTCTCTCTGCATCCCAAACTCCTCCTGTGTGTCCCATAACTCCCCTGTGCCTCTCACACAGCCCCCTTACACATCACAAACATTCCCCTCCTGCAGCCCTCTATTCCTTCCATACACTCCTACAGATATTCCAAACATCCCCCTCCATGTATTTCACATCTCCCTCATGGATGGACACCTTCCATCTCTGTGTTTCACACATCCCTCTCGCTGTGCACTCCATACATCCCTCCCATCTCACGTGTGCTCCTTCCCCATCCCATACATCCCCCGTGCACTCCACACACCTCCCCTCACACATTTCACCCGTGCACCCCTTCTGCATTCCATACATTCACCCCTGGACATTCCAGAAACACTCCCCCATGTCCTCTGCACCCCTCCTGCATTTCCCCCACACCCCCTGAGCACGTCACACGCATTCCATCCATTCCTAGAGGCATTCCCACCTCTGCTGGCTGTATGTTACCCCCTGGGAATTCCACCCATCCGAACATTCCCACCTCTGCCCAGCACAGCCATCAGCACATCACCCTCTGGGAATTCCATCCATCCCAACATTCCCACCTCTGCCCAGCATGGCTGCCAGCACATCACACCACCCCCTGGGAATTCCATCCATCCCTGGCCAGGTGGCCATGGGCACATCACCCCCTGGGAATTCCATCCATCCCAACAATCCCACCTCTGCCCAGCACAGCCATCAGCACATCACCCTCTGTGAATTCCACACATCCCAACATTCCCACCTCTGCCCAGCACAGCCATCAGCACATCACCCTCTGTGAATTCCACACATCCCAACATTCCCACCTCTGCCCAGCACAGCCATCAGCACATCACATCACCCTCTGGGAATTCCACCGATCCCTGCCCAGCATGGCCATCAGCACATCACCCTCTGTGAATTCCATCCATCCCAAATTCCCACCTCCAGCCAGCATGGCCATGGGCACATCACCCTCTGGGAATCCCATCCATCCCAATATTCCCACCTCTGCCCAGCACAGCCATCAGCACATCACCCTCTGGGAATTCCATCCATCCCAAATTCCCACCTCCAGCCAGCATGGACATGGGCACCTCACCCTCTGTGAATTCCATCCATCCCAACATTCCCACCTCTGCCCAGCATGGCTGTCAGCACATCACATCACCCTCTGGGAATTCCACACATCCCAATATTCCCACCTCCAGCCAGCATGGCTGTCAGCACCACTCCACAGGCCCAGACATCGACGGGCTCGGCGCGGAATTCTGGGCGCCGCAGCAGCTCGGGGGCCACGTAGGGCAGGGTCCCACACATCTTGTTCAGCAGCCGCTCCCGCCCGTTGTGCCGGAACACCGTGGCCAGGCCGAAATCCGAGATCTTCAGGTTGTCTGGGCCCAAACAACAGCGAAAAGCCAAGTTAAAAACTTTAAATCAAAAGCGGAAATTACCTCGCCTCCCCAGCAAAATTAATTTAAAATGCAAATTCGAATCTAAGCAGAAATCAAAATGTAGGTAAAAGTTTTAGCTTAAAATTTGTTTAAAAATTTGAGTTGAAAATAAAAGTCGAAGTTAAGATTTTAAAGTTCTAAGTTTGAAAGTTTAACCTAAAATTTGAATTAAAATACAAATAAAACGAAAAGAAATTAAAATGCAAATTCAAATGAAAGCTTAAATTAAGAAATGAAGCTAGAAACTGCAAAATCTTTGCACTAAAAATATACTGTAGAATTTAAATTCAGAATAAAATTAAACACCTACGTTAAAAGCTCAAATGCAAAATATAAGCATTCAAATTAAAGCTTTAATTTAAACACTCAAATAAAAAATGCAAGTTAAGAAAGGAAAACTTCATGGGGGTCAGAGAGGGACACGTCTGTCCCCACCTCGCTCATCCAGCAGCAGATTCTCCGGCTTCAGGTCGCGGTGGGTGATGCCGATGCTGTGCAGATACACCTGTGGAGGGGCAGGGTGAGCCCTGGGAATCACAGCAAGGGCAGAGGGGCAGCTCCATGTGGGAATCACAGGAAGGGGCAGAGGGGCAGCTCTGTGTGGGAATCACAGCAAGGGGCAGAGGGGCAGGGTGAGCCCTGGGAATCATGGCGAGGAACAGAGGGGCAGCTCCGTGTGGGAATCACAGCAAGGGGCAGAGGGGCAGGGTGAGCCCTGGGAATCACGGCGAGGAACAGAGGGGCAGCCCTGGGAATCACGGGAAGGGGTAGCACCGTGTGGGAATCAGGGGAAGGGGCAGAGGGGCAGCTCCGTGTGGGAATCACAGGAAGGGGCAGAGGGGCAGCCCTGGGAATCATGGCAAGGGGCAAAGGGGCAGCTCCGTGCAGGAATTGCCACTGGCACCAGCGGCATCACCGCCGGTGAGCGCTCACCACGCCGGCAATCAGCTGCTGGAAGAACCGCTGTGCCTCCGGCTCTGGCATCCCAACATCTGGCTCTGCATGTGGGGAAGAAGAGGAGCAGTCCTCAGCCGTGTGGAGATGACAATTTAGGATTCCCCATTGCCCCCAAATCCCCGGGTACCCCCATGCCCACCGATGCGGTCGAAGAGCTCTCCGCCGCGGCAGTATTCCAGGAACAGGTACTGCGTGGCCCCCTCCCGCCGGTGGCCGTAGAACCGGACGACGTTCTCGTGGTTCAGCATCTTGTTGATGCAGATTTCCTTCTTGATGTTCTCCGGGCACTCGGCCGCGCGCTTCATGTCCACGATTTTCACGGCCACGGCCTCCTCAGTGCGGCGGTTCACGGCCAGCTGCACCCTGCGGGGAACTGGGCTCAGTGGGGCACGGTGGGCACGGAGCAGGCAGGGAATGGGCATGGGAATGGGACTGGGAATGGGACTGGGAATGATTCCCCCAGAGACAGGCAGCAAGCAGACAGGGAATGGGGAGAAAACGCTGCCTCTGGAGATGGGCAGCAGGCAGGGAATATTGCTACTGGAGACAAGGAACGGGCAGGGAATGGGCAGCAAATGCTGCCCCTGGAGACAGGGGGCGGGCAGGATACAGACAGGGAATGCAGACACAGGCAGGTGCACGATGGGCACGCCGGGTGTGGGAGGGGATGTGATGGGCAAACAGTGGCCCTGCATCGGGCACGGACGAGGCGTGTGATGGGCGAACAGCACGGATTGGACAGGCCGTGGACACACACACGGCACTTGATGGCCAGGAGGCGAGCAAACAGTGGGCACGCAGTGGCCGCGCAGGGACGAGCAGCGGGTGCGCAAGCGGCACACGGCGGGGGCAGGGGGAACAGCGGCCGCGCAAGGGGCAGGGCACAGGGCAGGGGCGTGCAAGGGGCGGACCCGGCCGGCAGCAACCCCGCTCTCCCCGGCCCCGCCGCACTCACTCCCCGTAGGCGCCTTCGCCCAGCGTCTGCACCAGGTCCCAGTCCTCCACGAAGGGCACCGCCATCCCCGGCCCCGGGCTCGCTCCGGATCCCGCTCCCGGCACCGCTCCGGCCACGCCGCCTTTTCCCGCCACAGCCGCGAGCCCCGCCCACCCTGCGCGCGCACCACGCAAGCCACGCCCACAACGTCACACAGGCCACGCCCCCACCTGGAGCTCCACACCCCACCAGGCCCCGCCCCCCTGGCCGCCGCTATTTCCATTCCAATCGATTTAAAGCATTTAAACGGCCCCAACGCCCCTCTGACACAATTCGGGGAGAAAAACCCGCCGAATTTATTTTTATTTATTTTTATTCTTCACAATTCCTGGTCAATCAGCCCCGCTGAGAGCCGCAGCTCCTGATTTGGCGACGGCTCCGTGTGTATATAAAAACCACTCCCGGCAGGATGGGGTGGGCAGAGTCCTCCCGCCGCTGCCTGCGCTTACAAACGGTATAAAACAACCCCGAAACAGCCCCCCTGGAACCCCCAAACCCCCAAATCTCTGCTGCACAGGCCAAGGCTGGGTCAGTGCGGTGTCTGGCACAGTCAGTGCCGGCTCTTCTACGTCCTCGACAACCCGCGGTTGTCCAAATCTTTCACCTGGGCAGTAAAAGAGGGTTCATTAGGTAGAATTCCATGGGTTTTTTCCCAGGGTCTGGGCTCATTCTGGCACTATACCTTGTATATTCGGACCAGCCAGTGCTCTGTGGTGTACGCCTCCTCCAGCACGTCCAGCTCAAAGTCCTTGTTGCCGATTTCGGCGTTCCTCACCCGGTCGTAGCCTGGCGGTCGCTCTAGGAGAGGGCAAAGGACAGGGCAGTGCTGCTGCATCGTGCCCCAGAGATGTCAGGGCGCAGTGGGACCCCCACAAGCAGTGTCACACCCCGGGGGTGACTCAGGGACTCACTGGCCTCGGTGTAGACCTGGCCGAAGCGGTAGTAGCACATCTTGTACATGAGGCAGTTGAGCAGCACCGGGGAGCCCTCGCGGTCCACTCGGAACTCCCCGGTGGGGGTGTAATAGTCGTGCTCCTTGATGTGGCGCCCCGTGTCCGTGCTGCCCCCGATCCGCACCATCCACAGGAACTTGTTGATGTCTGGAAGGCAGAGTTGGGGGGCAAAGAATGACGGCTTGAGTTGATTTAGGGGGCCAAGAGCAAAGGGTTAAATCGGGGTGAAAGAACATAAAGTAGGGATGTGGTAAAAGAATAAGGAGTCAAGTTGAGCTGGGGGTACAGGAGAGAGGGTTGAGGTGATGTGGGGGTGCCAAAAGCCAGGCTGAGTTGAGGGGGAGCTCCAAAGGCACGTGCAGCTCCAGAGAGGAGCATTCCAGCCCCGTTTTCACTCCACAGCCCCAGCTGGAGGTGGGGCTCTGCCAGCAGCAGCCCTGGCTGGGTCTGACCTGGCTCACAGCGGGATCTTACCGTCCGAGGAGTACCCGGTGAGGCCACCAAAGATGACCAGCACGTAGCTGACGTCCAGCTCCCTCATGATCTCGTAGGCTTTCTCCTCTGTCGATGCCATGGCCTGGGGCAGACATGGTGTCAGCCAGTGCTGGTGGTGCCCAGAAAGGCTGGCCAAGGCAGCAGGGAAGGGAGGGACGCACCTGGCCGACGCGGGAGATGTGCGTGTTGTTCCAGGTGTTGTTGTCCACCAGGATGGTCCGGTTGGCCATGGCAGTGATCTGGTACCCGTAATCCCACCAGGACATCACCTTGGCATCCTGCACCAAACAGCAGCTGTGTGTCAGCAGCTCAGTGAGCTGTGTCGGGTGCCCACGGCCCCAGCCCCCCGTACCTCCGGCGTGTTGTGCCGCAGCCAGTAATAAGCTTCTCGGAAATCATCGAAGATGATCCTGCTGCCATCCCCACCGCGGGCAGAGAGGACGATGGAGGGGGAGGAATAAGCCTCGCTGGTCACCCAGGTGGAGTGGAAGGTGTAGGTGATCAGGAAGAACGCCATGACCAGGATCATGCCGCTGGCAACCTGCAGGAACAACCCAGGATCTCAGCACTGGAGGGACGGGGCCGTCAGACTCCTGCACTCAGCCCATCAGGACCAGGCATCTTCCTGAGCCAGCCTGGGCTCACCTCGTTTTTAATGGGGTAGGTGGAGTCTTGCTGCTTTTTGCTCTTCTTGTCTGGCCGGCTGATATCCAGGTTCTTCATGTAGGTGGACAACACCTGAGAGACCCCGATGCCAGACAGGATGCACATCACCGGAGCCAGCACCAGCATGAGACGCACCTGTGGCAACAGCAGAACTGTCACAGAAGGAATCCAGCAGAAATCCAAGAGAAGAGGGAACTGATGCCATTCCTAATCCAGCACCTCAAATTCAGTGGATATATCAGCCTCGGGGTAAACCTGTGGCTGTTTTTTGTAGGGGGGAGCTGCCACCATATCTCAGACATGCCCAGGGGATGAGTGCTCAAAATTGGCCCAGATGGGAAACTGAGGTCACTTCAGCAGTCTCAGGTGGAAGCAAGGATTGGTAGCTGCCTCCACACCAGAACTCAACCACATTTAGTATTCAGGGTGCCACAGGAAGAATGGAAATGGGCTCATCGGCAACCATTTGTCACCAGTCCCTGTTTGAAAATCCAGGGAATTTGTTTGAGATTGCAGTGGGAGCTCGGCTCTGGGAGATCAGGAACACTGCCCAGGCACTGCTGGCCACAGGGACACGAGTAACACCCAAACCACTGAGTTTTGCAACTTCACCTTCCCTCACAGCAGAGAGGGGCAAAACAAAACCACATTTATGGAAGGGAGAAAAGCCCTCAGGGTGAAAGCACCATCACTAAGTTCAGAAAAACAAATTAAATTGTTATGAGCACTCAGTGGCAGTGCTGGTGCCTGCAGCCCTCACCATGACAGCCGAGAAGTACATGCTGGTCACACCGTACATGATGATGAAGATACGGGCATCCGAGAGGTTGCTGAAGCAGTAGTAGAGACCAACTGTGAGGGAGGAGAAAAAGGGGTCAGGTTCAGGCCAGAGATGAAATAAAACCAGGCACTGAGGGACAGAGAAGGACAGAGAAGGACAGAGAAGGACAGAGAAGGACAGAGAAGGACAGAGAAGGACAGAGAAGGACAGAGAAGGACAGAGAAGGACAGAGAAGGACAGAGAAGGACAGAGAAGGACAGAGAAGGACAGAGAAGGACAGAGAAGGACAGAGAAGGACAGAGAAGGACAGAGAAGGACAGAGAAGGACAGAGAAGGACAGAGAAGGACAGAGAAGGACAGAGAAGGACAGAGAAGGACAGAGAAGGACAGAGAAGGACAGAGAAGGACAGAGAAGGACAGAGAAGGACAGAGAAGGACAGAGGACACAGTGCTCTTCAGCAGGCTCGGCATAGCCAGAAGAGGCAGGAAAACCCTCTGGTGACTAACTCAAGGTCTGGGAACTCACCTGGGAACATGAAAACAAGGAGCTGCAGGTCAAAGTAGTAGGAGGACCAGGTGGTGGGCTGGTGCTCAGAGACAGAGGCAATGATGGGGATGTTGTTCTTGGCGTAGGAAGGGTCCAGCAGGGAATAGAAACGCCCTGTCCATGGGGAGATTTTCCCTAGGAAAGCGGAGAAAACAAATCCTCTTTGGATCCAGCAGAGTAATGGGCAATGTTGACATTGCACTCTCCCAGGGAAGCACATGGGAGGATGAATGAGTGACCCCAGACCTCGTTTAGAATCTCCATTACTCAAATCAATCTCCATTACATTAGAATCTCCATTACTCAAAAATTTTAGAAAGTAAATACAATGTAATTTCACTCTAAAAAACTCCTCCCTGTGCAACTCCTGGTTCTAGCTACCATCTCTTTGCTACTACAGAGCAACAATCAGTACCTGCAGCATCAGCCTGGTGTCCCCAGAGTCTCTGCCTCTCCCATCTTACAGCTGCTGCTGAAATATTCCTTGCTAATGCACTAATTCAGGCAGCCTCCCCCTTTGAGGGGACTCACAGGCACTGGCACCACAGTAACAGAGTTAGGCTGGACAAATTCCATGCCTTTGGAAGCAAGGAAAGGGCGTGAAACACCCTTGTAATGGCCACGGCCTCGGGCTACCTGTGAGCATCAGCACAGCCCCGACAGAGAGGAGGACGAAGCCGACCAGGGAAATGACGCTCCTGAAGAGGATTTCAAACTGCTGTGGGTTCAGCTTGCTCCGGAGGTAGTCCACAAAGGCATGGATCTGGCACAAGCCGAAGACTCCAAGGGCAGCCATGTGCTCTGAGGAGAGGACAGGCTGGGAGGGGGGCAGAGTGTGGTCAGACACAGAGACAAACAGGAGACATTACCAGCTTTTTTCCCAAATCACTGCTTGGAACAACCTCTGCCAGTCACAGGAAAACATTCAAATGTTCCCTCCCTGTGATTTGCACAGCTGGCACAAATCCTTTTCCTACATCCGCTTTGATTCTGATAAGAATCCATGTGGAAAATTAACCAGATTCTCTTGAAAACGAGCTGGGCAGACCTGTTTCCTGCCACACCAAGATACACATGGCATAAGTGCTTCCTTCACCAAAACCAAAGACATTTTTATGAGAGACAACCAGTGCCAGGAAGGTTATTAGGAGCTTTGAAAGTCATCCAGCAAAACCAAAGGCTCATTTTGCCAAAGGTGGCGGGGAATCAGCGTAATGGAAGCTGGAACAAGGAATCATCACCCACTCATAACCTCAGTGATGAAGGCAAGAAGTAAAACCAGGTGCCAGCGTGCTGTTGTTCTGTTAGAACCCATCCCTGAGCATGCAAACCCTCCTAGTGCCCACCTGGAAGCCAACAAAGGAGATCTGCATGGAGAGGATGGTTCCCAAGCAGTAGACTGTGCAGTAGGCTACGTAGATCCTGTGGGAGAAGCGGCCGGTGAGCATCAGCACCAGGACGTGTAAGGGGATGAGGTTGATCAGGAAGACGTAGCCGCCCCATGAGGAGACCTGCCAGGACACAAAGCAGACACACACCCACAAGTTCCAGGACTGAACAGCTGCAGAGCTGAGGTGAAACACAGAGGTTTAGCCTTTCTGGGATCACGGGCAGGATTTTCACACAGTAGCAATACCAGCTAGGATCTGCTCCATCTTAGGGCATTCTCCACACCCCAGCTGCCAGAAACATGGATTTTTCAACACTACTAAGAACAGCTCATACAAAATCCACTAGTTTTGGGAAGAAAGGACCCATTCCATTTCCACCTCTATAGAGGTTCTACCTCTCTGGACACAGGAACAGCACACCATGGCTCCCTGGTGAGTGCACCCAGAGGGATCTCAGAATCAGGTTCACCCCAGAGCTGGGAGAAGGGACACTCACCATGTAGAAATAGGCAAGGGCACACATGGCTGCCCAATAGATGGAGCCAGTTTTGACAGCCTTGATCCACATGTAGTATGTCAAGAGCATGCAGAATATGGCAATACCTGCAGAAGGACCCAGAGCTGTTAATGTCATCCCTGGGGCACGGCAGAGCATTCAAACCATTAAAAATAGATTTGTAAATGCTTTTGCTGCTCCATCACACAAAGAGCCAGGCCTGAGAAAAGCATTTGATATCTGGCTTCCAGACCAAAACACTGCAGAGTTTGTCTCTCACAGCTCACGTGGCTTTTTCCAGCCACACCAGCTGGAAGAACTCCTACACAGCCCCCAAAAGCCCAGCTACAGCAAAGGAACTTGGATCCTCTCCTGCCCCAGGCACTGGCAGTGAGATTGCTGCCTTTGCCAGTCCCAATGTCACTGCTGGAACAGGGATAACACCACAGAGGAACCACACAGATCTAGGCAGAGTTTGGGAGGGTGACAAAACCCTTTCTGATTGGCAAACAAGGATACTGGAGTAAACTTGCTGCCAGAGTTGGGAAACACTCCCTCTACTCCATGGCATGGCCAAGAACCACCTCTGATCCCAGATGGGTCAGGTTTATACAGCACAAACCCAGCAGGCGTCACTGGGAAAGGACAGAGCCTCTATTGTGCCCTGCAGCATCTTCCAGCACCACTTTCCAGCACCCAACAGCCCTTAAAGGTTCCCCCAAGGGTCACAAACTCACCCTCATTATCGTAGGAGCCGGCCACGGATCGAGAGATGTATCCAGGCACAACAGCAATCATGGCAGCAGCAAGGAGTCCTGCCCCTGCATCCTGGGAGAAACAGCCAGGGGAAAGACATCAGGGTTTAGGGATTTTATTACTCAAAGGAATAAAAATTGAGTGTGGAAACAAAATTCTCAAACAGATCTCCCACTTCCCAGAAGATTGGGGTTTTGAAGAGTGTGGCAGTCACCTCTAAACCTTTGACCCAGCTGCTCTCCCAAAAGGAAAACAGCTCCTGCTCCTCTGGAAAGCCAAAGGCTGTGGGGCACACCCTGCTGGCCCCTGTACCTTGAGCTCTTTGGTGAGGTGGTAAGTCACAATGGTGGTAAAGGAGGAGAAGAGGGGAGCCAGGAACACGCAGACGTTACGGATGTCGATGGTGATGTGGAAGAAGTGCAGCACGTGGTAAATCGCTGCTGATGTGATCATCAGACCTGGGGATGGAAATGACACCATTATCCAGGTGCTCCAAATACTCACTGGGAAGAAGCTGCTGCCAAGGATGCATCCCCAAGTTGCCCTCTGTTCCAGCTGGCACTCCTGGATGCAGTCCCCACCCCGATTTTCCCTTGCACCAGGTGCATTTCAGCTTGGCAAAAGCTTTACCTGGGTAAATGGTTCCCCCAATGATCCTGCCCAGGGGGTACCATGCTCGGTCGTCAAACCAGTTGTGGAATTTGTAGAAGCCCTCCTCAGCCAGGAAGCGGGTGGTGCGGTAATTGAAGTACCTGCAAGGGTGACAAGGTGTGACAGCACTGTGGGGGCTGCTCTCATGTGTTCCACACACAGGGAACTGGCCCTGTTTTATTCAACTGCCCCAAACATCAGCTGCAAAGGTTCATTCCTCCTCCCAGTGGGCTTAAAAGTTCATTAACAAAGGTGGCAATGTCCCTTGGGACTGATTTAATCAGCTTGGGACACTGGCACTAATTGTGCCAGGAGCTTCCTCTCCTGTGTCCAGGTCAGGAATAACCTCATCCCAGGAGAAAAGCAACGGCAGGTGATTCCTGAATCTGGGTTGCAGGAAGAGCCCTGGGTACCAAATAAATTTGGGTGGGGAAGAAGAGAACCAAGCTGTACTAAAACACACCCTCCAAATCCCACATCTTTAATGGGGATTAACTTGAGCCTGGCACCATCGCCTGAATTCCGTGTGCTCCAGAAGGGGAAAAGCCCAACAGGCCCCCAGGAAATGAGAGAACGACACTCACGGGTCAAACTCATGGATGACGCTTTCAAATCTTAAGACGGAGAAAAGTCTCGTGGAGAAAGCTGCAAACACAGAAAAGGGCAGAGTGAACACACAGAGCTCAGGAGTGACCCTCTGTTTCCCTGCACCAGGACCATCCCTGAGGGCACAGACTTACACAGGACAGCTGCCATCGACAGGATGAGGAGCTTGAGCAGCGTGTCCTGCTTCTCATAGGAGAGCCGGAGAAACCCCAACTTGGTCATTTTCACATCAAATGCAGGGCCTGAGGATCCTTGAATGCCTGAATACAATCAAGAAGATATCAAAGAGCACATCACATTGTCTTTAAAGCCTTCATGAGCCTTTGGATTTTAAATCCCCTGCTCTGGCCCAGACTTCACCCCTGCCAGGTGCTTGTGCTTCCCCCCACAAACCCCTCACCTCCTGTCCTGACCTGAGCTGCCACCCCAAATCCTGGCTGGTTTTCCTTCCTTTACAGAGCCCAGAACTTCTCCAGGGCAGAGGATGTGCCTGTTTCTCTGTGCACAGAACAAAACCCCAGTGCAAACTTGAGCAAAACCCCTGCCTTCCTTCTGGATGCTCTCTGCAGTTTAACCATCACCTGCAAGCAATGCACAAAGAATAGAATCCATGGAGAATGCAAGAAATGGGTGGTTTTTCTCACATGCAGGAGATCTGAACAGCTCCTGGTTAATCCCATTTTGGATTACTTATGTCAAATATATATCCCAGTAGTTTGTTAATGCAGACCAGGACACTAGATCGGTTTTGCTCACACCAGACAATGTGGATGTTTAATTCTACCTCCCTGCGGGGAGGAAAAGCCACAGAAATCGTGGGGTTGCACACCACGGAAGTGAAACTTTTACTGAAGAATCACAACTTAAACATCTTTCTACCTTGAAAACACTCAGATTTCTTCAAATCCTTTCTTGCCCAATCAGTCAGGAAAACCCCTCCTGCTGCTGCGGGCAGGCTCAGTCCCAGCTCGGGTGGGTGAATGTGCAGTTCAGGTCTCTGAGCTACAACATCAGGGAGGATGCATTGGGACAGGCTGAGATTTAAAACCCAAACTGGGCCTAGAAAAGCCTTCCCGTGCCCAAAAGTGATTCTGACTGGCACACATTGGGCACTGCCTGGTACAGAAATACCGTGTGCTGGTTATTTCCTGGATCCCCCGGGATAACGGAGCTCAGTGCAGATGCCTCCGGACACGAGTGGCTCTGCCTGGGATGCCCCGATGTGCTCGGGGGGTGCCTTCACCCCCAGGAACTCCCAGTGACACCGAGCACTCCCGACCCGCCGTGCTGCCCCCCACGCCCCCCGGACACCGCCAGGCTCCGGCCCCTGATCAGCGCCAGGGTCTCAGCCCACACGCCTGGGGACTCCTCAACGCCCCGGCTCCCTCTCCCCACACGCCCGGGCACCCTCCAAGGCCCGGGCACCCCATGACCCCTCAGCTCCCTCACTCCGCACACACACCCGGGCACCCCGCAGCCCCGGCACCCCTCCACCCCCCCGGGCCCGAGGATCCCCCCCGGCTCCCCCAGCCCCGCTCGGGTCCTGCTCCCGTCCCTCACCGCGGCCCCGCCGCCCCGTCCATCCGCCCCGCGCAGCCGCCCTGCCGCCACCGCCGCCAGCCCGCGCCCCGCCCCCGCCCGCTTCCCATTGGCCCTCGGGCACGCCACTCCAGACGCGGCCCCGCTCATTGGCCGAAGCGCCGAACACTCAATCGGGTGCGGGCGGCGCGTGCGGGTCACGGCGCCTTCCGATTGGCGGAGCGGGAGGTGGGCGGTGCCGGCGGGGAACGAGCCGTGACGTGTCCGTCCGGCTTGGCGGCGCCGGCGGGTCACGTGGGCGGAGCCGGAAGCGGGCCGGCCTGGCCACGTGGGCGGCGGAACCACTGCGGGGCACGGGGGGAGCCCGGCCCGGGGAAACCCGGCCCGGAGTAACGACAGCGGCAGGCGCAGAACGGCTGAGAATCGTGGTTTCTCCGTTTAATGTTTCAGTGTGAAAATACTAGAGAAAAGTTGATAAACCGGCCCGAAATATCCAAAGGGGTTTGAACGTCACCGGTTCCTTTCCCCGACCCGACAGAAACGGTACATGCACGGGAGGGGGACGCTGTGCTCAGCGGGAGCTCCCGGAAATGCCCGCCCCCCTCCCACGACCTGAGTTAGGGGAGATGGAGGGAGCGGGAAGGGGGACGAGGGGCAGGGGGACACGGGGGAGACACGGGAGGGACACAACGGCAAAACGGGGTGACGGAGTTCCGACCCACCGGCCCGAGGCAGGGAGATGGCACGGGAAAGGCGTACAAAAGAGTCCACTATAAAACAAGCGCAGGGCACAACCCGGCTCCTGGCAACTCACAAAGGTGTTAAAAACCCAGATTTCCCCCCAAAAAACTTCCAGGGGTAGACGCAGAACTGACAGTGACACCTCGTCAGGCTGGGTCCTGGCCGTCCCTGGACATCGGGGGCGCAGAGAAGCCCGTGGGTGTCCCCCCGCCCCGGGGTCTGGGGGCAGCTCAGTGCCCCGGAGCAGCCGCGTGTTTGGCAGGAGAGGGCGAAGAGGAGGAGGAGGAAGAGGAGGAGGAGGGGGAGGAGGAAGCACCGCCCAGAGCGGACTGAAGGTAAACGGTCTTGTGAAAGAGTCTGTTGCTGAGGAAAACCACCAAGGAGAAGAGGCGGAGCTGGAAGTGGCTGAAAGGGAAGAGAGTCCATCAGCTCCCGATGTCAGGAGCGCCCCCGCTGGGGTTTGGGGAGCGCTGGGGGTGTTGGACAAGAATCAGTGGGTGTGAATGGATACTCACTAGGTTTTGCCGGGGGTCCTGGCTTCATTGGCGCTGATGATGAAGAGGGGGAAAAGGATGGAAAAGAGGCAACCGCTGCAGGGGAAAAATACAATAGAATAAAATAAGGGGCACTTGATGTGTCTGGTGGGTGTCAGGAGGAGGAGAGGCCAGAGTGGCTTTCCCACCTGATGATGTAGGAGGATTGCATGGCCGTGAGAAATGCCAGTGGTAAGCCAAAGCCAAAGTAGTAGGGCCAGTTCCTCTCAATGTTGGACAACCGTTGGTGCATTTCGATTCCTGCCAAGAGGAAAATGCCGTGGAAATGAGCCCATGGGGAGGAGACGCCCTCACTGCAGAATCACAGAACCATTCAGGCATGAAAAGACCTACATTCACCTCCTTTGAGCAATCCCCACCTTGTCAGCAGACCACTGAGTGTCACATCCAGTCATTTCCTGAACTCCAGGGATGGGGACTACACCACCTCCCTGGGCAGCCCCTTCCAATGCCTGACCACCCTTTCAGCGAAGAAATTCATCCTGATGTCCAACTTGAACCTCCCTGGCACAGCTTGAGGCTGTGTTCTCTCATCCTGTCACTTTTTATGTGGGAGCAGAGCCCAACCCCTGCCTGGCTGTCCCTTCCTGTCAGGGAGTTGTGCAGAGCCAGAAGGTTCCCCCTGAACCTGCTTTGCTCCAGGCTGAGCCCCTTCCCAGCTCCCCCAGCTGCTCCTGGGGCACCAGCCCGTTCCCCAGCTCTGGATCCATCTCTGGACATGCTCCAGCCCCTCCATGTCCTTGAGGCCTCATGAAGGGCTCAGAACTGGACACAGCACTCAAGGCCTCCACCAGTGGCCAGCACAGGGGGCAGGCAATGCCCTGGAGCTGTGGCCACACTGGGGCTGCTGCAGGCCAGGTACCACTGGCCATCTTACCACCACTGCTGGCTCACATTTACCCTTCATTCCATATATAACCTGATGGAAGATCAGCCTTTGACACCCCAATTGGATGCTCCTTCAACTCAATCCAGGTAAATTCCCCCTCCCCATGCAGGGAGCCTCCGTCACCTTTGTTAAACCAGCGGTACTCGAAGCAGTAGAGCGAGTAGAGCAGCGACATGTGGAGGAGGCTGATCAGCTGCCCAATGAGGTCGATGGGGAACAGGCTCACGATCATTCCCTGGGATAGAAAAGGAGAGGATTGAGAGAGGGACGCTCAGGATTTGGGGGAGGGCAGCACTTGAGCTGGTGAGGTGGTTGCTTGTCTCACCTGGATGAGGAAAAGTGCCTGCAAGAGGAGGTTGAACAACATGTCAGCGATGATTTTGCTGACGCTGGGGAAGGGGTGAGGCTTCCTGCCCGACACTTCAAACGCCAGATCCGCGATGTCCTGCCAGCAGAGATGGGTGTGAGGCAAATGGAACTCAAGAGCCATGGGGGCTTTGGGGAAATTAAACCCAGGATGATGCTCCTGAGCTGCTTTTGCCCACCAGGACTATGCCCAGAGCCTGTTTTGGGGTGGGATTTCATCTTGTGCCCCCATACAACCTGATCAAGCCCCACCCAATGAGGAAATTCCCCCCCGTTTGCTCAAGGCAGGGCCCAGGTTCCTGTCACCTACCTGAAACCAGATGGCATTGACCACCTTACTGAGCACAAAGAGGGGCAGGACCCAGAGAGCGCTGAAAATGGAGGTGAGGATGAACTCCAGCCAGGACCAGACATCACCATGTAAGGAAGGGTCACCTTTGGAAGAGAGACACACCTGAGGAACTGCTATAGGAACCTGCAAATGCTTCCTGGCACAGCCATCAGGGAGTTTCTCCTCACTCTAGTTCTTTAAACGTCTTTAAAAGCACATTTCCATCCACTTGATTTTTACTTAAATGCAAAAACACACAGACAAATGTGTTTGAAATCCACCCCTGGGCTGGATCCCTGATGTGCACAGGCTGTCAGCAGGGTGATCCACCCCTGGTTTTCTATTGGATGATTAATGATGGGATTGGTTGGTACTGGGAAGAAGTGGAAAACAACACAAGGGGACAGAGGTGTGAGGATCAGTTCAGTGGACAAAGACTCCAAACTCATCCCATGGACTGCTGAGCACCCTGGAACACCCCAAGGGGAAAGGCACCCACCGATGATCTGCGCCGTGACCGACTGAAGGACGGGGATGAACACTCGGTAGAACAAGAAGAGACTAAGCTGCAGGGAAAAACAAACAAGGGCTCTCAGTGAGGCATTGCAGGGGTATTTTGTGCTCCTGTGGCTACAGATCCAAAGGCACATCTGCCTCCCCTCCCTCAGTAATCCAGAAATACAGAGGAACAAGGATTTCTGTTTAAATACAGCCACAACTTGCAGCTAACACTGAGCCAATCCCTTGTAAACTGCACCACTGTAATGAGAAAATGAAACTATTTATCTGGTTGTTTGATTTATGAAGTCTTGGCTCCATTAAGAATCAGCCTTATGAACCAGGCATAGCAAGTCAGAGCTGAGGGAATGCCTTTTAAGAATTCAGTATCCAATTGGCAAAACAGTATGCCAGGCTGCAGCAAAGCAGGAATTAAATATTCAGCTGGAGAGCAGTCTCAAAGACTTGGAAAAGCAGCTTGGATTTCACGTGTGGGTCTCTTAAGTAAGTCTGTGGTCCTGTATCCCACAGTGAATCCCTTAAAATACAGCACTGGGATGGGAAAGTGGAAAATTCCCAGCAATTCCTGCTGCCATGCTGATAGCTCACCACTCACAGCCTATGAGGGCTGGAGCAGGACATGGGTTTTCACAGGGCTTTTAAAATAAAAACCATAATAACCAAGAAAAATCTCTACATACCCAGAAGACACCTCCATTCCAGGCACAACACTGAAATATCCGGCTCACTATCCGGGGTTCACTGCAGGAGAGAGGTGTGTTAATGTCCCAGCACCTGGACAAATGTCCCCTCATGAGTGCCAAATGCTGCTGCCCCACATTCTGGACACCTTGGAAAAGTCACTGAGAACCAGCTCAACACCAATTGTGCCTGATTTTATCCATAGAAATCCTGGAAGGAATCCCTGCAGAGATTCACACCATGTCTCAGCCAGTGCAGTCTCTACAAGACTTAATCAAGGAGACTCTTTGAACCTTTATTAATTCCCAAAATCTGCACTGAAACAGAAGAAAAGCAAAGCACTCTTCCAGATTTTTTAAGCACATATTGGAGATCTTGGGCTTTGTTCTCTCCAAACTCTTGCCACAATAAAATCAGGAAATTTGGGACATTTTTTGGTCTTGGAAGAGGCTGTTTCAGCTCGGGGTAGTTTTGGTGCCTCTGGACATGCAAGAGCAGCTCCATGGGACTCTGCAGCACTTTCCCAGTCAGCTCTTGACACCAGAGTGATTTTGCTATAAAGAAAACCATCAGAATTCAGCTGTTTATTAACATAAACAAAACGAAAAAGTTATACGTTCCTTCAGAGGCAGCCAAGATGTGGAGCTGCAGAGACCCCTGAGGAGTATCAGGATCATGGGAGAGTTTTCTTTCACCTTTCAGCCAGTATGTCTCAAAATGTGCATTACTGCCCAAAACCACTGTGTGACATGCCAGCCCAGTGCCACCAGGGCAGCAGAGACATCCTGGCACGGTCTGGGAGTCAGACATAGGAACAGATGCTGTTTGCTCCTGCATGGGGATAATTCTGGCATTTCCAGAACCACTGAGGTTCTGCAGCTCCAAACTCCACAAAAGACAGCAGGGCTGAGGAAAAGAGACACTCACTCTGCCCCAAAGTGGACATTGGATCCAAGCTGCTGTTTCTTTCCTCATCCCATGATTACCAGCAATAACAATGGATCTGAGATAGGACGAGGATTCAGGAGGAAAGGAAACCCATAAATCCACATTCTTTTGGTGGTAATTCAAACTGATTATCAAACAACGTAAAAGGTCCAACTTCTTATCTCATGATAACAGCTCCAGCTCCATTACACAGTGGAAAAAGGGAGTTTCATGCCATGTGTTTCCCATTAATTGGCTCTGACTACCAGAGGAGAAGGGAATTACCCCATTTCTGACCAGCCACGCCCCATACTCACTTCTCTTGCTTCTTCTCTTCCATGTGAAACCTCCGCTGGGCGAGCGCGCTGTTGGCTCTCCTCCGCCTCTGCTCTTCCCTTTTCTGCTGGATCCGGGCATCCAGCTTGGAGATGGTGCAGATGCCCCAGATGGAGTCCTTAATTCCCTGTGGGCATGAGGAGAGAGGAGCAAGAGCTGTGGCTGACCCAGGTCAAACCTTCCTGGTGCCATGGCTGGCCTCACTCCCTGGCTGCTTGGGCTCAGCTGGAGCCAAGGCCTGGAGCAGCAACACTGCCTCTCTTCCATGGCCCAGTGATCTAAATCACTGCACATTCCAGCATCTCCATGGCCAGCAGTAATTTTTTTCTGTAAAGGTGTGATTTCTCTTCCAATCTGCACTATTTAAAACCCTGGCAAAAAAATCAGTCGGATCTCTCCCAGCCTTGTCTGGCAGGAAGCCCCTCATTCCCTGCCAGCTCTCTGAGGCCAATAAAGTGAAATTACACCAATATTTGGGATGTGCAAGGTCTGACTGTATGTTATGAATTTGATGCTTATTCCTTCACAAATAAAAGCATCTGTCCTCATCCCAGAGGCTGCCTCCCACCAGCCACATCCATGCAAGCCTGGTAATAAGAGAGTGTCCAGAAGTTTTCCCTTATTCCATGCTTGGAAGATTTGCAGAGCTCCCTCCTAGGACTTGGCTTGTCCAGAGAGGTTGTGGCTGTCCCATCCCTGGGACTGTCCATCCTGCCCAAGGCCAGGCTGGATGGGGCTTGTGGAAGGTGCCCCTGCCCTTGGCAAGGACATGGAACAAGAAAGACTTAAGGGTCCCTTCCAACCCAAACCCCTCTGGGATCCTGTTCAATTATTTCCAGCTCCAGGTGATCCCACAACTATCATCATCACAATTTCCCTTTAAAATAAAGATCATAAGGATGAGCCAGGATGGTGTCACCACCCTGGTTGGGTTCATGTAGCTCTTGACCAAAGAGGATAAATTCCAATGCCAAATTCACATCTGAAACAGCAGAGCTGGGCCCTGACCCAGGCAGCTTTTCCAGCTGATGGTGCAGGAGCACTGGGAAATGACACAACTCCTGCTTTTAGATTGTGGCCACAGGACTTGGATCAAACCTTTCTTTGTTTTCCAGAGTTATTTCTGAGCATGAGTTATTGCTCAGTGCCACAGCATAAGTGGCTTTTAGCCTGTATTTAACCCTGGATGATGGGAGAGGGTGGGAGCAGTGAAGTGACACAGACCTTATTGCTGGGACAGAGCTGCTGTGTTAACAGACATTCATTTATTATTATTATTGTTATTATCAAATTATATACAATATTATACATTCTATATTATATTATAAACTTTGTGTGTTGTTATGTATTGTGATTTTATAATTAATATTGTTGTTTCTATTATTGAGATTTTTCATTAATTTGAGCCCAAAGGAAATCTGTCAGAGGTTCTGCAGCAAACACTGAGCCCTTTGCAATAGACACACCACAAAACAGTGTTGAAATACACCTGGAGACCCTTTTCCTTCCAATTCCCCGATGCCATGGGAAGGAGGGTGCTCCCAAAGTGCACAGGAGCAGCCCCAGGACCCGGAGCCTCACCCTGACGAGGTCATGAAGGAAGATTCTCACGCTGTCGGCCATCTCGACTCCAGCATCACCTCTGCTTCCCAAACTATCAACTACAGGGAGAGGGGGAGAGCCGGACCCAAGCCTCTCTCATCCTGGAGAGATGGGAAACGGATGGAGCCTGCAGAGAGAGAGCACACAGGGCCACGGCACAGCTGTTAACAGTGGGCTAACTGGGAATTACAAGTTCAGTCACACCCCGGTGATTTCCAGCAGGATTCCCGGCCCTCACTGGCTTCCCACGGGCACAACCATTCTCCACCAGGCCAGGGAATGGACCCACCCTGCTCATACCACAGTGTTAGCGAGCTCAGGGTTAGAGGAAAGCTCTTGTAAAGCACCAGAGAAACAAGACCAGTATCTGATTCAAGGAAAAAAAAAATAAACCACCAGCTAATAAAACTTGTGCTTTCCCAGCAGGAAGCAAAGCTCTCATTCCTCCCAGGCAGCTCTGGAGCAGGCTGGAGTCACAAACCCCGGCTTGTCACTGGCGCTGCTGCAGCCGCGGGACACAAACAATTAAAAATCATTTTAAAAACTGGTTTGTTTTGGTTATTCCTAGTCAGACCCTGCCGGGATCTAAGCTGCAGAACCAGAGTCGGCCTCCAGATTTATTACCGAGTTAATCACGGACAGCTTCCTCCTAAAAACCCGAGTCATGGAATAGCCTGAAGAGGAAGGCACCCCCAGGAATTGCCCACTGCTATGGGGGTGACCTGGGGTCTGCACCCCCTGACAGCTGAGGGGGTGACCCGGGGAGGGGCAGAACCCCCTCGTGGCTGCCGAGGTCTGAGTGACCCCCATAATTGGGGGGACACACGTACTTTACCTCAGGGCTGTTCCCAGTCTCCCCACCCAGTGTGTCTGAGGGGGGACGGTTCCCAAATGCCCTCAGGGCCGCCCCCGCAGTGCCCAGAATCCCCTCGAGGTTTGTCTCGCCACGGGAGACCCGCGGCTCCCGGCGCTGGCCCCCGAGGGTCTCTCCCTGTGCCGCCCCCCGGCCCCCCGGTCCCCCCGCACTCACCGGGGCCGGGCCAGGGGCGCACGGCGGGACGGGCCCGGCTCACACGGCCCGGCCGCGCCCACCGCGCATGCGCCGCGCGCACGGCGCACACGCACTGCCGCGGCCCCGCCCGCCGCCTCCAGCCCCGCCCACCACACAGGCCACGCCCACTCCAAGGGCACCGCCCCGGCACCGCCCACCGCCTCCTCTGCGCATGCGCCAAAGCCCAGCCCCGACACCTCCCCACTAATGCTGCTGCGCGTGCGCGCTGCTGCCACTCGCCGCCAGAGGGCGCCACGTGCACGGGAAGGGGATTGGGAATGGGGATAACGGGGGGATACTGGGAACACTGGGAACACTGGGGGATACTGGGAACACTGGGAACACTGGGGGATACTGGGGGGATACTGGGAACACTGGGGGGATACTGGGAACACTGGGAACACTGGGGGATACTGGGAACACTGGGAACACTGGGGGGTACTGGGAACACTGGGAACACTGGGGGATACTGGGAACACTGGGAACACTGGGGGGTACTGGGAACACTGGGAACACTGGGGGATACTGGGAACACTGGGAACACTGGGGGATACTGGGAACACTGGGAACACTGGGGGGTACTGGGGGGATACTGGGAGCACTGGGAACACTGGGGGATACTGGGAACACTGGGAACACTGGGGGGTACTGGGAACACTGGGGGGATACCGGGAACACTGGGAACACTGAGGGGAGTACTGGGAACACTGAGGGGATACTGGGGATACCAGGGGTACTGAGGCCAGGGGCACTTGGATCCCTGGGGTTGTACTGGACTGGAGGCACTGGGGAGCTGATGGGAACACTGGGTGGGGTAATGGGCATACTGCAGCTGGAGACACTGGGGCGGATAATGGGATATGAGAGGATGCTGAGGATAACCGGAGCACTAGAGGTGGGGATACTGAGGATACTGGGGCACTGAGGGAATATTGAGGGCACTGGATCATAATGGAAGTACTGGGGGGAATGGGGGTTAGTGGGGACACTGGGAAAAATGAGGGACACTGGATCTGGAGGGTAGGAACGGAATGGGGGTACTGGGGCTGGAGGGGATTGGAGCTCTGGATAATGGGAGCGCTGGGGGAATGGGTGACTGTGAAGATGATGGGATTAGGGGGAATTGGGAGGGCAATGGGTAACACTGTGGGATACTGGGGACACTGGGACTGCAGGTATGGGAACATAATGGGGATACTGGGAGGGAATGGAGTGTACTGAGGGGACACAGAAGTTGTGGAGGGCATCAATGGGGACCTCAGAACTGAGAGTACTGGGGAGGATGCTGGTAGCATTGCTGGAGGGAGCATGGCAGGTGTGAACCCCATGAATTAATTCCCTGGCACACTCATCATCCATCCATCCATCCATTTTATTCCTACAGGACACAACCTCTGGCCTGGGGAGGGGTTCCACGGCTGTGCCTCAGTTTCCCCCCTCCCCGCCCCCATCAAACCACGCCGTGCTCCTCCAGCGGCTCCCCATCCACCAGCCTGTCCCATCCCAGCCTCCGCAGATCCAGGGTCTCATAGCGGCCCTTGATCACCAGCTCAGCCACGGCTCTGCCGGCGGCCGGCGCGTGTTGGAGCCCGTGGCCACTGAAACCCGCGGCTAAAAACATGTTTTCCAGCCGGGGGTGCGGGCCCAGCACCCCATTCCGGTCGAAGGTGTTGTAGTCGTAGTATCCTGCCCAAGACCCCCGGACCCGCAGGGATTCAAAAGCTGGGACACGCCGAGCCAGCCGGGGCCAGACCTGCTCCTGGAAATAATCGTGATCCACCGAGAGATCGCTGGGATCCGGCTCTTCCTCCTGGAAAAGGATAAACTGGAGGTGCCTGATAAAGAAGAGGGGGGTGAATGATCTTAGGGGATCCCGTGGGCTCACCTCGGTGGGGCTCATCCCGCCCAGGTAATTCCCAGCGAAGCCATCCCGACGGAAATAAGCACCAGAGGTGTCGATGAGGAAGGGGCAGGAGAGGCCAGGGCCATTGGGGCAGTGCCAGGTGAACACATACCTGGGGAACCCCCAAACAGAGCGTGAGGGGTGCTGTCCCTGCCCCCCACTATAATGTGGTGGGGCTGGGATGGGGAGATGTTTGTCCCCCTCCCAAAAATAACACTGAGGGGTCTGTCACTCTAGGCACACTGGGGCTGGGACTGTGGGCACTGGGGGGATAATTAAAGTAATGTGGGGTAATGGGGATAATAGGGCTGCAGGCACCGGCAAGGTAATGCAGGCACTGGGGGAATAATGGGGGAATACTGTGGGTACTGGGGCTGGGGGGAAATAGGTGACACTGAGGGGGAAAATGAGGACACTGGGATTGGGAGTATGGGGACATAATGGGGACACTGGGGGAACTTGAAGAGTAATGGGAGCTCTGGGATGCAAGACCCCACTTCCAAATAAACTGAGGAAGGTCACTATCCCCCCCAGAATTTGGAGGGTGGTGGGTGCTGGGATGTGTGTCCCATTCTGTGATCCCCCCAAAATAGCACCCAGGGGTTCATGTCACCCCCTCACAGATAGAGGGGTGCCAAGATGACACCTCCCAAAACAAAAGTGCTGAGGTGACCCCCATGACACAGGGGTGGTGGGGTTAAAGTACCCCTCCAAAACAGCACCAGGGGCATCACACCCCGAAAAAGGAGTTGCTGGGATGTGCCCCCACTCTGACCTCAAGAGCTGACCCACAGCAGAGGGGGTGCTGCCCGGCTCTCCCTGCTGGGAGCCCTCCAGTACCTCTTCCTGGGCTGGATGGGCAGTGGGGGCTGGCACAGCCCCCTGGGCAGCCCGTCCACCTCCAGCAGCTTCCCAGCCCAGGCGCCCGCGGCATTGACCACGATGGCACAGGCCACTGGCTGGTATTCCAGGCTGTCTGGCATGTAGACCTGGGAGGGACAGACAGGGGGTCACAGGTGCAGGGGGGTCACGGCCGCTCCTGGGGTGTGGGGGTGCCACACACACACTCACGTGGACGTATCTGATGCGTGCAGACGACGGTGCTGGTGGCATCATGTGGTTGGCCGAGGTGACAAAAGCTGGAGGGTTTTGGGGTGAGGTGGGGTGCCCTGGGGGTGGCAGGGGGCGAACCTCTCTGAGCACCCCCATCCCTCACCTCGCACCTCCCCGGAGCAGCTCTGGACTCCCAAGGATATGGCTTTACGCCGGAAAGCGTTGAGGAGGGTCCAGGGGTCGAACCAGCCTTCATCTTCCAGACCTGGGCAGGGAAACGTGGGAGGGCACTACTGTGTAACCCCCCCAGTGCATGCATTTTGGGGGGCTGGGCCTCCCCTGCCATAAGCAAAGACAGGATGAAGGATGCACCAGGAGGGTGAGGATGAGGAAGGATGTTGAGGGGGGTCTCCATGCCCTCCCCCATCCTCCCACATACCATAGGACGCCACAGCCACATCCTCTGTGTTTATCCAGGGGAATTTCGCCTTCAGCTGGGTGGGGGACAGCAAGGTCACCTTCGCCCCTTCATCCCTGGGGATGGCCAGCATGTGGAGGAGGGTTAGGATGATCCCCAGCCCCTGAAACCACCCCCCAGGAGGGTCCCATGTGGGTCCCCCACCTCTGCAACTGGACGGTGGCCTCCAGGGCAGCAGCGTTCTGGGGGGATGCGAGGAAAAGGTATCCAGAGGGCTGGAACTGGATATCGATGGGGGGCTCATTCGGCACCCCAAGGTGCTCCTGTAAGGAGACAGGGGGACCACAGTGGGTGGGGCGGGATTCCCCAAATTACCCCCCGCCCATAAAACCCCACCTACATTGATGTCACGGAGGAAGCTGGCAGAGAAACGGGACATTTGGATATTTTCCCGGAGGGAAAACTGCTGCCGGATCCCCCCCGCCGACAGCACCGTGGAGGCTCTGGAATACTGGAGGAGAGGACACCCCCAAAATACGAGGGGTTCAGGGGGGTCCCCAAGGCCATACCCTGCCCTGGGAGGGGGTGTCTCACCATGGGGTCCCGCTCCACCACGAGCACCTTCATTCCGTGCTGCCGCCGCCGGCCCTCCAGCACCTTCAGCCAGTACGCCACGGACCAGCCCACCACGCCGCCCCCCACCACCACCACATCGGCCTCGTCGGGGGGCCGGGGTCCGGGGTGGGTCCCCAGCGGAATGGGATGCCTTCCCGAGGATGGCAGCTGATCCCTCAGCGTCTGTCCCATGCGCTCCAGGGTCTGCCCCAGCTCTGCGGTGGAACGGGGGCTGCCGAGCCCGGGGGCACAGCTGGCAGCCCGCCGTGGAGCACCCCGGTACCCTCTGCATCCCTTGGGACCCCTCCAGCCCCCTCTAGGACATTCCCAGGATACCTCAGACTCCCCCCAAGCTTCTCTGCGAACCCCCCAGGTCCCCCTGGGTCAGCCGGGAAAACGCCCCGGACTCTCTGTGAACCACCAGAACCACTTCCCAGTCACCTGCATCCCCACCAGCCCCTCCCGGTCCCCCGACCGCTCTGGGCATCACCCAAAACCTCCACCTGAGACATGCCCCCTTGGGATCGATCCCAAGTCCCCACTGGCACCCCTCCTTCAGTTTCCCCTGGGCCTTCTGGAGCCCCCCAGTTCCCTCGGAGACCACCAGCCGCCCAATTCTCCCTCAGCCCCTCCAATGCCCACTGTCATCTCCCGCAGTCCCCAGGGACCACCCCCAGACCCCTCTGGCACCCCCCCATATACACCCAGAACCAGCCCAGCCCCACTCCCTGCGACTCCTTCCCCATTTCCAGCAATCGCGACCTCGCCGTACATCCTCACACACACCGCAAGCCCTCCATTCCCTGGGACACCCCAATTTACCTGACACCCTCCCCCTTCCCAGCGATCCACACTCCGACCCCCCCTCAATTCCTCCCGTGCCCCACCCCGCGTGTGCCCCAAATCCCCGGTGCGGTGCCGGGGACCGCTGGGATCTCACCGCGGAAGAAATCGGAGCTGAGAGGAGCCGCGGTGCGGAGGGGGCGGCCCGGGACCCCTGCCGGGATCTCCCCCGGTTCCGGGGTTCCCCCCGGGGTCCCCCCCAGTCCCGGGGGTCTCCCCCACAGGCCCCCCAGTCCCGGCGCGCGCAGCGCGCGCCCCCACCGCAGCATGGCCCCGCCCCCACACGGAATGATCCCGCCCCCACCGCAGCATGGCCCCGCCCCCACACGGAATGATCCCGCCCCCACCGCAGCATGGCCCCGCCCCCACACGGAATGATCCCGCCCCCACCGCAGCATGGCCCCGCCCCCACACGGAATAGCCCCGCCCCCCACAGCATAGCCCCGCCCCCACACCATAGCCCCGCCCCCACACGGAATGATCCCGCCCTCGGCCGCGTGGCCCCGCCCCCGCCGCGTGGCCCCGCCCCTGTCGGCCGCGGTCCCGCCAATGGCGGGGGCGGGGCTTCCGGCGGAAGCGCGGGGCAGAGCGACGTGTGCGCCCCGCCGGGCCCGGCGCCGCCGCCATGCTCGACTTCTTCACCATCTTCAGCAAGGGCGGCCTCGTCCTCTGGTGCTTTCAGGGCGTGCGCGGGCCCGCCGCCACCGCCCCCGTCAACGCCCTCATCCGCTCCGTCCTCCTGCAGGTCGGGTGGGAGCGGCTGCCCGGGGGCGGAGGGTTGCGTAGGGGTCACACGGCTGGCGAGGGGGGAGTGGGAGAGCCCGGCTGCCGTGAGGGAGGGGGGCGGTGGGAACCGTCTGCCTGGGGAGGGAGAAGAGGTGAGACTGCAGACATGGCGGGGGATGGGGGGGATGGGACCATCTACCTGGGAAGGGAAATCAGGTGAGCCCACGTAGCTGGCGGGGGAATGGGGACTGGGAGCACCTGCCTGGGCGGGGGAAACAGGGGCATGAGCAGCTCTGGGGGAGGGGGATCAGCCCGCTGAGGGGGAGCTGGGTGGGAGGCCTTGTGTGGGGACGGGGGACATCAGAGTGGGACCTGGGGACGGGTGGGAGAGGGCTGGCACACAGGTGGGGCCACCTGTTGGGGGGGACACAGGCACGGCACAGGGGTGGGGACGGTTGTGGGGTCACCCATTCGGGGGGTGTGGATGGGACCGTCACCCGGGGGAGGAGAGAGACGGGTGGGACCACCCAGAGGCACGACCGGCCCGAGGGTGGGTGGGCTCACCCAGCTGAGGGGGAGGGATGGGACCACCTGCCCCGGGTGTGTGGGGTCATGTGTAAGGGATGCTGGACCACTCTGGGAAAGGGGAGTGACGGGGATGATGGCAGGGAGAGGGGGAGGACAGGGATGAGGGGATGGTGGGTGCTGTTGGCACCCCTATTCTGACAGCTCCTCTTCCCCAGGAGAGAGGTGGCAACAACTCCTTCACCCATGAAGCCCTCACACTTAAGTACAAACTGGACAACCAGTTTGAGCTGGTGTTTGTGGTAAGTGACCCCTGCAGGCACCCCTGGGATGGCAGGAGGGTCCCTCCAGCCCCCATGGGCCCCCAAACCTGAAGGGAGGAGATTGCCCCCAGAAAAGAGGGGGAATGGTTCCCACTGTGCTGAGGTTGGAGCAAACAGCTGTTTGCATTGCGTAGGGCTGGACCTCGGCTCTCAGACTGCTTTGGCTCCTCTGTCCCTGGGATTGTGGGGAGTGAGGGGCTGTGATGAGCGTTTCAAGGGGATGTTGAGTGAGCAGTGACCCCAGTGTAGCCAGACTCTCCCCAGAGGGGGACATGGGTGTCTGTCAGCTGAATGACGCTGCAGTAGCAGCTTATTTTAATCATCTGCAACAGGATTAAAACTAATCAAACCTCAAATAGAAGCTGCAGCCTTGTAAAACTTCACTTTGGCCAGATCTATTGGAAAAAAAGCCAGAAATGTGTCATTCCTTTCATTTTACGGAACATTTAATGCTCTCTTTTGCAGTTTCCTGGCACCTTACGGCCATAAATCTATTATACAACCTTCCTTGTTGACCCACAGATAAGCTAAAGGTTTTCTGCCCTTGCCCTACGTGTCGTTTTTGCCATGAGACAGCCTCTGTGTATTAGGGACACCTGTTGAAGCCAAGCTCTGGCTGTTCTTCACCTTTTTGGGAGCATTTAAAAAGCCTGGGAAGGTGGAGCAGAAAGTGCAGGCTGAAACTTGCCCAAGTTAAAGAACTCTGGATTAAACAGAGAGGTTTTTGCTTGCTTGCTGCTGTTGAGTGAGCTGCAAGTGCAGTGTCTGCACCTGTTCCTTGGCAGGTGGGCTTCCAGAAGATCCTGACTCTAACCTACGTGGACAAGTTGATAGATGATGTCCATAAAGAGTTTCGAGACAAGTACCGCAACGAGTTCCAGCAGAAAGGTGCCCTGGGCCTCCTAAATGGCACCTTTGATTTTAAAGATGACTTCATGCGCCTCCTTCGGTAGAGAGCTTGAGTTTTGTCTTAAATTTCTGTTTTGAGCAGAGATGGGAGTGGGGGAAGAGCTGAAATCCAGGCTAATGGGTCATCTCCCTGCAGGGATGCAGAGGAGAGCAGCAAAGTCCGAGCTCCCACGGTAATGAAGACATTTGAGCAGTCTCTGAAATCCCAGAAGACTGTCAAGTGTATGATTGAAACCCGAGGGGAGAAACCAAAGGAGAAGGTCAAGAACAAGAAGAACAAAGGTTCCAAAAAGGATGGTGAGTTGATGGGGAAGATAAATGGAAGGGAAATAAATATTCCAGAGCAATGTGTTGCAGCCTGTGCTTTCCCAATCCACTTGGAGCTGGACTGAGCTTGTGTTGGGGCTCTTCCTGTCAGGAACTGAAGCTGTGGCAGTGCCCAGTAAAGCATCTGCGAGTGACAAGCAGCTCTCGGCAGCAGGGGAGAAGGAGGAACTGACCAAGGATGAAATCCTGCAGAAGAACCGGGAGGAATTCTTCAGGAGACACATGAAAGCTGGGGAGAAGTCCAGGTAGGTGATGAGGGCATCACCCTCATCTGTGATGAGTTTTGCCTATGCTTCCAACTAGGTCATGGCTGAGTCTCTCCTTTTGGTGACCCCTGGAAATAATCCCTGCATTACTTCCCTCATTTCCCTCCTTGCTAAAAAGACTGTGAGGAGACACCTGGGCATCCTAGAGGGGTAACAGAACTTGATTTTCTCTTTTGGGAGATCCAGAAACCCTGGGAGAGGTCCAGACCTATCTTTAGTGAGCAGACAGCAGCAGTGCATTGATACCTGGCTTAAGGGGAAGGGATGCCATACAGGACTAAAGTTCAGATAAATAAATTCTGGAGACTGGATTGGTTGATTTCTGCCTTTTTGGGTAATCCAAGCTTTTATTTTTCACATCTCCTAAGGAGCTGAAGGCTGCTGTTTCCCTGAACTGAACACAGTGTGTTTCTGGCCTTTGTTCCACCAGATCTCCGAAACCCGATGCACAGAAGGAGAAGGGGAAGAAGCCCCGGGTGTGGGATCTGGGGAACTCTAATGCCAAAGTACTTGATTACAGTAATTCCGCTACCAACGGCAGCGCGGAGGCTTGTCCTGTGGAGGAGTTTGACCCTGACATGGTAAGGAAAAGCCAGGCTCCATCTGCTGTTGTGCATTCTCTGGGATCAGCTGGGCATTATGAACCCAGCCCAGTCTCTGTGCCTGGATGAGAAGGGATCATGAAGAAACATGAAGCAGTGATTGTGGCAAGCAGCCCATAAAGCTGATTCTTCCCCTCACAGGCCCTGGGGGACAAAAATCGGGTGCCTGGCCGCCTCTATGACCTGGAGTACGAGAGTGATGATGAAGCTGAAGAGGAGAAAGTTGTCCAGAACCCTTCAAAACCCAGGTAGAGGCTTCCACAGCCCTTGTTTGTCACATGGTTCTTGATTTCTCTCCTGTAACTCCTGTTCCAGTCTAACCAGTAATGCAGGAAGCACAAACTGATGTGTTTGTCTGCTCAGGGAAAGCCCTTCTGGATCTGACCTTTGCAGATGGTCACTCTCAAACCTCAGTGTGACTCTTCTGTGTCCCCACAGCGTGAAGAAGGGTGGCCTGGGGGGCATGTTTGGCATGCTGAAAGGACTGGTGGGTTCCAAGAGCTTGACCAGAGAGGACATGGACCCTGTGCTGGAGAAGATGAAGGATCACTTGATTGGTACGTCTGGATCTGTGGTATGAGGGATTAGTGGCGGTTCCCTGTGCTCTGTTGGGTAGGCCCCAGTGTGGGTAGTGCCCATGGTTTGGGATATTTTTGCTCACAGGAACTGTGGTGGGTTCCTGTCTCACCCTGGGGGAGCCCTGCACAAAAGGGGGGCAGCAGTCAGGTCTGGAGGGAATCCTGCACACCGACTCCATCCTTCCCTTGACACTGATGTGGGACTTGCATAACCTTCTCAGCAGCACTGACTCCCTGCTCTGTCTTCCTCAAAGCTAAAAATGTGGCAGCTGAGATTGCAGTGCAGCTCTGTGAATCTGTGGCCAAGAAACTGGAAGGGAAGGTGATGGGAACGTTCACCAGTAAGTGTCCAGGTGGCATCCTGTGTGTGGTTTGGAGCTCAGGAATATTCCCCATGTGTGACATGTCCTTCTGTCCCCTTTTCCCAGCGGTAACCTCGACAGTGAAGCAGGCGCTGCAGGAGGCCCTGGTGCAGATCCTGCAGCCCCAGCGCCGTGTGGATGTGCTCCGTGATGTCATGGATGCCCAGCGCCATCGCCGGCCCTACGTCGTAACCTTTTGTGGTGTCAACGGTGTCGGGAAGTCCACCAACCTGGCCAAGGCAGGACAGGATCCTGATCACAGGACTGGGGTGATGGGGTCAGGCTGTGCAGCTACTAACAGGCTTTTCTGATCTGTTGCCACCTGCAGATCTCGTTCTGGCTCATCGAGAACGGCTTCAGCGTCCTCATTGCCGCCTGCGACACGTTCCGGGCGGGAGCGGTGGAGCAGCTGCGCACCCACACGCGCCGCCTCAACGCGCTGCACCCTCCGGAGAGCCACGGCGGGCGCACCATGGTGCAGCTCTACGAGAAGGGATACGGCAAGGACGCTGCGGGCATCGCCATGGAGGCCATCTCCTATGGTATGTGCAGAGCCGGGGGCGGCTGGCGCGGTGCTGGGGCAGCACCGTCCTTCATGCCGCCTCCCTTCCCCAGCTCGGAACCAGGGCTTTGACGTGGTGCTGGTGGACACGGCGGGACGCATGCAGGACAATGCACCCCTGATGACAGCACTGGCCAAACTCATTGCTGTCAACGCTCCCGACCTGGTCCTGTTTGTTGGGGAAGCACTGGTGGGAAATGAGGCTGTGGATCAGCTGGTGAGTGTGGAGGCTTTGTTCCTGAGAGACCAAGAGGGAAAGAAACCCATTTCTGTAGGTTTTACCTGAGAATTGGATGGTGGCAGCACCACAAATGCTTTTCTTGGATCTTTTTTCTCCCTCAGGTCAAGTTCAACAAGGCCCTGGCTGATCACTCTATGGCCCAGACACCGCGGCTCATCGATGGGATCGTCCTCACCAAGTTCGATACCATCGATGACAAGGTAAGGAGGCTGCTGAGGTGACTGCACACAACTTCCTGATGGTGACTGCAGGGGAGAGATGGGAATTGTCAAACACAGGGCACTCCTGCACTTTCTTCTTGCATTTAAGCCATTGAACCCTAATTTATAAGTCTGGTTTCCACACATGGGGGATGAGTGAGTGATGAGCTCCCTGAGGGGGAGCACTGGATTTCATGGTGCTGCTTGTTCCTGGCAGGTGGGTGCCGCCATCTCCATGACCTACATCACGAGCAAGCCCATCGTTTTCGTTGGTACCGGACAAACCTACTGTGATCTGCGAAGCCTTAACGCCAAGGCCGTGGTCGCAGCGCTCATGAAGGCCTAAACACCAAATCGCTGTGTGCAGATGTCCCAGAAGAACCTGCTTTACCCTGTCACCAACTAGTCTTTCCCGTGTAGTGCAGAACAGAATGGAGGAATAGCAGCATGAGGAGTGCTTTTTTTGGATAAACCCCCATTTTATCCAGAAAAAGCCCTTCCCTGGGTTCCTCCATTCTGTGTCCAGTGACGCAGGCTCCCTTGCGGGGAGGCCGAATCCAGAGCTTTGTATTGTTCGTGCTGCACGGGGGGGGTGGGCTGTGCCAGGATCTGCTGTGCTTTTTGGTGGGTTTGAAGGCTTTTTTTTTGAGCTGCTTTTGATTTTTTGACCAGCTTAGGGAGGAGACAGGAGGGACTTGGGCTTAGGGGCAGCATTAGATCTGGCTGTTAATGTCGCTGCCCATGGCAGCTCCACTGAAGCTGATAAACCAAAAAAGGTGATGGCCTGTGCTAGGCTGGAGGGGACATGCTAAATTGCCTTAAAGTCCCCCATATCTGTCCTCACCCGGACTCTGGAGCAGGGTCCCCAGACACCACGAATTTGGGCAGGAGCTGGAGAGCTGCAGCAGCCAGGTCCAGAGGAGGAAGGCAGCGTGCCCTGCCTGGCTCCTACCCACTGGTCTTGGCATTATTTGCTAGTAAAAAGGAAAAACAAAACAAACCACATAAATACTGGAAGAGAATGGTGGCTGCTTGCTGCTTTCCTGCACCCTTTCTCCCCCCTCCGAGTGCCTCTTGATCCCGGTCGGAAGTGCTACACTGAATAATACAAACCTCTCTGACGATGTCTTGTAGCTCTGTATTGCAGATGTGCTATAGTGCAATAAATTGAATGCTGTCTGCTAAGAGACATAATTTATATTAAATAAACTTCATAATTTGTTCTCTGTGTATAAATAACTTGCCTCCAACCAGGACCTGTTTCCTACTGGGTTTGGGGGAGATAAACTCCCGCCAGTGTGAAAGGGCCTTTAAATTATACAGTAGCCAAAGTTCAGTGAGCAGGCCTTTAATACAACTTCAACATACAAAATACTGTACAGTAAAAAGACAGGACTAGAAAACTAGAGCTTCCAGTAAAAAAAAAAAAAGCTCAAGTTTCATTTTTTAATTGAAATACAGAATATAAAAGCACTAGGTATGAAGTTAGAGGAGGCTGCAGCTCCCTGGGGGACGCTGCGCTCCACAGGCACATGCAGCCCCAGTAAAACCACAATTACTATGTTAGACCAGGTGTTCATCCGTGGAGGCTCTGTCCTGGCCTATTCCCTGCCGGAAGGGTCCTGGCTCGGTGCTGGACAGCAGTGGACAGTGGTGGGTTCCGGCCCCTCTGAGGGCTGCGGGCCTGGCTTGGGCCTGTCCCAGGAGCCCCTGCCACGGCTCAGGGCCTGGGCAGGGCTGAGGCTCAGGGGCTGCATCCTGTGTGGAAGCAAAGGCTGAAAACCTGCCTGGGACTCCAGAGAGCAACACGGTGAAGCCTTTCAGCTCCAGAGAACCTTCCTTACCTTTACCTCGGCGTGGGCAGCGGCAGAGCCGTTCAGCTGCTGCACCTCCTTGGGCACATCTGGGACAGAGCAGAGATCAGTGTCAGGTGGAGAACCAGCTGCCCACGTGGTAGTTTCACACAGGCTTTCCTGGCTGGGCTAACCCTCAGAATACCTGCCAGCAAAGCTCTGGCCAGTGAACCCACTTTCCCCCATTTTTATGATTTATTAGTGATACCTCTTGTATAAAAACATTGGCTCAGGCTGAGCAGCAAGAGGGTCAGTGACGCTAAATGCCCCTTCACTAAAAAGGGAACAAACAGCTGCACATGAAAAACAAAGTTTGCAGGTGTGGGAAGCAGCACAGCTGTTTAAACTGTTAAAACATACAGCAATTTCAGAAAAGCAACCCACAAATCCAGCTACCCTTAAGAGACACTTTTGCTCTTTTTTAAAAAAGTGCTCTTAGAGACACTTTCTTTAAAAAAAGGCTCCAGGAATCTCTGTATGGCATGGAGAACAGGGGCTACTAACCCTGTCTACTCTGCATGGTGACAGCCAAGGGTCCCCCAGCCCCTGGTACCTGTGCGGCCCCGCATGGCAATCTCGCTTGTCAGCCGCTCAAAGTACTCGGGCAAGTCAGCGAATTCGTCTCCATAGGAAATCACTTTGATCCCTTTGTCCAGCATGTTCTCACGGAATTTCTTGAACTCATCCACATCCCCCCTTCGCACCAGCATGAAGTGCTCCAGGTCTGACTTGTGCTTGACAGCCTCTAAAAACAGGGCCTGAAACGTGGTGTCATCAACTGTCCAACCACAGCCCAAGAAGAGGAAGGACTTATTTTCATACAGCTTCTGAATCTCTCGCTTTAAGAAAGGGAAAGATGTTCCTGGTCAAGGTGAGCTTCATCCTCACAAGAGACAGCACCTGCCCTATCCCTGGGGAGGCTCTGCAGCAGTGCCATCCTTCAGCAAGTGTGGGAGGTGTTCCAGCACCTTAGCAGGCTAGGGAATTCACCCCTCCTATCTCCCATATGTAATTCTCCCCCACCCTCTGCAAAGCTCAGTCTGAACCCAGCTGAGCCTATGTGAGGTTGGCCCAGTGGGAGCTGCAGCTGCAGGAGCTGGGCCCAGCGTGGCTCACCATGACCTCGGTGTTGCGCAGAACGTTCTGGTAGCCGGCCGGGTGCAGGACGATGCCACTGGGGTTGGTGTAGACGCCGTGGATGTGCAGGACACTGAGCTTCCTCTTCTCTTGTGCCCACTCCAGCACCTGCACAACACAAACCCACAGCAATGTCAGTGAGTGCATCACACTGGCCACCACAGCACATTTAGCACAGCTAAATGTAACGTTTTGGAGAAGCGTTCCAAAGAAGCTGCTTCTTCCTCATCTTCTCTCCACCATCAGCCTCTACACTATGGCCTGCAGCCACAGCCTGTGCTGCTCATTTGGGTCAACAATTCAGCTGACTGGTGAATGTGATGAGAAGACAATCAAAATGCCAGATTGACCAGAAAAAGGGGAAAAAACCCTACAAATCCTACGTCAGCATGTTTCTCATGCCTACCAAGTTTTGTTTTGTGGCCCCTACTAGCTCTGAGGGAGTCACCAGCTGAGCTGACCTCCATTTCAGACCGCTTCTGAGGCTCTCGGTTTACTCCTGCAGACCTCAGCTCATTTAAGCTTGCGATAATTAGAATACTTATTTGTAACACTGTAAGTACTTCCAGCCATGTAGATTAAGAGGTCACACAGGAAATGTGCAGCACAGAAATGAGAATGAAAAGAGAGCAAGGACTGCACAAGACACAAACATTGGGGGTGTTTAACATGCAATCAGAAGGACGAGATTCTCCCCACCAGTAAAACCCTTGATGGAGAGATGAGGTGGGCAGGGTTTCACAGCCTGACTGGGGCAGGAGGAGGGATGTTGGCATGAAGAGAGCAGCTCTGAGAGTGCAACAGGAGGAGCCATTCCAGCCATTGCAGGGAAGAGGACATGGGGCAAGAGGGAAGCCTCGAAGGCTGTAGCCCTGGAGACCCATCATAAAAAGCACTTTGCAGCACCTTATAAAAATAAAAATTCAGCTTTGCATCTCGTGTGGAATTTCCCATACTGGTTAGAAACATCAACCCAAGCCTTATGTGGAAGCAAGGCCAAGCCAGAAGTTTCAAGGACAGAGATCAAAGGAATAGCAGGCTTAAGGACTCCTCCTGAGCACTGGATGGCAGCCAGCAAACCAGCGCTCCAGAAAGGAGCGTTCCTCCTCATTCCTCTGCTTGCTGCCCTGGATAGTCAGAGCCTCTGCCTGGAGCTTGTCTGCCACCAGTTAAACCACTACAATCAGTACAATACCCTCAGGCAGCATGAGAGCACATCCTGCAAACCACCACAGTCCCTGACAAAAGAAATAATAATCTTTTACCTTCTTTTCATCAGTCAGGTCAAGAGACTCAAGGTGCTTCCCCTGGTGTGCTGCATACAGCTCCAGCAGGTTATCAAAGTTTGTGGTTAACACAAGGGCCCCGTTTTCCATCAAGTGAAGTACAGACTGAAGCAGCTGCTTCCCAGAATCTTCCATTTTGGATTCCAGGTCATCAAACACCTCATATAAACAGTCCTTGAAAAAGGTTGAGCGAATGTTGCTTGTGCGCTGAGAAGGGGAGACAGATTGAGATCAAAGCCCAGTCCCTTAACATCTCATGCCAAATGACTCCATGAAAAACTACCCACGTTTCCCCAGCACCCTGCAAAGCTCTGGGTCCTTGCAGGGCTGCACCAGAGTAGGTGCTCTCCTTCAGCATAGTCATAGGATCACAGAATCCCAGACTGGTTTGGTTTGGGAAGCAGCTTCAAGCCTACTCTATGGCTCTAAACAGCATGTTTTATCTCGGCACATATGTCCCTGTGCCATGGGCAGGGGCACCTTCCACTAGTTGCTCCAGGCCCCTCCACCCTGGAACACTCCCATGGATGGGACAGCCACAGCTTCTCTGGGCAATCTCACCACCCTCACAGGGAAGAATTTCTTCCCAATATCCCATCTAACCCTGCCCTCTGGCAGTGTGAAGCCATTCCCCCTTGTCCTGTCACTCCAGGCCCTTATCCACAGTCTCCCTCCATCTTTCTTGTCAGCTCCCTTCACGTATTGGAAGGCCACAACTAGGTCAAGCCTTCTTCTCCAGGTTTAACAATCCCAGTTCTCTCAGCCTTTCCTCATAGGAAGGTGCTCCATCCCTTCAATCATCTTGGTCCAGGTGAAATACCAAAAACCCACATCCACAGCAGGGTTATGTCTCAGGCACCTGGCACAGTAATTGCACTGGGGTTCCCTGTGCTTAAAGGAATTGTTGGGATGGGGGCACCATTGCTGGAGAACCAAACCTGGCTATTTCCAAAAGCCAAATCCTATGCCCAGATCAAGCACACTGACCGGAGACAGCGTCTGAATGAGGTCGTGGGCAACATGAACCAGGTTCTTGTCTTCATGAAGACACTTCTGGAACCGTTTGCTCTCTTCATCTTCCAGGAGATCAAAGTCAATAGCAGCATCCAGGAGAGCCTGAATCAGCCCCTTCCAGGACTTCAGTGCTGGGACCTGGGGAGCAACTGCAGCACTAATTCCTGTCCCAATCACCAATACAAGTTCCCGAGGCTTCTTGGTTTTGAGGCTTGGCAACAGCTTCCTGCAAAAGGAGAAAGGAGCACAGCTGGTACCACCATGAGTGGAAGGGTGTCTGGGGTGGTGGCACACACACACTGAGGGAGAGGGAGGTAGCCTGTGCCTAAATTTTGAATCAGATATCCATTGGGGCTCTCTGATAAACAGAGCATGAGAGGAGCAGCTTGGTATCCTTAAAAGACATCAGGCAGCTGCGTGGATCAGCAGCACAAATGCTCCCAATGCAAGGTCCATAATTACAACATTTTTGGGAATCAAATCTGTTACCACGATGGTTACTGGGGAAGTCAGTGATGCTCTGGGGTGCTTCTGCAGCAAAGCTAGTCCACTACAAATCTGGAATAAGGGAAGTCTATTAATAAAGGTTACCTGGAAGGCTGGAGGGCATGGGAAAGGTGTGGTGAGCACTAGAGAATGAGACACACACACGTTCTATGTCCCGAGACAAAACATGCATTGGATCCTGTGCAGGTATGAAATGAAACCTGGTTTAAACAAGGTGCAGAACAGGGGCCTGGAGACAACATCTCCATTTATCCCATCACAGAGAAAAGGAAAGGAAGGCTTCCTCCTAGCTCTGTCCTGAAGGTGCCCAGCCCTCGTTTGCTGAGGAACCCCTCAGCTGTACCAGCAATCCCTTCTCTGTGATGCCTGCAATGTCAGCAGGATGCTGTAGGCCAATCCTTTGGAATATCCCAGATGATACAGAGTCACATGAAAGGGCTGCAGGGCTGGATTCTCTTTATTCCTCCCCTCCCCTCCTCCCAATTTTCCTGGCTTTACACCTGCACAGTGCTTTTAAACGTGACTTTTATAATTTATTAAGCAAATGTGCTGCTCCTTGCCTTGCCTTGCCTGGTGTCCAGCTGCTTTCTGCAGCAAGGACCTGCTGCAGCTTCCCAGGGTTGGAGCAGCAGCCCAGGGAAGCAGCTTGTATGGAAGAAATGGGCTTTATCAGCAAACACGTGATATTTAGTGAGAAGGGGAGAGGAAACCAACACCACACAGATGGAACTGTGCCTTCCCTCAGCTCCTGCCTATGAAAACAGACTTGTTAACCCTTCCCTTGAGGAGGTCTTCAGTGTCACTGCTAATAAATGGGGTTTCATTTGAGGACTGGAAGCCTTGTGTGAGGAATAAATTAGTATTCATGCTAATGAACTAATATAAAAACACTATTGGAAATACAGGGACTGAAATCCAAAGTAGTAATGAATACCTAAGTCTTAATGTCCTGCATGCCTGAAAGAGGCATTCTGTTCCCTGCTGATAAATGCACTTGTTTCTACCCTGATATCCTGAGCAAGGAAAGAAATCATCTCCCAGTGTCTTTTCTGCACATTCCAGGGTTACTGATCAACCTCGAGACCATACAGAACTATCCTGCAGCCCTCCAAAACCTGCAAGTAAATCAAATTAGTGGGAGATAACCCCCAGATGAATTAGCTGCTTGTTCACAAGAACATTTGAGCTTGCAACAGCCACAGTCTCAGTCTCTGACAGACAGAATTATTCACCAGTCAGGTCCCCACTCACAAAACTAATACCACCTACTTCTGAGCACAGGGAGCCTCAGAGTGAACAATTTAGCCTTTACATGCAGTTCAATCATACTAATTTGAGTAACTCCCCATCCTCCTGGAAACCACCATTCAATTCAAGCAAAGAAGCATAACCACCCTGACATTGTGAGTGGACAGGACCATGGAGACAGAACAGTAAAATACAGCTCTGAGTGCAACCCCATCCCCTGGCTGAGGGTTAAAACCCCAAAAAAGTACATTCTGGGTGTGAAGGTGTTTGTTCTACAAACAGCAGGAAAGCCCAGGGCACGGCCAGAAGCCAGTGTGCCACTCTTGGATCAGGAAGTGAAACAGCTGCAGGTGCCAGGGGTCACAATCCTTAAAGAACAATGAGAGGCAAAAGAAAAGGCTCTTGTTAGAACAAATGCACTGGAGTGTAATTAAATTTACCTGGGCTTTTTTGCAGGTGGCATTCCATCTTCCAATAATGTTTCCTTGCCCAGGCTCACCGTAGAAGCCATCCAGTTTCTATAGTAGACAAATCACCACAAGCAAAGTCACTGCACATGGACAACACCACCTGGACAACAAGGTTTTACAGAACCAGCTTTGCACTGGTGGATAAATCCCAGGTTTGTTATCATTCCAAGATCAGCTCTGGGCTGAGAATTGCATGTTTTTGTCTCTGAACTTTGTCCCACAGTCTCATCCACTTTCTTAACCTCTTTTACCATAAAATCCTTGGCTGTTTTGCCCAGGTGTGATTGCCTCAGCAGAACACAGTTTGCCAGACCCTTCGTTTCCCCTCAGCTGCTCATTTTCCCAGAAAGCCTGGATCTTGGAGCAGCACTCCCCCCTTCCCATCAAGGCCTGTCAGCAAACTTGCTGCTTGGGAAACAGTGGGAGGGAAGAGAAGACAAAGAGATTTTTGTTGGCTCCAAAAAGCCAGGGAGAGCATTTCATTCCCTGGTGATGAGAGAAGGGTTTCCCAGCCCGCCATGCATCTGCAAGCACTGGGAAATGACCTTAAAGCCCACGGAAAGGAAGTGCAATTTGAGAACTCTTTCAACAGCCTGTGACATAAAATACAAAGGCTCTGCCAGCACGCAGTCCTCTCCCACTCTGCTTCTCCCAAATAAGTCTATGAAAAGGGAATGAAAATTAACAGAACCTTTCACCCTTCTCTGCTTTTTCCTTGCCAATTGTCATGAAGAGTCCAGCAAAAACTCTGTTAAACAAAGGCTTTTGGCCAGAGGAAATGCTGAGGAAGAGCTGCTGACCCAAAATCCCAGAGTTTTTGCGGGTTTTTCCATCTCAGGGAGATCTGAGGGCTTGTCCTAGAGATGAGATGCTGTGATTGCTCCCTAGCAGCACAGCAGGTGACAATGGGCAGGTCTCTCCAGGCAGGACACCTCAGCTGTGCTGCAAATGTTGGCATGGATCATATGAGAAATCAGCCAATGCTCCAGGAAACCACCACCTTTCAGTGCTGGATGATGAGAACAGGGCAAAGTGACACTGCCAGACACGATGTGTGTGCAGCCTTTACCTTCTGACCCCTTTGGAAAACTTTATACAATGGCATTATGGAATGGTTTGGGCTGGACAGGACTTTAAAAACTCGAGTTGTTCCACTCCTGCCATGGGCAGGGACACTTTCCACCACACCAGGCTGCTCAATAACAAAACCTTGTAACAACAGGAGAACACCTCAGAGCGCTGGTTTTCACCACCTACCTCCTGAAACATTACTGAACACATCACTTCAAATAATCACCTTTTAATCTTACTGGGCCTTACTGTAGGGCCCAGATTTTGGACAAAAGGTCTTTAGCAAGTGAGAAATCTGGTTTTCCTGACTCTGTGCATGCCAAGCAGGGCTTCTGCATCACACACTCTTGTGAACATTGTACCCTGTATTTTTCCAACCCACACTGAGCCCTGGAGCACTTCAGTGCTGTTCTTCTGACATTGAACCTCTGCAGCCTCATCACCTCTGAACATCTGCAACCTGTCAGGCCTCATGGTGAACTGTTTTGGGGGGTTACATCTCCACCAAAGCTGTGACTCTCAGGAAGACAGGAGGACCTGCTGGACACAAGATCTGTCAGATTCACTCTCAAATCCCAGCTGAGTGAATGCAGCCAAGCACAGTCAGGATAAAGGGGGAGAAAAACCCTCTTTTTCCTTCCCAGGAGGGTCCCATCCCTCCTTTTGGATTAGCTGATTTTTCTGGAAGGGCAGGCTGCTTCCACAAAACCAGCCAGATTTTATTTAGTGGTGCAAAAATGCCTTAGACAAGCCAGGGACTAACAATAGATAACTGGAGTGTTTCAGAGGGAAGTTTGAGTTTCTGCTGGTGCTGGGTATGCCCTCGGCCCCTCTGCAGCAGCAGAGCTACAGGAAGTTAAATCCTTCCTCATTTTCTAAACTGGATATAATTTAAGCTTATATTATCTTTGTGTTGCGAATCATCAGCTGAGCCTTGAATATCGAGGCTGTTTGTAAACTCCCACCTAGGAACTCCCCTGTTTGCTTCTACCTGCTTCAGCACTGCTCCCATCTTGCTCACCCTGCACATTCCCATGCTATTAACAGCAGGAATGAGCCATCAAATCAATTTTAAGTGCGTCTAAATGACATTTCAAAAGTAATTTTAAACTCAGGAAAAAACACCTCTTGGAATTATAATCACCTTGTAAGTTTTTCTGATATAATGACCTTCAACCTTTAGGTTTAGTGCAAAGAGCCATAAAGGAACAAAAACCCCATTATAAATACAGCCTAGTTCCAAAAAAGTTATTACTGGTCTTAAAAAGAATTCATGGGGATTCAGCCAAGAAATAGAAACCTCCGGTTTTCAGTCCTGGGAAGAAGCTCTGCTCCCCAGGGGGATGGATCACACTGGCACAGCTGAGGTAGCCAAAATTAAATGGAATTACATCAGAGCATGACCCTGCCACAGGAAAAAAGCACACCAGGTAGTGCAGGCTCCCCCTGGGAACACAGGTGCCACGGAGGAGAGGGAGCCACAGGCACAAGATAAGAAATGTCTCTCCAGCCTTCTTCAGACATTGGGAACTTTCCAACTATTTAGACTGCAGGGAGCTGAGGACTGTAAACACAACACTCCATGGATTCCTGGCTCAGCTGCCCCGTTCCCCTGTCCCAGCCTTGTCTCCATCACTTTTATCAGGGATACTAATGTGGGATTGCTGCATTCTCTTTCTTCCTCCACACCACAGAAATCCCTTAATTTATCCTAAAGCCTTCCAGATTTCAGCTTTAAACTGTGCCCAAGTCACCAAAACTGGGTAAACCCAACTCCCTGTGTGACACAGACATATCCAGCTGCAGATACGTTGGAAACACGAAGGTGTATCCCAGGTAAAAGCAAACACCTGAACACTATGTGTGTCAAAAAAAGGCCGAGGTTCACACAGGGTGTGTATTTACATAAACCTCTCTGCAAAACATGACCACACCACACAGTCAACACCAGAGTCCAACCTGCAGAACCAAAATGGGGAATTAATGGAACATTTTCTCCCCCACTTGATGGAGAAGTTGCTACTGACACCATCTCCATGCTCAACACAACTAAAGCTATACCCAGATGTTTAAAATTGAAGCCAAGTGATCCAGTTCCATGCTGGAAGATGGGCAAAGAAACAAATACAAACCTACTGCTCATCCATTTTTAACTTTGAGTGCTGTGAACTGCCACCAGCAAGGATGTAATTCCCAGCTTCTTTCTCAATTCAGTGGCTTTAAGGTGTTGGGATAAGATAGTTTAAAAGCCACTGTGTTTCAGCTACAAGTTGAGCTGTCCCTGGCCAATTCCCAAGCCTATCCCTCCATGTGGGAGCTGGATCAAAACCATCCTAGAAACACACATTCTCCAGGGACAATGGGACCGAGGACAAGCCCTGCTCCTGTCCAAGCCACAAAAACACAGGATTCAGCCTCCTTGGATGCAAGTCAAAACACACCAGAGGGTTTTATTCAACGCTGTGATTCTCCACGTGCTTCATGAGGAAGGAGGGGGAGTGACACAGCAAAGCCTGGCTGAGCTCTGGATCCCTCAGACTCCCACAGAAGCATTCTGGCTTTCCAGGACTGACTCGGGAAAGGGAAGCAGGGAGAGAGGGGGTCACACCTTGGGGGTTGCTCGAGCCCTTACCTGTCCTCTCCGTTGTGCCCTCCTCGCTAAACCTGCGGAAAAAGCAACAACACGGGGATTCAGCAGGCGGGGAGAAGACCAATGCTCCTTTCCCAAGGGGAAACATCAATGAAAACGAGGTTTTATAGAGGGCGATGGCGCGGCAGGAGCCAGTCACAGCCGGGCCGCCCGCCGCTGCCAGAGGTTTCCCGGGCCCCCTGATCTCCCCTCAGGCCGCTCCGTCCCCTCAGGCCGGCGGCCATGGGACCCCCCCCATAATGGCGGCCCCCGTCGCTATGGCAACAGCTTCCCCCCGCTGTCTCCATGGCAACCGCGCCCTGCCCGCCCCCCCGCCCCCGCGCGCCCCGCACGCACCTGGCGCCGCGCGCGCGGCCCCATTGAGGAGACGCCGCCGCGCCGCGCGCAGCCGCCTCGAGCCCGGCCACGCCCCGCCCCTCGCGGCGAGTTGGCCCCGCCCCTCCGGCCCGTCTCTGTCATTGGCTCCCAGCGGAAGAGGCGGGGCCAGGCGTGGGAACGCGGCGATACTCTCGCGGTGCTTGCGCAGGTATAAAAGGCGCGGGCGCAGGCGCGGCGCAGTGGCGGCCCGGGAGGTGGAGCTGAACAGGACCCCCTGCCTTGTTCCGGCTCCGCGCCGGGCCCGGCTGTGTCCCTGTGCTCCCCCTACCCCTCAGGGGTCTCTCTTCCGCCGGCTGCCGCTGCCTGCGTTCGTGTATGTGCGACCGGGTCTCCAGCCCTATGAGGTACATGCGGTGCCTGGGCCTGGACGGCCGCTATGATGCCTTCAAGCATATGTGTGGTGGAATTTGGGTGTACTTGGAGCTTTCCAGGAGAAAAACGGTTCTGTTTTCTGGGTAGCTGCGCACTGTTTCGTACTGGGACCATAAATGAAACATTCATAGCGTTTTCGGGGATAAAATTACCCTTGTTTTCTTACCAAAACCACTTTTGTTTGAGCATGCCTTGCAGCACCAGGTCTTCACTATTTCTTAGTTCTGCAGGCAATCCTGTAAACCTCAGGCTCCTGGTGATAAGCAGCCTGAACCTCCTGCTGCAGGGATTTCAGCGTGGTGCTGCTGCTGGTGGGTCAGGGCATGCTATGAATAGAGCAGTGCCTCCTTAATTGCTCTTTTAATAATTATTATGTTATTGCCGAGGTAGGGTGGAGGTCGATCAAGAGGGCACCGTCTTTTGCAGTCTTGGGTTTGTGGGTTCACCCCCACTCAGGTTCCCTCTCTGGGGCGGCTCTGGGGTTTCCAGGTGAGGTGATTCAAACAGGCAGGTGACTCCCCCTCCTCTGGGTCCTGTTCTTGGGTGGGGAGTTGATTTTTGGGGTGGTGGCAGCAGTGCTGGTGCAAGGACTAATGCAAAATAGGTCCCAGTGAGATGAGTGGTGCTGGGCCAATGACTGGAGGTAGCCTTTGGGTCCCTGTGGGGCTCAGCAGTATTCAGCCTTGGGCTTTTTCCTTTGGCATTTGGCCACCAAGGGGCCAGTTGGTGTCCCCTGCTTGGTGGAAAGGTAGTTGAGGTGGTGTCAGGGGGTGGGGAGGAGCCCAGTGTCTCTCAGAGAATTCATTGCATTTTTGGACACAGGCTGCCAGTGTCTCTCAGAGAATTCATTGCATTTTTGGGCACAGGCTGGCTGTGGTTCCTCTGGCGCTCAGCACCGTGTTTGAAGCTGTGCTGGGGGCCCTGCAGGAGGATCGTGCCTGCTCCTGCACTCCCAAGGTGCCTCCTAGGGCTCATAGATGGACTGTCTGGGGAAATCCTTGGGGATGGGGAGGTGTCTGTGGCAAGGGGGAAAAGCCATCAGGGGGCCTCCCCCATTTCATGTGGTTTTGTGCTATTGTACCCTGGTCTGTTGTTTTGCTGAAGGTGGTGGTGAACAGACATGGAAATACCTGTGAAAGCCTCAGCCAGGTGGTGGCATGGAGGGAACACTCAGTAGCCGACAGGAGCTTTCAAAGACCTGTGGGACGCAGTGGTGGTGTAGGCATAGGGTTCCCAAAAGCCTGAGAGATGCTGGTGGGTGCTGGGGGGTCTCCTGACCTTAATCTCCTTAAGCCCTCCTTCCCAGAAGACTCAAAGGTCCCTGGGGTAAGGAAGCAAACAGCAGTGTGCTGAACAAGGAGGTGGATTCAGCCCTGGGGCACAGCTGGGTCATGGTGGCATTGATGAAGGGGTGTCTTGACTAGCCCTGGCATGAGGTGTTGAGGTTAAATGTGGTGGGGGGACATTTTTGGGGGGTCAGAGGACATGGGACTTTTCTGTGAGGAAAATATTCCCTTCAGGTGTGAAGGTGTGGGGGTTGTTGTCCCATTCAACTTGCAGGCAGATGAGGGACACAGGGGTTATGTTTTGGGAGCAGGTGCAGCAGTCCTGAAATTGGGGTGATGGGCACTGGACACAGACCACCCTCTCCATGAACACTTTGAGTTAGGGGAGCATGGCTATCTGCCAGGCCCAGGCTTTCAAAGGCCAGTGCTTGGAGTAACCTGGACTACTGAAAGGTGCCCCTGCCTATGGCAGGGACTTGGAACAAGATGATCTTTAAGATCCCTTCCAACCCAAACTGTTCTGGGATTCTACGACTCTCCTTGCTGGGATAGAGGTGGGTCCTGTCCCAACTCCTCAGGCTGGGGACCCCACAGTTGGAGCTGTGGTACAGTGGGGGTGTGATGGCCACCACTCTGCTTCAGGGTTAACAGTGAGGGAGATGTTGATCCAGCTTTGTGCTCTGCTCCACCCTGGGCTCACTCTGGAGGTGCTCCTGTGTGAGTGCCAGGACCACCTTCTCTGAGGTCAAGGGGCTTTGCTGTTATCCAGGGCAAGGACTCAGATGGGAGAGGGAGGGACACATTCAGCACTGGGGGTGGATCCCCAGGCCCCCACCTTCTGGTGCCACATGGGGTGTGGGACACCTCCTGGGTCACCTCCGCAGTGTGCTGGGCCACCACCGTGGCCAGACTGACACTGCAGCAGCAGGTGGAGGGTTTAGTGTCCACATCAGAGGTCCTGGCATTGTCCCCTAGGCAGGGGAGAGATGGGGAAATCTGTGCCAGGAACAGCCTCTTAGGGAGCTGGATGGGTGTGCAGGTCCTGGAGACCCTCCAGATTCCTGGGGGATGGAACCAGGACTCACCTGGAGCTCATTTGTCACAGGGCACTGGGGAGAAACCACCAGGCATTGTAGGGGCTGAGGATGATGATGAGATGAAGGTAGTGTCAGTTGTTCACCACCAGCAGCAGCAGGGGAAAGAGACCTGGGAAAGGAGAAATACAGTGGAGTTTTGGGCTGAAAAAAATCACCTGTTTGGTAAATTTAATTTGTAAAATAGGTGAGTGGCAAACATGGACCTGTCTATATTTAGTCAGGAAAGCAGGGAGGAGAACAGATCTGGGTGCTGGTGAGGGCTGGGCACTCTGACACCCAGGCAGTGACGGCATGTGGCGGATGTGGGAGGGAGGCCCTTGGAGGGCTTGGCTTCCCCTCCCTGCAGTCCCGGGCCATTTACCCTGCTTGTGCTTTCACATTCCCCAGCAGAGGCTGGAGCTGCTGGCAGCTGGGGGCACCTGGGTGTTCGGGGAGCTCCTCCACTCTGTCCCTGGGGAGGCAGGTGGGTGCCTCTGCCCTCATTTCCACCAGGCAGCTTCACTGGAACCGCTCCTGGATGTGGAAGCTGCGAGGATGGATCAGCCTCGCTGTTCACTGCAGATCCCATTAGACTGCAGGGTGAACATACTGCATTCTACCTGTCCCTTCCCACCCAGGTAATCCCAGAAGACCTTTCTTTACCAAACCCAGGGGCTGATGCATCCCATTCCCTGCTCCGGTGCTGGACTCCTGCATTCCAGGTAAGCATCCCTCCAGCTTTCCCCCCACTGCTCACTGTCCATGCTCATTGTTCCAGTCACACTTGAGCTTTTGGCTGTTGCTAAGTGGTGACACTTGGGCACTGTGGTTTCCGTGGGCGTGCCAGGGTTTTGCCAGCATTTCCTGCAGTCCTGTGCTGTTTTTGAGTAGGGGAAAGGCTTCAGCGTGACTCGGGGTGCTTCATTTGGGAAGGGGTGATGCCAACAGTGGAAAACAGCAGCTGTTTCCCATTTTGCTGCTCCTGGGTGTCCACAGGGAGTGTCTGGGCTCCCTAAATCATGCTGGGAGCATGATGCTGAAGCATGGGATGGTAGGGAGCAGACAGGAAGGCCAGGGCAGACCACAGCAAGGATGCACAGCTCTGGGCATCACCTGCACCCAGTCCATCCCTGGTGATCCCAACTTCTCTCCTCCACAGGATCTTTTCCCTACTGATGGGAATGAGGGTTTCTCCTCCCTATTATCTCTCAGCCTTGCTTGCTGCAGGTGTGTATCTCCAGTGGAGAGAGCCAGTAAAAGGTAAATGTTCCTTCCCAGCACATTTTGAGGAGGCAGATGCAGAAAACCCTGCTGGGGTTGATTTTGGGGCTGTGTGAGAGCATCCCAGAGGTGCAGGTCCCTGGAACCAGACCACACTGAGATCCTGGGGCTGAGACCTGCCGTGAAGCGGTTCTTGCTCTCAGTTTTTGTCCCTCTTTTCTGCTCTCAGGAGAGGTGTCCTGCTGGCAATCGGTGGCTGAGCAGCGTGCTGCCCATTATGGCTAGTGAGTCTAAGAATAAACCCTCTGGCTCTGTCCCCTCCCTCATGGCATCCCCTCCCCAACAGATCACCAGAGTGCCAATGGGCAACGATGCCACAGCAATTCAGGTGTTGGTGGCAGCTCAGGTTTTAGGGACTAGGATGGTTTTGGGGGTTAAGGTGAGATCCCACACACCCCTTTCCATTTGGGGGCATCCTGCAGATTGAATGATGCTGTGCTTGGGAAGTCCAGGGGGTGCTGAGTCCCCCAAAACTCACTGTGGCTTCACTCTGCAGGTTGGTTTAGGCGGCTCCTGCATAAGCCCAAGCCCAGCTCAGTGGAAAGCCTCAAGTCCAGCCACTCTGCTTCATCCTCACCTTCCTCCTCTTCATCCTCTGCCAAGAGCTCCAGCTCTTCTCCTGGCATGAGCTTGGCCACCAGCTCCATCTCCCTGTCGCCTGTATCGGCACCGGACATCAGCGCCTCAGACAGTCCCCGGTGGGACAAGAGCTACGACGTCTGCATCTGCCACAGCGAGGAGGACATGGAGCTGGTGGAGGAGCTGGTGTCCTATCTGGAGGGCCAACCTGAGAGCTTCCGTTGCTTCCTCCAGCTGCGGGATGCGGTGGCAGGAAGCGCGGTGGTGACAGAGCTGTGTGACGCCGTGCAGAACAGCCACTGCTGGGTCATGCTCATAACCCCTGGCTTCCTGCAGGACCCCTGGTGCAGGTACCAGATGCACCAGGCCTTGGCTGAGGCTCCGATGGCCAATGGACGCACCATCCCAGTGCTGAAGGATGTGGATCGCAAGGATTATCCCAGGGAGCTGCGGAACATCTACTACATCTACATGGCGCTGAAGGAGAAAAGCTTCAGGCAGATCAGAGACACTGTCATGCGCTGTGAGTATCCTGTGGAAGGCTGATGAAATGTCCTCATTGGGATGAGGACCATGGGAAGGGACCAGGTTCCTTAACTTTATTTAAAGTTGATTTTTAGAGTATTGTTTGCTGATGGAACTCATCTGCTGTCTCTGCAGACCTCCAGGAACTGTGCCAGAGCTCCACAAAAAGGATGGAGTAGTGCTGGGAGCAGGCAGATGCGTCCCCACAGGCATCATGGAGCTGTCACCGTTGGATCTGGGTGTTGGCATGTCCCACTGGACCTTGAGATCAATCCTGAGCTGCTCAGAGCAGACCTGGGAACACGGATGGGGAGTTCCCCACATCTGTGAGGGACAGCAGACCAGAACCCACCACGTCCCGGTGGCCAAAATCTTCTCAACGGGGACATGGACATCCATCACACAAACACTAAGTTGTGACACTGGGGTGTTCTCGGGGTCACCAGAGCTCTTTACTGTGCTGGCATTCTCTGTCTTGAGGACTCTGGGACCCCTACTAAGCTGACAAGGCGCCTGCTGGGCTGTAGGCAGGACAAGATGAGGCAGGCAGTGACTTTGCACGGAATCGTTGCGACTACGAAAATGCAGAAGTTTTAAATTTTGGTGTTTTTCCGTATTTTTGTCTCAATCCGCGGTTCGGGCTTTTGTGGGAGGCGGCGCGGGGCTGCGCGACCTCCGAGCCGCCAGGGGGCGCGGTTCCTCAGCGCGCCCTCAGCAACCGCGCGTGCGCACTGCGGGGGCGGGCTCGAGCCATGGCGGAGGGCCCGCAGCCGAAGAGGAAGCGGGAGGAGGAGGAGGAGAAAAATGGCGGGACCGACACTCAAGGCGGCGCCACCGCCGCCTTCACGCTGTCGGACCTGCGGGTGCGACGCGTCCTGCGGGAGTCGGCGCGGGACAAGATCGTGTTCCTGCACGCGGAGGTACCGAGGGGGGGGCGGTAGCGCCCGCCGCCATTTTGCCCGCTGAGGGCACGGCCCCGCCCCGGCAGCACGCGCCGCCAGCCCCGGCCACTCCCGCTCATCCCGGCCTGGGCCCGAGCCGCTTCTCCAGCCTGGCCATGCCCAAACCAGGCCAGGCTGGCGGCTGCAGACCTCATTGCAACCCTCTTTTTTGTTGGTATAATTCGGTGCTTTTGGATTCAAGCGGGGTTGGTAGGTAAAGTGGCACTAGGCTGCAAGCAGCATGCTGACTCTGGGACTGTAAATAATACACCTATTAAAGGAGAATTTGTTAGATTGGGATTCTTGAGATTATCTGTGCATGGCGTGGAAACCATGCACCTGCTTCGGCCCCTGTCTCCTGAAGATGTGCATCCGAGCAGGAGATGGGGATATGAAAGACTCGGGACTCTTTGGTCTTGAGGCAGTGGGTTGCTGCAGTAACTGAACTGGGCACAGACCTCCTGCTCTGCCCTGTGGGTGTGTCAGGAAAATCCACAAACACTGGAGGTTTCTGTCCAAAAAGGAGATAGAGGAGTTCTTCGACTTTATTTGAATAAAGGCAGAGTCCACTGGGCCACATGCCCACAGGGTTTTCTCTCGAGGTTTCAGAGCCTCCCTTTTATTCCAACTCCTGGCTGCATCTTGCCCTCTTCCTTTCCCCGTTGGCTGAACTACCAGGAAGGTACAGCCTTCCTGAACCACCTACCCCATATCCTTCCTTAAACCTGACATTTTTCCCCGAAGTTCAGGCTTGTGCAGACCCTTGTCTCTTCCAGGAGCCAAACTGCCCAAAGTCAGAGGCATAAAGATCCATCAAATTGTTTGTAAAGGCATTAGCACACATCTCTCTTCTCAGGTGTGGTGGGGTTGGGAGCCCCAGGTGAGCCCCAGTGCTCTGCCCAGTTGGTGTGGTGAGGCCTCACCTGGTTTTGTACAGACAGGAGTGATGTTGGGGGATATTCCACACCCAGCACCTCCCAAAACCAGCACGCTGATGCCACTGGATTGGGGGCTGTGGTTCCTTGGAGCAGGACAGCAGTAAGTGCCCCCTGCCCCAGAACTTGCCCCTGACTATGATGCAAATCCCCATGCCTGCCTTTGCCCTCTTTGTGGGAAGCGTCAAAGGTGAAATTGGTGCTGTGGGTCAGCAGGAAGCCTGGGAGCATCCGGGGAGGTGCAGATGGGCTGAGTCATTGCCCACATCCCCTGCTCCCCCAAAAACCACCTGTGTTCCCTGATGGGGAGCAAATTCCTACTGTGCTTCCGGGCAAATGTGCTGTTTATTTTTGGATGGGTGTCTGGCCTGCAAGGGGGTTTGGGCATAAGGACTGGGGGGCTGCAAGGTGTCTGCCATGATCCCTGACCTCTGGCTGTCCACCCTGTGCTGGATCTGTGTTTGCTGATGACTTTATCCATTTGTATTCCAGAGGATTGGTCTCTCTGGAGAGGGCACAGATGCTGTAGTCATCCTGGAAAAGACTCCTTTCCAGGAGGAGAAGATCCCAGACCTGCTGAAGAAGCCCATGAATGCAGAGCTGCAGATGCACAATGACATTTACTGTACCTTCTACCTGAGCCCTCCCCCGGAGCTGAGTGGTGAGTGCCCTCAGCCCTGCTCAGGGGTCCTGGGAGGGCAGCTGGGATGCCAGGATATGGTTCCTGCCCATTCCAGAGGGGAGGAGGCAGTGGGATGGGCAGGGTGCCACTGCTGGACCTGGCTGTGCCACCCTGGTTGTGGTTCAGTGACAGCAGCACACCTGGCCCAGGCGGGGAGGTCAGTGTGTTGTTGCCCCATCCCCCTGCTGATTTCACACGTCTTTGTTACAAAACTTTTAATAATCAAGTATGACAAGGACAGATGTGGAGAGGACTCTGGTCCCAGTGTGAAGGTGTCCTGCAGTGGTGGTGCTTTCTAGCTGCCAGTGGAAAGCAGGGCTGGTCTTTGAGCACTTCAGTTTAATCACAGAATCTCAGACTGTTTTGGGTTGGAAGGGACCTTAAAGCTTTTCCTGTTCCATCCCTCTGCCATGGGCAGGGGCACCTTCCACTATGCCAGGTTGCTCCCAGCCCCATCCAGCCTTGAGCACTCCCAGGGATCCAGGGGCAGCCACAGCTGCTCTGGGCACCCTGTGCCAGGGCCTCCCACCCTCACAGGGAACAATTCCTTCCCAATATCCCATCCAGCCCTGCCCTCTGGCACTGGGAAACCAATCTCCCTTCTCCTGTCCCTCCAGGCCCTTGTCCCCAGTCCCTCTTCAGCTCTCAGGGAGCCCCTCTAAGGTCTCTCCAGAGCCTTTTCCTCTCTCAGCTGAACACCTTCAGCTCTCCCAGCTTGTCTCCATGGCAGAGCTGCTCCAATCCTCAGAGCATCTCCATGGCCTCCTCTGGACTTGCTCCAGTGGCACCATGTTCTTCCTGTGCTAAGGACCCCAGACCTGGAGGCAGCTCTGCAGGTGAGGTGTCACCTGAGTGGAGCAGAATCACCTTTCACTGTGTGAATGCTGGTATGTGTTTAAATTCTGGAAGTGCAGTGATAAATTCCCTGTCAATGCTTTCATAAACACAGTAGCAGCCAAACGTGTTTAATAGTCAGAATTAATCTGAGTGCCTTAAGTAAGGTATTGTTGTAGGGCCAAGTTAAATTTTCAGGATGTTTGATATGCCTTCCCAAAAATGCTCTTGTTTTAGCTCTGTTCCCATGATGTAGGAGGGAGCACTGTCTGGATCTGTCAGCTTGAGTTGTGCAAAACTCCTTTTCTCCTGTGAAGGACTCCAAATTAAACATTTTGTTGTTACAGTGAGTTTCAGTCAGAGGAAAGCACCATAACACCACGGGAGTTGTTGGAAGACGTTAAAGCTCCTCTTTCTTAGCTGAGAAAGCTGCTGTTTGGGTGCCTGTTGTATTCCAGCCCAGCAGGAGTTGCAGTGATTCCCACGAGGTGGCATTGCAAGACTGAAATCCCCTGGGCTGCCTCCAGCTCAGCCGTGCTGGCCTTTGCTTTCCTTGCTGCTCCCTGCTGCAGCGCTGTGTAACTCCACATTGCTCTGATAACAGAATTCCTTATTTTGTTTAAGGCTTGTGCCAGGTGTGAAACCCCTCCTGCATGTTTGAATGCGGAAGAAGCCTCTGGCTTTCTTCTGCCAAGCTTTATCTTTTTAATGACTTTTAAATATGTCTTTGAAAGGTAAGTTTTTGCAGAAGTAGTACACAGTGGTGCATTTTTGCTTCCCACCCTTCTCCTTGGCACTCCTCAAGTTGCTCTGGATGCTGAGCAGCCCCACACAGGGGATCAGGAGGGGGCTGTAGACCCTGGAGCTGCTGTCCAGGCTCCCCGAGTGGGAGTGGAGAGCAAGGAGCTTTCTTCTTTTGAAGCCATTAGCAGCAAATAGCTGTTTGGTGGGCACATTGCAGGAGCTGCTGGTGGGCAAGGAAACAGCCCTTTGTCAGGAGGGGAAGGAAATTACCCTTTGAAACTGAGTCACTGCCCAATGATGCGGTTGACATGAGGAATGAGACTTAAAAACCTGAACAGGAGGAGTTGCCTGTAAAGCTTTAATCAGGGTTTGACCTGGGATGGTGACCCATGGAGCCCTTGCACAGGGTTTGTCGACTCTTTATGATGCCTTGAGAGTTGCAGCGTTAGAGTTACAGGGTTTTATCCCCTGGTCCTTGCAAGTTTACACTTGGGTACAAGATACAGTAAAATATTTTGTAGAAAAGACCAGACTTTGACATGAAGCAGTTTCATGGAACAGTCCTGTCTTGTGGTGTTGTGGGATGAAGGAATTCACCTGGGGGATTTCATAACACCCTGGGCAGCTGAGCCCTGCCACGCTCAGCCTCTTGCTTTCCGAGGTAAGCTAGACCTTGAGACAGAGGAAGTGGTGACTCTAGGTGACTTGTGCTGACACTATGAGGAGCTGCTTCCAGAGTATTTTTCAATGCTGCCTCTGTGGTCCCAGGGACCTGGGGCTCTTCATTCAGCTGGAAGTGGAGACTTCATTCACTCTTTTCTCATGTGTGTGTTGAAGAGAGTCAGGTGCTGCTCCCTCTGTGCAGTCAATCCAGCACAGGCCCTGTGCAATGATGACTTTTTTTATGGTGACACAGGGAAAGGGAGGCCAAAGCATGTTACTTGAGCAAATGACTCCTCTCTGACCTCAGAAGAGACATTTCACTCGGGGAAGATGAATTTTAACTCTGATGAGATTTTTAGGTCTGGGAGCACACCAGTGTGAAGGCGGCACCAGATGAGTCTTGCTCATCTCACTGATTTTACTGCACTTGTCAAGGCTAAAATGGGAAATAACATTTGCAGACAAGCCAGTAATGGTCAGAGATTGAAGAGCAACTCAAACCCCTGGACTGAGGAGAGGTGAATTTGTGGGGAGTAGTGTGTCAGAGCTGATGTGACTGTGCTGCTGCCAAAGGCAGGTATGTGCAACTTATTTTAAGGCCACTTTCTGGATCTTGCCTTAATTTAAGAGGCAGGTTAAATCTAGATGTGAGATGAACCCCCAGCTTTGGCTTTCCCCTATAGGGAGAGCAGGGGCTGATTTCACAGAAATGGAAACATTTCAACCTGCCAGAGGTTGGATTGCAAAAGCTAGATGGTTCAATATACACATTCCCTGATAACATCTAGTTCCTTACACCCATTTACCAAGGAGAGCTTGATATTTGTGGCAAAAAGCAGCCTCTTTGTGCCTGGCTGCTGTGGGACTGTGTTTCTCCAAAGCTGTGCTGGTGTGATTTAAGGGCTTTTATCAGTCCTCTAAAGAGTGATAGGCTGAAGCTTATTAAAAACCTCTTAAAACAAGCACAAGGGGAGAAGCTCTGGTTCCATTCTCCAACATGAAGTGGAGAAATTGTGGGGAAAATGGGAGAGTGTGGAAGGAAAGTTTTCAGTCATGCAGGAAGCAATCCACATCCTAAAAAGAGTCTGGTTTCAGGCAGTGAGGAGCTGGAGAAACTTGCAGGAGCTGCAGTGGGAAGGCTGGTTCTTCTCCCGGCGTTTCCTTGCTTTGGCTGCCTCTGGGGTTTGACCAGCCAAGGAAACTTTCTTGCATTTACACTTAAATAAAAAGCTTGAGCCTGAAGCTATGGGAGCACGTGGGATGGTTTGGAGGATGGTGGGGGGTGTCACTGTACTTTGCTCTGTGTTTTGCAGGGGTGGTAAACTGCAACTTTCCCCTTTGCAGTGCCTGTTGCAGCTGAAGTTCACTGAGCCCCCCAGATCCTCCTGGCATGAGCCCCAGGGGCCAGGCAGCCTTAGCTGAGTCCCTGGCAGCGTGCTTGGCTTGCCCTGGCATGTGCTTGCCTTGGAAACTGTGAGCTCTTGCAGGCTTTATCCTTTGCAGCTTTAATTCATTCACTAAAGAGTGCCCCAGCTGTTTGGGACAAAGCTGTGGGCATACCTGGCTGGGGCTGGGCTGGAATCCGGTGTTCCCATGTGACCCCTGTGCAGTTGTGATCATAAAACCAGACAGGTTTTATGCAGGGGAGACAGGGACACAGTTCATGCAGGGGAGATTGTGTGTTACAGATTTACTTAGGGCATTATATATTTAATTAGGGCTGCATCCAAGATGCTGTCTTGCTACTTGCTGGTGGGAAGACAGAGCTGGGTGCAGCAGGAACTCTTCCTTGCAGAGGAAAAGAAAACCTGCAAGGGTGCAAGTGTTGACCTGCTTGTTGTTCCTTGGCCTTGGCACCTTCCTGCACCTAATGGTCAGGTTGATTAGGGAGCTTATTAACGAGAGCTCCGCTTCGTGCTAGCAAAATGAGGAAACTGCACCCCTGTCCAAAAGGAGAAATACATTGTGCCTGCCTTGTGTGCTTCTCCTGGCTCCCTGGCAGGTTAAAGCTGTCTAAAACAAGCTGACAGTAGGTCTTAATGCTGCAGTGGGATGGGAGAAGAGAGTGTGAGGCCTCTCCTCACTGATGTGCTGACGGCAGGGGGATTTTGGCAGAGCCTGGGGACAGTGTGGCACAGAATGGGGGATGAGGCATCATTAGTGAGCTTGGTGTGCCCTTTCCTACCTGCACAAGATCTCTCTGCCCATATTTTGTCCTCTCCTTCTGACAGCAGTTGTCTCCAGCCCTTTTTCCCTTAAGTTCCCCAGATGGTGTTCTGATTTTCCTTTTATCTTGGGTTGTGTTTTCCTCTCTTGTTTTTAGCAGGAGGGGAGAAGTGCGTGCCTGGTCAATCTGAGCCTCCTTTTCTCCTGGGCAGTTTCCCAGCACTGTGGTGTTTCCCCTCAAATGCCTGCTGTAGAATGACCAGCCTGTGCAGTTGTTCTCTGCCTCCTGCTCATCCAGGTTCCTTCAATTAAACCTCCTGACTTTTTATAACCTCCAGTTAGTTGACGGTCAGTCTTGTGTTCCAGAATAAACCACAGATGCTGTGTGGTGGCCCCGGGCCGGCATTCAGGAACGGGCTGGCTGATGTGACTCAGATGTGAGCAGAGACAATTCCTGATGCTTCAGCCAGCTTAGAAACCCACATCACGTGTCCAGCAGTTCCCTACCCCTGTTTCCAGGCCAGGGCAGGTTTTGGGTGCCCCACGGCCTACGTGCTGCTCCGGTGCACACGGAGCCTGCCAGGAGCTGACTTGGAAACCAGAGCGTGGCCGTGTGCCAGCACTGGAAAGATTTTGGGGCGAGCCTGGTCTCGCTGTGGATGTTTCTTGCAGCTGAGCCCAGGCTCAGCTGTGACTTTGCATCCTGTGTGTGGCTCCTGTGTCAGGCTCTGAGCAGGTATCAAAAGCCTCTCTGGCTGCAGTGATTGATACTAATTTGCATCGCTGGGGCATTTTGGGGTTGATGAGACCTTTAGAAGGGAAATAATCGTAAGTGAACCACAGCCTTTCCCCTGCCTCCCCTTCCAAACATCTGCTCGGCTGCAGCTGCACATTAAGGAGTTCTATGATCTCTCATTTAAAACACCCTGAGTTCTCTCCCCACCATGAGCAGCCACCCCCCAACTGGGGAGGTGCCAGGGTGGTGCATTGTGAGTTCCTGCACCCCCACGCACTGTGGTTATCACCACCCAGCACTGAGGGGCTTCTGCTGCAGTTCTTGCTCTATTTTTGGGGTATAAAATCAAATTGTGAAAGTTTCAGCCTGAGGCTGGCTTTGGCATTTTATCTTTTGCCTTTTTTGTTTTTTCCCCAGTGCTTTGCTGATCTTTTTAAGTGAGGAGAGCTACAGCCTTGTATTTTTTCTTTGGTATTACATCATCCTGCTAGGAGTGCTAATTGAGTCCTGGAAAACAACCTTGTTTGAACATGTGTATGGTGGGAATCAGACCAGACTGCCCTTGTGGTTTGCATTTTCATATTTCATGTTACCAGCATTTTCCTGTGGATTTCATTAAGCTGGGTTTGGCATGGAATGAAAAGACAGAGTCTCTCAGATTGTGCAGCGCTGACCTGAAAAAAACAGAAAGCAGAAAACTAAAAAAGACTCAAACCATCCTAAATCCTGGCTCTGTGAACAAATAGGTGTTTATATTCAGTGTCTAGCTAGCCTGTATACATACTTAAGGCACGAAGCACAACTTTGGTGCCCCTTGTCTGCAGCCCCTGGTTTTCTGTGGCAGACCCTGGGCACAGACTGCAGTGTTCACAGTGCCCTGGTCACTCACCTCAGTCTGGTCTGCCTGGGGCTTGCTCAGGCTCATGGGGCTTTTCTCTTTCCTGCACTGAAGTTTATAGCACCTCTGAGTCAGCTGGGAAGGGAAAGACACTCCTGTGCCCTTGGAGCACCTTGGAGCTGTGGCAGGCTCTGTATCTCACATCCAATCTTGGCCAAAGACGGATGTTTTCCGTGTGTTTTAGCCCTGTGGGTAGGATTTACTGCTGCCGACATCACAGCTGCCAGGTTGACAAGGTGAGCACTTGCATCCTGTTCAATGCCACAGAAATTGTGCAGCAAAGTTCTAATCTTGAGGCAAACAGAAAATGCTTTCTTTTGTCAGGGTAAATGATGAAATGCTTTTTGTGGGCAGAGGGTCACTCAGCCCTCTTCCCCTGGCTCATCCTGAGCTGTGTTGACCTATCAGCTCATGTTGCTTGCTCTGGATCTGTCCCTGTGCCCTTGACTTTTTTGCGTCCTGTACTTGGGGCTCAAGGCCAAGCACTCTGACTGAGCTCTGGGAAGAAGCTGCTCCTTGGAGTTCGTCTGGGTTTGTGGCTGGATGAAGTTACTGGGTGCGTCCAGTGAGCTTTGAATTTAAGTATGAAGAAGATGTGTCTCTGTCCCCAGGGTCATGTTTCTGTCCTGCTTGTTGACTGCACAGAAACACTGCCCTGGGAGCCCCACCTCTGCCCCGATGTTGCTAATAGGCAGGAAAGAATGAGTGTGGAAAAACTCAGACAGCAAACTCCTCCACCTGAACTGGAAGGAGAGGCCCTGGCTATGCCATTGGCTGTTTCTTCCTCCAGAAAAGCAGCAGCAGTGCAGGAGGTTAAAGCACTTGTTTGCTTTCCATGTCCATTCTCCCTCACCCTCTCTTCAAAATGTCTTGGTGTGGCATTTTTTGGAAGGGAAAACAGATTTGTTGGGGACTAAAGGAAGCAACGTGGGTGATAATTCAGTCAACGTGTTTGTTCCTAGAGATCAAAGCCACAGTGGTGTACCCTGCCACGGAGAAACACATCCAGAAATATCTCCGTCAGGAAGTGCACCTCATCCGTGAAACCTGGGAGGATTACAAGAACATAACCCTGCCCTTCATCCAGTCCCAGAGCTTCAGCATCCAGGTATGGGTACCACACCCTCTCCTGCAGACAATGATGTCTTTGGTCTCCTCCTTCAAAACACTGCTGCCAGAAGGCTTTTCTGAAGCCAGGCTGGAGAGCTGGGAGTGTTCTGCCCCATCTCCCTGGTGGTTGAGTTGCCAGCTCTGTGGTGCTGTCCCCTCTTATTTGGTTGGCTGGGACATCCTTTTCCAGCTCTGCAGAAAAATGTTTGCCTTGGAGCTGTACTTCAAGTTGCTTTTCCCAAGGTTTCTGGAGAAACTCTGAATTTTTTTCTCCTTTCCAAGGTTGGCTTCCTGGGGCATTGGTGCAGTTTGCTGGGCTTCTTAGGAGTCTCTGAGTTGTTGTGGAAATGGAAAGGCATAGATTGTGTTTGTATTCCTGCATCACAGCTCATTCCTCCTGCCATTCAGCCCCTCAGTCCATATTCCATATGGTAAAACTGTTACTTTCAGTGTGCTACTTGCTCCAAGCAGCCCCAGCTTTTTCCTTTGCCTTATCATTTTTCACTGTTCCTCTCTTTCCCCTTTAGAGAGCAAAGGAATACAAGTCTGTAGGGATCAATTCATGCCAGCCTTTGCAGAAGGGGGAATAAACCAAATCCTGGGGCTGCTGAGGCTCTCCATTCAAAATAACTCCCCAAAACTAACCAGGAGCCTTGGATGCCCCCCATTCCCCCATCTTTCCTGCTGCCTTAAACTGCAGCACTTGCAGAGAAAGCCAAGTATGATTCCACCGGGCCACAGCCTTTGTGGAATATTTTCTCTGTGCTTTTGCTCCCAAATCTTTTATGTTTCCTGGTGTAGCAACTACCTTTAGGAACTGCCTGAGCTCTCACTCTGCTTCTTCCCCCAAATGCTTGTGAGCTGGTTTCAGTACATGGAAACATGTTCCTGGTGACCATCAGGAGCATCTGCTGAGAAATCCTGGTCAGTCCTTGACTTCTGGGATTTAATAATGCAGTTCCTTGTCTTTATCCAACTGGTTTTGACAAGTGGAAAGGGAAATGTGAGGGGTGACAGAAATACCAGGGGACTACAGAGGCGTCTGTGTTTCCTGCTGGAGGATACAAAGCATGGATGCTTTCAGGATAATGGTTTTATTGTGGTGCCAGTCTCTGGACATGTGTTCTGCTTGCTGGGCTTGTCCTGGGAGCAGCAGGAGCAGTCAGCCAAGGACCTGCCCATCACGAGGCAGCCTTGGGTTTAAAATTCAGCTCATCTGATCAGTGACCTTATTTAGGGCACTGATAGCTTGGCACTTGTGATCAGAGCAGGCATGAAAACCCCAGCAAAAGGCAAATGTCCATTTTCTGCTGAGCTTCCCCCTGAACTTTCCTCCCAGGGTTATAGAACAGGGTGAGCTTGTGCTGTGCTTTTGAGAGTAGCTTGAAGAATCCAATCTCTAAAATGATGCTGAAGAGAAAAGATAGCAGTTAAAGCAAAAAATTCCAGATCAAGGGACAAGAAGTAGTTTTTTCCCTCCAGATGTATTCAGGTCAGTTTGCAGCAATCCTAAGTGTTGATTAGATTAATTAAACTCTTGATGGATTTCCCCCAGAGTGTCTGGTGTGCACAGCACCTCCAGCCCAGATCATCTGGTTTATTTGTGAAACTGGCTGCACCTTCCCTACCCATCTGGGGCAGTCAGAATATTTCAGGCCTATATTTGGTGGGGAAAATGATGTTTCCAAACATTTTCAGCTTCCAAGTTTTAGCAATTTCCTGCTGCCTTGTGTTACCACCTTCCAGGGACGTGGCTGAGGATTCTCTTACTAGCCCAGTAGTTAAGCTAGGCTTAAGCTGGAGCATAACATGCATTTTGGAAATGTAAGGGATGCTGGAGCTGAGGCTGGGAGCCAGGGAGAGCAAAGATACTTTCCTCTGGTCTTAGTCTGTCACTTATCCCTGGTGTCCTCCATTTCCATAACTCTTCTCTGAATGGTGCTTTGCCTTGCAGGAGGAGCGAGGGGGATAACCAGAGCAGGGATTACAGGCAGGCTGGAGGCTGGAACCTTAAGTGTGGAAGAAGAAGAGTGGTGAGCTGTTTTCTGATCAGCCAGGGAGCCAAGAGACATGCATTGCCCGAAAAAATACAGGCCTTTCGTATCCCTGTAGTGAGCTGCCAGCAGCCAGAGCTACATCCAACTCTGCTCCTTCCTCTTTGAATAGGGAACAAAATCAGCTGAGTTCCCTTCCCAGACCTGTTTGTAAAGATTTTGCTGCAGCCTGGGGAGTAAAAAAGATGTAAACAGCCTCATGGTGCTGCAAGAGGTGTGTGCTGAGCCCCACAGGAGCTGGGTTCCACTGCTTTTTACTGAAGTGATCATAATATTCTGGAGTTTATTGGTTGGTGAAGTGTTTTATGGCTAATTGATTACAAATTATTTGGTCATCTTCAAATGAAATCAGTTTATTTTATAATATATTCCAGTTGCAGAGAATGTGCAGTAATCCATCTTGGGCTAAATACACCTTGAGATGTTGGTTTTTTAATTCTCTGCTGATTTATAAATCACATATTTCTCTTTCAGTGGGTGTATAATATCCTGGAGAAGAAAGCTGAGGCTGATAGAATCATCCATGAAAACCCAGATCCTTCCAATGGCTTTGTTCTGGTTCCAGATTTAAAGTGGAATCAAAACCAGGTTGGTTTGCCCCTCTAATGCTGCCTGTCAGAATGTAATCCAGAGGAAATGTTCACTTTCAGACTACTAAGAGCATCCTGAGAGAGTCTGAGTAGGTTTCTGTGCACACTGCTGTTAGTGATGGCATTGCCAGCGCCTTTCAGCACAAGCTGATCAGGGATGCTGCAGGCCCAAGCTGTTCTCTCTGCTGCTGAGATGTATTTATTAGGTTCACTTCCATATCTGCCCAAATGTTGTCAGGATGTGTCCAAACCAAAATCCTGTGTATTTGTTCTGCTGAACTTGTCTGGTTTTTTCGCAAGCCTTGACTTGAGGTGCAAACCAGGCAGCTGTGTTGTTTTTGGTTGCTTCAATTAACTCTCCTCTACAGCGTTAAGCAGATGGTTCTTGGCTGATGAGCAGCTGCTTTACCCCTTGTGGGAGTGGCCACTTGGTGAAAGTGATTTTTAAGACCAGGCTGTAATTCTAAATTGAGAATTATTCTTTTGGTTCTGGTTCCCTTTCATGCTTTAAATCTGGGGAGGTGTAGTTCCATACACACACCCTTCCCATGAAGTTGGTGGCATCAAAAAAAGTTCCCATTGTGTTTCTGATCCTCATATGCTTCTGCAGGGGGCACGTGGGGAGAGTTGCTGTATGATTAAGACTTAGAAATGGAAATTAAAACTCAAAAAAATAGGAACACAAGGCTGCTGGTGGGCAGCTCCATCCTGTGCCTGTGCAGGGAGCAGCTGTTTGTGGTGCGGAACTGAGTTGTCTCGGGGAGTCCCTGCAGGCTGGTGTCTGCTCCCAGTGAATTCCTGGCACATCACTGACTCCAAAAATCCCCTGTCAAGTGGTAACTAAGCTCTGATTTCCATTTGGTCACCAGAGGCACAGCCTTCTTCCTGATGAGATTTTGCAGCACAGGGGATACATATCCAGCTTGTAGGATGTGCCCTGTTCAGTGCCCTCACAGTGGGGCAATATTTGGGGATCCTAAAGCAAGCAGCATCTTGTCCCTTTCCTGGCTGTGAGTCAAGCCTTGCTGGAAATCCTTGTGTGCTGCAACCAAGCTTTGCAACTCACATGGGGATTGGGCTAAAATCATAGATGGGCTAAAATTTGGGCTTTGGCTTTCTCTAGAGACCTGCTGCATCCATATCTCCCAGCTGGCATGGTCAGGGAGTGCTTCAGTGGTAGGATTTGTCCTCAGGGGAGGTTTCTCCATGTTCCTGTTGGCTCTTGGAGTGCTGAACAGGATCTTCTGGACTTCTCCATAGCTGCTGGGCTGCTGTCTGCATCCCAGTCATCCCTGGGGCTATCCAGGCCCTTTGCACTGCTGATCTCCTTCCCAGGCAGGCCAGGCAGCATCCAGGCTGCCTTTGAGCCAAGGAATTTCTTCTTGGCTGTGGGTGGCACTGAGCCAGAGCTGATCGGGACAGCCTGGGAACACCGGTTCCTTCTGCCACATCCCACCTGGCAGGCAAGGCTGCTGAATGAAATCAGGGAAGTGAGATACAGCTCCCAGCAGGACTCTCTGAGCCCTCCCTCAGAAGTCCTTCCAGCAGTGTGGCCTCACACTCCTTTAGTCTCCTTGGCCTACAGATCCTGTGAATTCACCTCCATTATTTCAGACTAATGGATGGGGACAAATTTCTCTTTAGCACTGTGAAATCTGCTGGCCTCAGCCTTCTGGGTGCTGCTGCCCAACCTTGATAATAATTTGAATTGGTTTCTTGGGCTGTTTTAAAAAATGATTTATTTATTTATTTTACTTTTTTTTTGGTGTGTTTTTTTTTCTTCCACATCTTTTGAGTTGGTTTCAAATCTGCAGGAGCCCTGAGGCATAGCCTGAAGCAATGCCTGGCATGACATCATTCCAGGCCTTTTTAGCAACAGGCTTATTTGTTTCAAACAGCAACATGCAGATGTTGTTCTAAGAAGAGCTGTTTGCTTTTCCTCTCAACAGCCAGCCTGGAGCCAAAGAGCACAAGCTGATACACTGTCTTTTTCTGGAGCTGTGCATGGGAATCAAGTGGAACCATGATCATGGCTGTTAGGGCTGGCTGCAGGAGCAGCTCTGTGCTTCAGAAGCCCTGTGAAGGGTCCTGAGAGCATCCTTTGAGACAAGCATCTATTTCCAAAGAGCTGCATTGTGTTTCTCACAGCCCTGGAGAGATCTGCTGGATCTCAAATATCCAAACCCTTTGCTTTCCAGTGTTTATATCATAAAGTCACTAACAGAGCTGGAGGTGACTGGGATTTTTATTTTTATTTTTTTAAAGTGTAATGATCCGCAGCTTTGTGTCATGTTAAACATTGAACGTGCTGAGCGCTTCGGGGAATGCCAAAGGGCTGTCTGAGAGCTGCTCAAGGGACATATTTTAACTGCCCTGGGTTTGTACAGTGAACAATTAGGTCTTGAAAGTTGTTATTTATAGAACTGATGTGACTCAAAAGTGGCCAGTTGTTTGCATAGTGGAAAAGTAGAGAGCTTATCACTGGGGAAATTTTCAGTTTCAGCCACTGTCGTTCCCTGTAAATGCTCATGTGAGCATGCTGCAGATCAACCATCACTGAGAGACCTGTGGGGTGTGCATGGGGGGTGCTGGCAGGGGTTTAGTGACCCCACATATCTGGGTGGGTGCCTGCACTTGGTCTCCAGCCTCAGTCACACAGAGAAAGCATTTTTGAGTCGCTCAGGAAGATGTGAAGGTGGAAGGGCAGCACTGAGTGCAGTGCTCACAGTGGGAGAGGGCTGGTCTCTCCACCTGCCTCTAAAGCTGAGAGGGTATTTGTGATCCCACTGTTTATGGGTTGGGATGAGGCTGTTCTCTTCTGGTCATTTCTGGACAAAACCCAGATTCTCCAGAAATGATGCTTTGAGGTGCAGTGGGATTGTGGGTGAGCACATCTTGTACTGGGAGATTCAGCCCAGTGTGGGTGTTGAGAACAAGTATCCCTGTATGGCACAAGAATCCCTTTATAACACAAATATCCCCATGTGGCATAAATATCCCTTTATAACACAAATATCCCTGTGTGGCACAAGAATCCCTGTGTAACTCAAGTATCCCTGTATGGCACAACTCTCCCTGTGCAGCACAAGTGTTCCTGTATGGCACCAGGATCCCTAAATAACAGCCTGGGAAGCTGTGAATGGTGTGTCAGGTCCAAAGCACTGCTGCCTCTTTCTGTGTCCCCTCCATCCCCTCCTGTGTCTCTGCAGCTGGATGATCTGTACCTGATCGCCCTCGTGCACCGCCGGGAGATCAAATCTCTGAGGGATCTCACAGCTGAGCACCTCCCGCTGCTGAGGAACGTCCTGCAGGAAGGGAAGGTGAGTGTGAGGCTGGTCCCACGCTGCCTGGGCCAGGGAGAGCTCGGCTGTCTCTGCAAAGGCACTCCCTGGGTTTTCTGGCACAGCATCTGCCTGGGGACCGCTCCTCAGGAGATAAGTCATGAAACAGGGCTGTGTTGCCCTCTCTGCCCAGACACCCTGGCTGCTGCTCTCCATCAGCATCTTCCCCAGATCATGCCACATCCAGGTGCTGTAGGAATCCTCTACACTTCCTGTTAGCAGTGAGCTCTTCATATTAACAACCCTGTCCTGATCCCTTGCCTCTTCTCACCGGCTGATGTGTTTTTCTGCAGGGTGTCTTTGGGAGATGGATGTGCAGTAGTTTCTCTTTCCTTCACTGTGTTAGAATTTGGGAAGTAATTGCACTAGGGAAGGTGGGAGATTAATTAAGAGATTAGTCAGGGGATTGCAGTGAGCAGAGCCAGTGTTCTGGAGTTTGCCATTGCTGTTGATAGCTTTAATTACACTGGCTGGTAACGGATCCCTGTTACTTTTCCAATGAGTTGGAGTGATAAGGGTGAAAGGGAAAATGATAGGGGTGGATAGCACATCCCATCGTGGAGACATAAAAGTGGGGCAGCTGGAGGCCTTGCTCTGTCCCTGCAGAGGCTGAAATGGAGGATGGGGATGAGCTCTGTCCTTCCAAATTTCCCCCTTCCCCTTGCTGTGAGGAAGCTGAGCTCCCTTTTACCTTTCTCTGTCTTCCCTGCCATCCAGGGCTGCTCTTTCCCATCCATCCCAAGGTTTTGCCGGTGCTGATCTCTCTGTTTCTCCTCTGCAGGAGGCCATAGTGAAGCGCTTTGGCGTGTCTGGCTCCCAGCTGCGGATCTACCTGCACTACCAGCCCTCCTACCAGCACCTGCACGTGCATTTCACTGCCCTGGGCTACGACGCACCGGGCAGCTCCGTGGAGAGAGCCCATCTCCTGGCTGATGTCATTGACAACCTGGCCATGGACTCCATGTACTACCAGAAACGGGCTCTGACCTTCCCCCTGCGGGCTGATGAGCCCCTGTTTAAGAAATTCCAGGAGGCAGGAAAAGTGTGAGGAGGCAGAGGCTTTTGTATCATTTTTTTTTTTTTTAAATAAATACCCATTTTTGGGCTTTTTTTTCTAAGGTTGTGTTCCTCTTATGTTTTTAATCTCTGTTTTTGTACAAGGTGGGGCTGATGATCCTTTGCTATGGAAACCGTGTTGTCTGTTCAAGTCCATTAAAATATTGATTGAATAAACCCCTTTGAGTGTGCTGCATTTTACCTCAGACTGGGCACCTGTGGGCTGCAGTGAGCAGAGGGGTTTGGGTGGGAGTGGCTGTGTGTATCCATCTTTTCCACCCACATGTCAGCCCAAATAGGGTAGTAGGTAGATGGACAGGTCCAAAAAACCCTGCTGTCCTCAGAAAGCTTCATGTGTTTCCTACAGATTTACCCTTGGGAGTGAGATTGTTGCTTTCCTCGAGCAGGGAGGGGTGCCTTGCTTCAAAGAACTCCAGTGACTAACCCGAGTCCTCACCCTTCCTGTCTGGCTGTGTGGAGACAAGTGCTGTGTGCTGCCTGATCCCCAGCCCGAGAGACATCACCCCTCTGCTGCTCCTTCGTCATCTGTGTCTGAAACAGCCTCGTGAGCAGGGCAGCCCCTTTCTGACAGAGGCTGCTCAAGGGTTTGCAAGAATTGTGGGTTAAAGCCCCCCAAAAATAAATAATAGTGCTCTTCCTTCTGCTAAGGTGGTGGCAGGATGGGAAAGTGCCAGGAGTTGGATTCAATGATCCATTGTGGTGAAAGACCCAATTTCTCTGTATGCAGGGAGCTTGCCATTGGTTAGACTGCTAACCTGGCAGCTTCTCCAATGAGCACCAACCTCTGAAAACTTCATGAGTTCTTGGTGCCAAAAAGGGCTCTGGTTTCTGGTTGGTAACCAGGGATGTAATTGCAGGAATCATCTTGCTGCTACCCCAATTCTTTGCTCCTTTCCACACCCTGAGCTCTAAGAGGGTTTTTTTTTGCTGATGGGGGGAAAATCCAGATGTGATTTATTTTTTTCCAGCCTGCTGGCTCTGCCAGAGTGCAGCCTGGAGCTGGCTGGAGCAAAGTGGCATCATTGAAGCTGCCCTGGGGCTCTGCTCATCCCATTTATAAATATTCAGGTCAGGCAGCTCCCTGGTGCCTTTCAGCAGCAGGGAGAGGCAGAGCAACTGGATACAGCCACCTTCCCTTATTTCTCTGCAGAAATTCCCATTTCCTGGGTGAACAGTTGGGCTTGATAACCTTAGAGGTATTTTCCATATTATTGGAGTCCAGAGGTGCAATCCATAGTAAGAAAGCTGCAGTCATCTGCTTCAGGAGCCTTTCCCTCTTGCTTCAGCTGTACCCACCTCCCAAGCAGAGCAGAGCAGTTGATCTGGGGAGCTGGGCATGGTCAGCAGGGTTGCCTGTCCCATGGCTCTCCCTTTCCCTAGGTTTTAAATTGCTAAGGGACAGGGATGATTTTTTTTTCCATACCAAAGCATTTTCTCTGCCAAGGGGGAGCTTGGTCTCCTTTGGTGAGGAAACATCCCAATTTTACCTCCACCCAGGCCAGCCCAGGAATGGAGACAGTTAAAAAACACACAAACCCATCCTGTCTCCAACGAAGTCTCCCTGGTCCTCAGGTATTGAAAAAACACCCTCAGTCTTGAAAACAGCCTCTCAGAGGGCTGTGACGGACAACCAAGCAGCTCATCTTCCACAGACCATCTGCCTGGCTCCTGCTGGACAAATCATTTTCCTGGGAGACTGCACTGGAGAGCAGGGGGGTGCACAGGACCTGGGATGGAGGCTGTCTCTGCCTGTCCCAAGAGAAGGGGTCAGGGGGGAGCATTCCGATGGATCTGGAGCCTTCTAGGGATTAATGGAGGTCCTGGGGCTGGGCCTGCAAAGCCAGATGGCATTCCCAGGCTTGGCTTGAGGAAGGGTGAGCCTGAGGTGACCCAGGACAAAGCCAGCTTGTGCTGGGCATGAATCGCCACATTCTTGTCCCTCTGGAGCAGATGCTGCGAGCCTGGCTGAGAGCATCCCCTTCCTGCTTTCTGAACAGATCCTGCTCGTCCAGCTCCTGCTTTGGCCTCGTCACCCTTTTGGGAGCATTTTGGCTGTGGTGTGATGGGTGGCACAGCCTCTGCCCATGCCCTGGTGGGGCAGGACACCAGTCCTGTCCTGCACTGGGCAGCCACAGCGTTCCCCAAACCCTTCTGTCGGTGTGAGTTCTGAGCTTGTTACAAATTCACTTCTCAAACAGCCAGCATTTTCCCCCCTCTTTTTTTCTCCAAATTACTCAGCACTCATCATGCTGAATTAATCCAACTGGCAATTTATCCTTTGTAAGTTAAATATTAGGGCAGGGTGTAGTCATTAACAGTGACAAAAAGCCCAGCAAAGGCTCCTGGCACTCTGCTACGGCAGCAAATTTATTCCCATTTTCTGGTGGGCTTTAAACCCCTGCTGTCTGCTGAGGCTGTGGTGGCCACAGGAAGCTCGTGGCTGGATTTTGTATCCACCCAAGACAACACAGGTACCTTGTGGCTGCTCCATGGATGCAAGCAGGTGTTCTGAGATTCCTGCAGGATGGACACAGCTGGTGTCCAACATTTCATATGGGATCACCATTGCTTCCCCAAACCTTGGTGATGCTTGAGCCACAGCACTGTGACCTCCTGGCACAGAGGTCCAAGCAATCCCTGATCCTGGATTTGCATCTCTGCAAGGGCTTTTCTTCTGCTCCCAGTCCTGTTGATGTTGCTATGGGGGGATGCTGGGGGTGGAGACCATCACCCCAAAACGAGCCCATCCATCATCACCAGCAGCTGCTGGGGACTGAGAAGATCTTGGGAAGCAAAACTTTGCAACCTCTTTTAATATTCTGTCTTGGGGCCACAGCAAAAATAGACATTTGGGATGCATTATTATTGCTGGAGCTTGAATGCTGTTTATTATTTTCAGATGCAATAAACCAAGCAGTGGAACCCATGAGACTGAAGGGTCAAAATGTCCTTCAAGCAAATCCCTGCCGAGCTGTGGCCCCACTAATTATCCCAGATTGTCTACAAGCCTGTGGCAATTAAAACCTAATTACAACGAGTTTGCCTGTCACCACGGGTAAAACTCTGCCCCACTTGTTAATGGCAAGGGAACCCCAGCCTACAGAGGATGAGGAACAAGGCAAGGATTCTCTTCAAATATTGATGTAGTTCTCTTGGCAAAATCATATGTGTCAGCTCAACAGGTACTTTATCAATTTATATTGGCACCGGACATGTTGTCTCAGGGATTTGCAAAACTCACGCTGGGCAGGAGGGATGAGTGTGAGGCTGCAGAAATAAAAAAATAAAATAAAATAAATAAAATAAAATAAAATAAAATAAAATAAAATAAAGAGTTTTGAGGAGAATAAGAAAAACCCTCAAAAGTTGACTGCTAATTTTGTGTATTGTGGGGTGGGATGGAAAAGGAATCCCTTGGGAGAGCGAGGTGACCTGACGTGGGGCATTTCTGTGGTGAGGATTAATGTCTTTTCAGGAAAAAGAAAAATACTTAACATTAGTAGATGATTTTAAGCAAAGCCATCCCCAGGGCGTTTGTGTGTCTTCTCATGGGGTTTCAATGAGGGAGCAGCGCAAACCCCCTGGCTCAGTGTAAATCTCCAGCAGGATGGGTTTTGCCCACCCCCCCAAAATGTGCTGTGAACCAATTTTGGCAGGTTTCGGGTGGGGGATTGCTTTTTGCCCGATGATTTTCGGGGGGTCCGAAGGGCACGGGGAGGGCGTTGTTTCTCTCTCCGTGCCGGGGATGAAGGATCGGGCGCCTTCAGCTCCCGGGATGCTCTTCCCTCCCTCCTTCCTCCTCCTCCTCCTCCTCCCTCCGCCGCCCATCCCGCGCTGTGCGCAAGCGTGTCCGCCCCGGGCCAGCCCCGCATCCCGCGCCCACCCCCCGCATCCTCCGCCGCTCCGGCCCCCCCGCCCAACCCATGGTGAGTCCGTGCCCGGGGGTCCCCCGGTGCCCCGGTCCCCCCGCTCCAAGGAGGGTTTGCGGCTCGGGGGGTGTTGAGGGGTGGGAAGCGAAGCGCCGCTGTTTTTTGGGGGCTGGAGGGGTCGGAGCGGGCAGCCCGCGCTGGGGGGGCGCAGGGCAGGAGCTTTGCCCGGCCGGCAGCTCCCGGGCAGGGCTGGCACGGGGGGAAAGCTGCGGATTTGGGGGTGCTCCCCGCTCACCCCGGCTCCGAGCCACAGCGCTGCATCCCACGCCTTTGGCATCGATGTCCTGGCGAGCGCGGCGCGTCGGAAAGCGAGAAAGTGGCTTTATTTCTACGTTCCGTGGGGTTTTGAAAAATAATTATTATGATTATTTTTCTAATGAGCACAATTAATCAGCGCCTGAAGTGTGAGTGTGGGCAGCGGCGAGAGGAAAACCCCCGCTCTCCCAGAGTCCTTCCATCTGCTGTCTCCCCATTCCCGGCAAAACAAACCTCCTCATCTCGCCGGGAAAAGACGGCCTTTGGCATCGCTCCTGCCCATGGCCACTCCCGGGGGAGGAGATCCCACCCCGAGAGCCCCGGGAAGAGAGTCTGGCATCTCCCCATAGCACGGATGGGTCTGGGAGCCGGGGGAAGGAAGGAAGGGAAAATCCTCCCGGGGGCCCTGGGAGGGGAGGACGTGTCCCGTGTGCAGCTCAGGACGGCATCGCTCCCCTGCGGAACAACGGGCTGAGGAGCATTTCAGTGGTCTGAGCCTTTTTTCCCCCATCCCTGAGCATCCTCTGGCTGGTGGATGGATGTGCTCCGGTAGCCTGGTGATCCCAAAGGAGTAGGAGGGGTCCCTGCCGGTCCCTCACCCAATGCTGGTGTGGACAGAGCTGCTGGCAGCGGGATCTGGGCATGTTGGTGCAGGACAAGCCCTGTCCTGTCCCACTCTGTGTGCCTGCAGCTCCCTTCTCCCACGGGACAGGATTGATTCCAGGGAGAGATTAGGATGCTTGTCCCCAGACCAGCAGGAAAAGGACCAGCTGGACATTTCCCCGTTGATCTTTTCATGTCAGGTCTTTGCAGGGTGAACCAGTGGCGTTTTATTGTTCTGGGGAGTGGAGAACAAAGGAAAATTCTTCCTCTGGGTGTTTTATTTGTGTTCCTCAGCTCAGACACCATCTCTCCCATTGGATCAATAGGGTGATGCCTGGTGGGTTGATGCTGGCTGCTTGGCAAGTCTGATCTCCATCTCTTGGTGAGATGAGCTGAATAAAGTCTCGTGGTGGAACTTTTTGGGAAGCTCTGCTGAATTTCCCCATCTTTTCTGCTGGGCTCTCCCTGTGGATGCTCCTGGAGGCAGGTGATGCATTGCCAGCTGTCTCCACCGAGGGTGTCTGTGGGACAGGCACCCCAGGCAGGCCAGAACCTGGGCTCAGTGATGGTTTAAGTGTCCTCTTCCTACCCTGGCTCCTAACGATGTGCCCAACGTTTAATGAGCTCCTCATGTTGCTAAAAGCTGTAGGATGGGACCAACATGCTTTGCTGGACTCTCCCTAACCCCTGTCCCTAATTATCTGCATCATTAGATGCTTGCTCATCCAGCTTCAGGGAGGGAGTTAATAGCAGCTGCTCCAGCAAGGCACCGAATTCTGAGGAATACTGCCTCTGCAAATGTAAAGATAAAAGGAGGAACTGTCTGTGGACACTGATTTTAAGGGATGTCCACTATGGAGATCTGCAAGTAGGGTGTGTTCCACAGCTGGGATTGGAGAATCCTCCTGGAGCATCCACCCTGGAGGGAAAACATCCATTTCAAACTCTGGAGCAGCTGTAGCAATGTCTACGAGCCTGTATTTTTATAGCTTGTGTCATCCCCATTCTTGCAACCAGCATCAGAGGTGGATGCCAGGCTGCAGGATGTGGGAATGCTGAGACCTGTGCCCTCCCCATCCCTGTGTTCAGGGGTTTTTAGCTGGCAGCAATTCTCAGGTTGAATCCTGCTAATTAATTATTTGGCAATATCTCTAAATCCCATGTATTCTGTTGCTTATTCTCTTTGATGAAGTGATGGTCCCATTGCTTTAGCTTTGAATATTCCAGAGCTGATGCAGGCTGGCAGCATGGAATCTGCTTCTCCACAGCTTTCCCTATTGTGCTTTTTTCTTTTTTTTTTTTTAAAAAAAGATTTATTTGATGTTATTTTTCCCCTTTCATTTTTTTCCTCTGGATGTAACGTGGTGGCTTTGTAAGGAGCAGGGATGTGGTTGTGTTCCTGCAGAGGTTGGTTGGCATCCTGGATTCACAGAGATCCCCCTGGGATCCCATCCTGCTCTACCCATTCCAGGCTGGGACCTCCCCATACGCTGCCCCCAGGGACTCTTGCACGAGTGGTTTTGGTTTTGCAGTGAGGAAAGGAAATGATTTGATGCTTTCATGCTGCTTGTTGCAACTTCTGGTTCTCTTTTTTTGGTGTTTCTTAAGTTCCCGTCACTTTGCTTTCACACTTCTCTGTCCTTCAGCTGTAATCCTCGTGTCTATTGAGCTTTTTCTAGGAAAACCCTGTCTTCTTGGGAGGGAAGAGGAAAAAAAACCCTGTACTTGTTAATCTCTTGCTTTCCCAGCTGCTGACCCCTTGCATGTGACTGGGGTTGGGCTGGAAAGTTTCCTTGGAGGAAGGAGAAAGGCATTTGGCTGTCAGGGGAACAGGAAAAACCAAAGGAGCCGCTCTCCATCCTGGTTTTCCTTTGGACTGGCGGATGCTCGGAGCGGTTTGGGGCTGGCACAGGCTGCGGCTGCTCTCCAGGATGTGTTCTGCTGTCTGCTGGAGTTCTCTGAGCCACAGCTGCTGCTCCTGGCTGGGATGGGCACAGGATGGGCGAGGGATGAGGGATGGGCACGGGATGGGCACAGGATGGGCACAGATTGGCATGGATGGGCATGGATCAGCACGGGATCAGCACGGGATGGGCACGGGATGCGCACGGGATGAGGGATGGGCACAGGATGGGCACAGATTGGCATGGATTGGCACAGATCAGCACGGGATGGGTACAGTTCAGCACAGGATGGGCACAGATCAGCACGGCCATGCCAGGGAGGTGTGTGGCAGCAGGGCTGGGCTGCAGCTGGTGCTGTTTTTGGGGTGCTCACTGTGAGATGGGGCCGAAGCAGCGATCTGGGGGAGCGGGATGGGGCTGGAGTTTGCCCATCCCATTCCATAAACTGCTCTGCTGGGCTGTCCCAACTGCTGCTCCCTGTCCCTTGACTCAGGGAGGACTGGAAGGGGCTGGGGTGCATCAGCTCCTCACAGAGGTCCAAGCTAGGCTGGCTGTGTCCATCAGCTCTTCTGTGCCATCCTGAGATGTTGGGGTGCTCCTGGACCATCATGGGATGCAGCCTGTGCTGGCAAGGGATGCTCGGAGGGGGGATGCAGTGGCCCCAAGGGATGGATGGTGTAGTGCTGAAGGAAGACTCCTGACACCACACCAGAAGTTAGATCCACAAATCCATGGAAAGATATCTGCTCCTTTTTGGAGTTTTGGTTTCTTTTTATTGCAAGTCAGAATGGCTCTAAATCACCAAACCACGTCCGGGTAGGACCAAGCAGGAAGCTGGCTTCCTTTCCCTTGATTTTTGTAGGTTTAAAAACACATATCTGTGCTGAAGTTTGGTTCTTCTCTTTAATTCTGGGTCTGTGAAGGAGGCTTTAACCTGAGCTCACGCTGTTGGAATTCCCTGCTGCGCCAGGGAGAGGCTCCTTGCCTTCAATCGCTTCCAGATGCCATTCCTGTTCCGGCTCTTCCCCTTGCAAAATGTCTCCCCCAGCCCCGCCGAAGTTTTCCCGGCCGGATTCGACATCCCCATATCCGGCCAGGCTGAGTAAGCTGAGCCTTAATTTTTTAACCAGAGCCTGATGCCAGTGGCAGGAGGTTGGAACTCACCCGTGGTGTTGCACAAGCCGGGGCCCCGGGGTGGATCCTCCGTCAGGGTTTGAGCTGCTTGCGACATTGGCTGGTTTTTAAATTTCATTTAAAATGGAGATAAATGAGCTGGGCTGGAGTTTGGGGTTTGGGATTCCTTGCTGCACCCTCTGCCCGCATTGCCAATGGGGCAGAGCTTCCCTGAGCCCCAAAATGACAGCAAACTGAGGCAGGAGAGTGCTGAGCAAGAGCTGAGGAGCCTTAAACACTGCTCGGAGGCTTTGCAGATGCTGTGTGCTCCAGCCAGCCCAGCATTCCCACCTTGGATCGGGAAACACCCCTGGATGGGGATTAAACCCCCAGCACAGCAGCTCTGCTGGGCTCATCTGACCCCCAGGTTTGTGGTCCTTGGGTGGGATTTTGTCAGACCTGTCTGTGTTGGGAATGGAGGAAAATGCTGAAGCACTGAGGGGGAAAAAGAGGTGGAAAGTGAGAAGTGAGGAAGATGCAGAGAGGGGGGATGCAAGTGAACTTTGGGGAGGCAGGACTGAGCAGGACTAGGGTGTGGGAAGTGGGATGGTGTCAGAAATGAAGGGCAGTGAGGGGTTTTAGGGGTTAAATGTGGTGCTGCCTTTGAACAAGGCATCAGGAGCAGTGCCAAGGGCTGGGAAGTCCTCAAGCCCATCCCTGTGGGATCACCAGTGCTGCTCCCAAACCAAAAAATAGACTGAAGAAAAAAAAAAAGAATCACAAAGAACTGTCTGTTCGGGCATATTCGGGCTCAACAGGTTTCACTCCTGGGCGGGGTCTGGTATTTGGGGTGGGAGAGGCGAGGGTGGCCAAGAGCTCGGCTGTCAGAGCAGGCTCTTTATGTAACCAAAAGATGTGATTTGTCCTCAGAAATCTTACCCCGGGCTCCTTTTCCACTGCCTTTTTTCTCGTGGGGTGACGGCAGCCCTCAAGGGCTTGGGTGGTGCAGGAGGAGTGGGAAGGGCTGGGGGAGCTGGGGGGGATTTCCAGTTAAAATATGGATCAACACAAGGTTTTGGAGCCCCAACACCACAGCACCCGCCCCAGGACCAGACCTCACTGCCAAAACCCTGCATCCCCCGCACATTTTGGCTTCTTCAGCATCCTGGTGGTCCATTGGCATCTGCCCCGGAGCTGGGGCTTCCCCAGCCCCTTTGCTGCCTAATTAACAACGTTGCTGCATAATCCCCTCTGCATTTACAAGTTAAATCGACAGATTATCTGTATTATGCAAACGCAGCTTTAAATCTTAATTATTTATTTGCATGGGGTGTCTGGAAATCAGCAGCACTAAGCCTGGGGATGCTGTTCTCTTGGAAGTGCAGACCTGTGCTAGGAGATGGACCCAAAATAGGCTTTTTTTGGTGTGGTGGGTGATGCTCGACACCCCATCTTGGGAATATGTCTATTTTTTCCTTTTATTTTTTTTTGGGGTGGGGGGTGGTTATTGTGGGAGGCTCATCCTTAAATAGCAGTGGTTTATTTTTAGGTCGGTCGCTGCTTTGGATAATCCGGCTTGGCTGGGCAGCTCTGCTTTTCTTGCCATTCTCAGGGATTTGATAGAAATAGGTTTATTAAATTATTTTATTTTTAATAAAATGGTTCAATAAATTTAATAAATTATTGATAGAATTAAAGAAACACAGGGTTGGAAGATGAGAGTTCTGCTGGTGCTGGCCCTTTCATGCTGTCTTGGACAGGGAGCATCCACTGGGATGACCATCGGTGAAACCTCTTCCCAAAGTGTAATTCCCACACTGGAATTACACCTTTGGCTCGGCCAAAGGATGGTTGGGAAGCAGCTGGATTATCTCCCATTAAATACTTGCAGAATGAATAAGCTGCTGGTCCCGGGGCCATAGCGACTGGGGTGACGTGAGGGATGTGCTGGGCTTGGAAACACCTTGCTCCTGCCAACTGGAGACGTTTTCTCTGGAGGAGGATGAGCTCACCTGGGTTTTATTCCCCTCCCAGCCTGGCTTTTGCTCTCTCCCCCCTCGGGAGGTAATTTTAACTGAGGGAGGCTGGCGCCGGCGATGGAGCACCGAGGGACGGACGGACGGACGGCTGCCTCGCTGCAGGTCTGGAGGGAGCAAGGGCGAGAGGCTCGTCTCCATCTCCCCCTCCCCTATTTTAACAGCCCTGGGGGGATTTGGTCCTCGATGGGGAGGATGATGACAGGAAGAATTTGTCCCTGCCCTGTGTGTGTCTCCTCCTGCCTCTGGAATATCCGTGCCGGCCAGGGTCCTCCTGCACTGGGGCTGAGCCCCACAAAGGGCCAGTTCTGGCTGACAGAATTAACACAGGAAGGGATGTGCCCATTGGGTTTTTGTTTTCTTTTGCCCATGAGCATCCTGGAGGGAGATGCTGGCGAGTGGGCAGAAGGTGCCTTTTTCCCCCTCAGATTTGGAAACTGTAATTTAAATGATTAAACTGGTAGGCAGGACAGGAAACTGAGGCCAGCAACACAGCTGGAGAAGGAAAGGAGCAAAATCCAGTCTGTTTTTGCGACCTGTGCTCGTTCTTGAGGGGTCTGGGATATGCGACATTCATTTCCTCTGGGATCAGCTGCCGGATGGGTTGAGCTGCCTGCGGCAAGAGGTGGAGACGGCGGCTCCTGACCTGGTGGGCGCTGGAACCGTGATGGGACTTTTCTGGACCTTGGGCTGGGAACAACCGATTGCATCGGCTCATGGCAGGGAAAACAACCCCGGGAAGACCGGCAGCAATCCAGCTCCTGGCTCTTCCAGTCGAGCTGGAAAGACCAGCTTAGGGCAAGAGCTGGGATCCAGCAGGATCCTGCCTGGCTGATGTGCTCTAAGGTATCGCAGTCTCCTCATCCAGGCCTGCAGGATCCTTCTGGAACCCCCAGGCAGCTCTGAACATCCTCATCCTCCTTTCCACAGGCAGGGGCTGATGCTGTGCCATGAAGTGCTTTAGCAGGAGCTCCCCAGGGAGAGTTTAACCTCGGTAGTGGATCCTATAATTCACAGCTCTAAATGAAAATGCTCCTTGTCAGAGATAGCAATGTTGGCTGCTCTGGTGGATTCAGGGCTTCTGGAAAGACCCTGGTGCCGAAGGTGAATTTTGTGGCCTCAAGTGCATTTGGTTTGGCTGCTGATTGCCCTGAGCTCTTGGGATTAATCACCCCCCAAGGCAAACAGCGATGGGAAGAGGAAGCAAAGGTTCTTTGTGTGGAGAGGGAAGGTGTGACACTGGGATGGAGCCATCCCTGTCATCCCGGGGCCTGTGCAGAAAGACTGATCCCTGGTGAGAAGAATCCAGGAGAAACCATCTCAGGCTGCTGGGTGGTTTCCTTCCCCACCCCTTGGACAAGGATATAACCTTCTTCATTAAATTAATGGGATATTAAGAGGGGAGCATGCTGTGGGGAAGGCTTGCACCTCTCTCATCTCTGCTTTTTCTAGCTGGAGGAGATGGAGAGAGGTGAGGAAACCTCTGGCCCTTCAGAGCTTTCCCTTGAAAGCACCTTCCCTGCCAGGGCTTAAGGAGCAGCTGACAGAGAGAGGCTTGTATTCCTCACTTGCATCACTGTTTCTTGCACTGAAATGAGCTGACATTTCCTCTCGTGAGTTTTTTGGAGAGAGCCGTGGCTCCCGCCACAGCCCATCCATCCCAGGGGCACAGGGATAACCGGGATAGCAAGTGGGCTCGCTGCCTTCTTTACCTGGCAACATGACTTGGGATGCAGAGCAGAGGGGCAGCATGGCAGGAGGGTTTCTGTGTGCGGAGTGGTTTCTCGGCAGGGATTTTCCTCCCCCAAATCAGGAGGATATCACAGCGCTGCTCTAGGATAGTCTGGAAAGTTTCTGGGCAAAAGATGCCAGAGCTGCGGGAATAAGGAGAGAGGGCAGGAAAGCTGCATTCCGCTTTCTCGCCTTCCTAAAGGTGGGAGTGATCCGCGGAGGGGGATTTGGGTGCTCGGGGGAGCTGCGGGAGCTCCGCGCTCCGATCGGCCACTCCTCCCCTCTCAGGGAGCCCGGCCCCGGGGCTGCGGTGCCGGCCGGGGTGGGTGGGTGGGAGGTGGTGGCTTCTCGGAGGTGAGTGGCTTTTGGGAGAGCTCAGACTTCCGTGCGACCTGTGCCGGCTTGTCCGGACCCCGCTGCCGCTGCCCCGGGACCGGCTCCGCCCGGCGCCCCGAGCTGCCCTGGCCGGGGATCCGCAGGGATCCGGGGATCCTCCGGAGGAGGAGGATGCCTGCAGCCCTAAGGATGTTCTCCCTTCTCCCTTTCCCAGGGGAAGACAGGATGGCCTCGTAGATCCCGCCGGGCTCCCTCCTGCTCCGCCTGGACCAAGAGGACGGGCCGTAAGTAGCCGTGACTTGCTGCCAGCTTCTCCCCGCCCTGCTGGGACTGGCTTCAGGCTCTCCCGCTGCCGGGGATACAGGAAAAGGTCTCACTGGAATGGGAATCCTCCTCCCTGCGTGGGTTAACGGAGCACTGAGGTGATGCTGGGGGTGCAAAGTGCCGGGTTGTTTGCTGGGAATCTCCCTCCGTGCTGGTAGCACGGGAGAAAAGAGCAGAGAATACCCCAGGGGATTTGGGGCTGGCCAGATAGGGCTGTGGGGTTGCTCTGGGGGTTCCGCTCTGCTGAATCTGGTGCAAAACAGGAAGCAGAAGAGAAATAATGGGGCCAAGGCTGAATGAGCCTTGCAAGAGCGATGGTGACTGCAGGCAGCTTCAGAGCCCCCAAAAGGGGACCCCAGAGTCAAAAGCCACTGGGAGCCAGGAGCTGCCTGCAGGACAACCCTGGGGCTTCATATCCCTTAATTTCCCACCCCTTTTCCCAGAAGAGCTGGGGCATTGCTTGAGTTTGGGTTGGGAATGGGCTGGAGCATCTCCATGGTTTAGTTTTTACCTTTCAGAACTGTAAGGGACTGGTGCTCCCAGGAGAGCAGGGAGAGGCTGTCTGCACCCCCAGCTCAATGCCAGCACCCCCAGCTCACTGCCTGCACCCCCAGTTCACTGCCAGCACCCCCAGCACCCCAGCTCACTGCCTGCACCCTGCCTGCACCCCAGCTCACTGCCTGCACCCCCAGCTCACTGCCTGCACCCCCAGCACCCCCAGCTTACTGCCTGCACCCCCAGCACCCCCAGCTTACTGCCTGCACCCCCAGCTCACTGCCTCCCCCTTTCTGCTTTTTGGGGAGACTCAGCCCAAAACACGGGTTCAAAGCTGTGTTGCCAAAGCTGCTTTTGCTGTTGCTGCTGCATCCCTGGGTGATCCCTGAGGATGGAGATACCGGAGAGTAAACACGGAGCTGAGGTGAGGGTGGCAGCAAAGGGGGGCTGGATGGAGCAGGTAGGAGGAGGGGGTGGCTGGATCGATGTCAGGGGAGCAGGGATGAAATCCCACAGGTCACATTATCACTGCCCTCCTCTCCTTAGCTTGTCACCCCATGG